>NC_137783.1:51360336-51865828 GCF_963455305.1 Plecotus auritus | reverse complement strand
TGAATGCTGACACAGGATGGATTCCTGAAGGGACAGCCAGAGACTTCTTTTCATCCTACTCTCTGTCCAAGGTCACGTCACCTGCCTTGTCTGATTGCTACTTTCTTCACTGGACAAAAGATGAAGTCGAACAAATGGCCTTTAAGGTAGCTTTGATGTTGAAAAGTCAATGATTTTATTTATAGGTAACAAATCAGAAACCCCTTTGGTGGTCTTTCCATCTGCCAGATAGATGATTGGGATCAGGCCCGATGGGGTGGATGGAGAATGGGTCATGGTGGCTGTGATGGGTGGGCGTTACCTAGTGGTCTGTGAGTGATGTTGCCAAGGGTGCCAGCAGGGGGCTGAGGTCAGGAGATGAGAGACGCCAGAGCATACATCAGTCTTGAAGGGGGAGATAAAGTTTAAATAGAAGAGCGACATCAAAGTTGATAGCAAAGGATTTCACAGGATTGATATAGGGCCCAAGCAGAGGAGGCCTACTTCTTAGCATGGAAATTCATTCATTCATTCATTCATTCACTCAGCCAACAAATATTTTTCTTTTAGCTTCTGCTATTGCCAGTTGTGCTGGGTGTTGCATGTACGGGATGAGTAAGACAGGCACTGCTCCTGTCCTCATGAGGTTTACAGTCTCATGGGAGAAGCAGACATTAAGAAAAGAACCACTTAAATATGTAATTATCAGCTCTGACAACTGCTCTCATAAAGTACTCCAGGTTGTCATGGAAGCAGAAGCAGCAAACCAGATCAGTCAGGAAGCCCATCCTGGAGGAAGTGACATTTCAGTGGTGACATAAAGGATTCATAAGGACTAACTAGGTGAAGTCCAGGGAATACTTCTATAAATAACAGGCACTGTGAACATGCTATTTTATATTGACTTTTCAAAAGGACAAGGGAGGGAGATTCCTTCAAAGGAACTAATCAAAACAGAAGGGCAGCCCTGGCCAGTGTTGTTAAGTGGTTAGAGTACCAGCCTGCCCACTGAAGGATCACAGGTTCAACTCCTGGTCAAGGGAATGTACCTGGGTTGCAAAAAAACAAACAAACAACCAGAAAGGCCATCACATTTTGTCTTCATGTATAAATGGGTTTATATATAAATATAGAGAGAGTGTCAAAATATTTCTTGCTTATCAAAGTTTCAGAAACTCCTGTAGCAATATCTGTTCTGTTCAGGACACAGCCCTGGTTAGCCTCCCACTCCCCCTCCCTGCCCATGGCCCTTTCTGGGGCCCAATGCTTTTCTACTCTCCAAGGGAAGAATGGGAGGCAAGAACTGTTTTCCAAGTGTGTTAAATAGCAAAGTAGTTTCACCAAATGTTAATAAATGTTAAGTAGGAATAGAAGAGAGTCCAAAATCCAATATGCCCAAGAAATAGATTAAATGGCTATGCAGACTTTTATTTCAGAGCTTTTGATATCATACAATTTGCATTGTAGGTCTTTAATTGGGAATATAATTAATAACAATTTACAAACATATTTGACCATGGAACGTGCTTTTCCAGGAATATCTCTTGGGTGTGTTGTGCTTCAGAAGAACTGCTGTTTAAATAAGTAACTCAAATTTTGGATTTAAAAGTGAAATGAATCTTAGAGGACACCTCATCCAAAACTCTCACTTTACAGAGGACTACGAGTAAAAACTTGGGGTTTAACTCCACTTTTCCAACATTACTACAACCTGTGGTTGCCCATCCTCTGAAGTTGCAGGAGGGAAAGATGTTATAAGGAGATAAGGAAACTGACAGGGTACCATGTAACTTTGGGCAAGTCACTCTCCGGAGTTCAGTGTCTTAGGCTGGAAGGAACATGAAACGGGTCCTTGGGTTGTTGAAGAGTTGGTGCCATATGAAAAGCACCTGGGATGGAGGAAGCACTCAGTACATTATTAGCTCTTCCCTTCCCACCTGGGAAATAAGCATCATGCTTTATGTAAATCCTATATGCAAATATTCTATATTTTATATGCAAATATTCAAGACATTTTTTATCATGTTGGGTTTTAGCCTCATCCCTGAGGGAACGCATTAATGCAAAGTAAAATACTCTGTTCAGTTCTGCTGGTTTAGTATGATGCTCATTTTCCCAGGAAACTCCTCTCTTTTATAACCTAGTGTTAAACTACATTAAAGACAAATATTTTGCAGGAATCCATGCTTCAGAATTAGAGCATTTCAACTCCAGTTTCCCTTACTCTTTAGAAGAGTGAAAACAGACTTCCCGAGGGAAGTGACTGGTCCCAAGTTTCTGTGGGACCTCGAAGCAGCCCCAGCCCTAGCCCCGTCAACCATGACGCTTTGCTCCTGTATTCTCTTTACCTCCGTGAACCCAGGAAACTCTGAGAGATTTCTGTGTCCTCATTGAGGTGGGAAGATGCAGTTGTTGAAAAGAGAAAAACCTTCCATTGTCAGTTTGGCGTTTTGTGCCACATGGAGGATGTGGCAGGTTGGAGAGGGATTTGAGCTGGAGTCCAGCTGGGCACAGATCGCTCCCTCTCTGAAACCAGTTAGGAGGGAAGAGAAGATGCTGGACTCAGAGAAAGACTGCTTTCTGAATACACACAGCGAAGTGGGTGTCAGGCTGCGGCCCGCACTTACATAGATCAGTTGTGCAGACTTTAGAAACAAGAACAAAGGTAAACTGAATCTGGCTGAATATAACTTTTTATGCAATTGAGCGTCTCCGCTCTCTGATGCTCGGTCAGCAGTGGACTTGAGCAGCACTGCAAACAGGATCACAGCAGACTTGGAGCTGTGGGTCTGGGTTCTAGTGCTGCCCCTTCTCTCAGTGACTGGTGCCCTTGGACCAGGCATGATCCTTTTGCTCTGATCCCTCAGCAGTCCTCGGGGAATCATAGCTGCCTGCATTTTTATAAGAATTAACTGAAAGCCCTGGCCAGTGTGGCTCAGTTGGTTGGCAGTCGTCCCGTGCACCAAAAGGTTGCTGGTTTGATTCCAGGTCAGGGCACATGCCCTGGTTTGAGGGTTCAATTCTCGGTAGGGGGGGTGCAGGAGGCAACTGATCTATGTTTCTCTCCCCTCTCACTTCCTTTCTCTCTACAAATCAATAGAAAATTTTTTAAAATAAAAATAAAATAAAATCAATAAAAACATATTCAACCTATTGTATGCCATAAGCATCTGTAGATGCAAGCGGCAGACCTTCCCCACACGCCATGTGCGTCTATAAAAAGAAAATGTTTTTCCTAAGTGGCAGCGCTGACCAACTTTAAAATCATTTTTTTGTGAGAATTTTCAGCTGAAAATATTCAAGAACACCTGAATTGTGAGTAATATATTTATTTTTATAATATTCATTGCAAATTGATTTTTCTTAATTAAATTCAAAATATCGTGGCGTGTGGGGATGGTTTTCATTTTGGACACATGGTAGTTAACTGGTTAAAAAAATAATTAGATGAAATCGAACATCTACTCCAATAGCGCATTGCTCCTCCAGGGCAGGCACCACACTCAGTGCTGAGGAAATAAGAGCATCCTTTGCCATCCTGGCCCTCTCTGCTGGGACACTTCTGTTTTCTTTTTTCTAGGAAATAATATTTACTTCGAATGAGAAAATAAGAAAGCACAAAGTTTTAAAAGTTGACATGCACCTCAAACATCACAAAATCCAGAAATCATAGTGTTGTGTTTTTTTATTAATTGCCTGAAATGCACTGGGACTTTCATCCCCAGTTCTGTGATAGGCATGCTCATCAAGAATCCCTACAAAGTGCTCGCCAAACAGCAAGTGAGATTCACCAAGCTGATGTGTTCACTTATGCCTGGCCCACATCAGAGACCTGGGCTTTGCAGCTGCTATGCTCTTGAACCCATGAGCCAATGATGGGATTCTGTGAATGGCAGTCTAGTCCCCTTGAACAAAATCTGAGAATCTGCCAGGCAAGTAGGAAGAACAGCAGACTGGTCCCTGGAACCCAGTGTAAAAGCAAATCACCCTGGCAGTTGATGCTAAATGGCTATGTCTCCCAGTTCCTAGGTCATAGGTCCAAGCCCCTCATGTGACATGGGTTTCGGGGTGCGAGCCCTATAGCCAGCCATGTGTTGTAGCTAACCTGGGGGTTGCTGGCTCCAGGCAGGGAGCCAGGCCTATGAGATTGGAAAACAGACTAGCCTTGGCACGCTTGTTCTATCTAGTCAGACCCCAGACGGTATCAGATCTTGGAAAAGCTCCTCATTGGAAGGAGGGCAGAAGGCACCATAGAAGGTGACCAGGTTTAGTCTCTTCAGATCAAATGGCCCTGGAGTCATCCAAAGAACCTCCCTAAAAGGTTTTCTTCCCACCTGGAAAGTTAAGTCCTAAATGCTGGGAAGTCTTGCCATGGAGCACAGCAGGCTTGGGATGGGCTGTGGGCATCACCCGGCCCAACTCCAATGTTACAGGCGAGGAACCTGAGACAGTGAGGACATGCAAGAGGACACACAGTGAGCAAGTGGCAGCGCTGGTTCTGAAACCCAAGCTCCTGAGCCCCGGGAAACCTGGAGAAGCCCCAGGACCAGCTCTCTGAACACCGGCCAGGTGGTGTTCAGAGCACACCTGGCAGGAGATGCCCATCCCCCTGGTTAGGAGGTGGGTTGAAAGCTCACCTGCAAAGCTAAGGCTGGCTGTGTGGACCCTGTTCTCCTGTTCCTCCTCTGCAGCAGCCTCTGGCCACCCACTCCCAACGAGCTCCTCCTGGCTCCCTGGCAGTCATAAAATGATCCCATCCAAGATGAAAACACATGCGCTCTCCCAAAAACTCGTACATAACTTTGCTGATCTGGACTGGAACCCTGACAGGAGACATTGCCTAGCTATACTCTCGGCGACTGGAGATACTGGGGATGGGGCAGAGAGACACTTTGTAAAGTATATGATCATCTACCCACCGTGCTGTACACCTGAAACTGATACAAAATAATATTGAATGTAAGCGATAACGGAAAGTAAAATTTAAAATAAAAGAATAAATAAATAAAATGATGTGTACTAAAATGAAAAGCACCCAAGGCACCTTAAGTTTAACATAAATAAGTAAATAAATATTCCCAGGGACGGCACTGTCAAAGTGGCCCCTGGGGCAGGGGTATGGAATTGCTAATAAACCGGAGCAATGTGCCCATTCATATTCGCAGACATTTATTGAGCACCTACTATGTGCAGGGCACGGGATGTCATTGTCCCAGACACCGAATTGGCACTACAGGCAGCATCCAGCCTTCTTTCTGATTGTCAGCCGCCAAATCCTGGGCTTTGTGCTAGCTCTCTTCTTTCTTTCTTTCTTTCTTTAGCCACCAACAAAACTCTGACCTCTCCCCAAGCACACAATGCAGGCAGTCACTCATGCATTAACAACCACTGGGCCCCAAAGGTCGTTTCTATGACAACCCGGGGGTCCTTAATGACCCTGGTAGGCCAATGATTTTGTTTTGTTTGAGAGTGAAGGAATAATAAGTCAGGCTGGCTCGCTCAGGCGCTTTCCCCCTCCCCCTCGGGCTCCCCATGCCCCTCTGCCCGCCTGCACTGATATACTGTTATCTGGCTGCACATCAGCCCCAGAGATGGGGAGGCAGCCAGCAATGAAAGACAGGAGCCCGGCTACAGACAAAGAGCTGTAAAGGACCAGAGTGTGCCCTGCATACAGGGCTGCCAGGCTTCATTAATTCCATTGCTGGCCAGCGAGTGGGACCCGGGCCCTGGGACCCAGGCTCCTGGAGTCAAAATGTCCGTGTGAACCCCAAGCCACCTCTGGGCTCCTTAGAAAGATCCAGCATGTGCAGCCCCTACCCAGGAGCTGCACCAAATCACAGCCAGGCGGCAGGGCTCCCAGTGGCGGGGCCTAGCTCCTTAATGAGAGGGAGAACAATCAGTTCCTGTGCGGCCCACCAGCTTCCGTACAGTCACCGGTAACTCTGGGGGCTGGGTAAGCGCCCAAAGAGGGCAGCATGGCCTCCTGGCTGACTGCTGTCCACCATCCACCCTTGGGGCCTTGCCCATCTAGCTTCTCCAGTTTGGTTCTGGTTTCACCCTGAGAAACTTCCTGTGGAGGGAGTGTGCATTGTATTCCGATCTTGGGGCAAACGGGCCTCCAGCTTGTCACATTAATTTTCCAATGTGATGTTTGGCAGCATGGGATTTTCACAGCAGACACTTGAAATTATTTTTTGTTGTGTGTGCATGGCTGAAATCCCCTAGAATAAGTCATTATCCTCTACAAAAAAAAAAAAAAAAAAAAAAATCAGCTCCTACTGGCTGCCTGGTGACCCAATCAGCTGACTCATTCTCCATGCTTTCCCTTAAGTAATTAGCGTTTTCATTTTTCCCAACCTGCCTATTAGAGAATCTCCAGGATCTCATTTGGTAGAAGCATATTTTTGTTGTTTTGAGTTGACTTGCCTCCGCCTCAAAAGAAGAGGCCGGGAGAAAGGCACAAAGAGATGTGGGATTTAGGCCTGTGCTCTCCTGCTGGGCTGTTTATCAGTCCAGGACTTGCATAGACGAAAGGGGTGCTGTGGTCGAGGACCCGAGGCAAGGTGCCTTGCCGGGATTCCGGCCTCGTGTTGGTCTCTGGCCTGTGTCCATATGACATTGGGCAAGGATGTCTGGTCACTGCACAGCAGTCACCGAGTGCCTCTCAGCGCTTAAACATCCAAATGGAGCAGAAGCAAGATGCTGCTGGTTACAGGGAGAGCACCCATCATCCCTGCCCTCCTCCGGCCCCAGTTTCCCCTCTGTCAAATAAATGGCTCAGTGGAGATCAGGAATGGAAAACTCTGAGGTCTCACAGGCCAGCAGACAGCATCGATGAGGTGGATGCCCGGATAATTTTGGCAGCTCCAGCACATGCTGCCAGACGAGGATGTAGGCCCAAGGTTGCCAGAGTTCCTCAGGGTCTCAAAGGAAGACAGAACTCAGATTTTTAATGTGAAATAGTCAGATTTTTAAATGTTGACAAGTAATTCTAACATTTCAGAATATGATGCTGATCAAACAAACAAATAACCAAAAAATCGCCCTGTGTATAACCTGTGGTCCCAGGGCCACTAGCTTGCACCTTCTGCTCTAGACTTTTGCGGCTCCAGCCGTGAGGAGAGGACGTGTTTCGGAAGCAATGCTGTGCATCTCCGAGGTCTTTGAAATCTGTGTCTACCTTTCTTCAAGTGGAACATTCTCCAGAACTTGCCCTGAGTGCAGGCCTGTCGCTGTGCCTCCTGTACTCATCTTTTGTTACCTCCCAGGATAGAACAATGAACTCATCCTAGGGCCCTGCACTCAACTGGCCCAAACCTCTTCCTCAGGCAAGGGAAGAAGTAAGCCATCCAACATGTGTTCAAGCAGATAGCTGCTTATGCTCTTCTCCAGGGAACAGGGCCCCTCAAGCTCATAATAAATGCTTCTTTTTTCAGTCCTCACTTTCTAGAACTTACAGTCATAGACACAATTGGCCATGGTTCTGTTCTAAAATTCCCTCCTCAGACGCCCCTGATCTGATATCATCCTGGTTACATCATTTCCTCTAAACCTTCTCAGCCTCCTCCTGCATGTCTCCTTCCTTCTCCCACATCCTAACGTGGCTGTCCTCACGGCTTAATCTTCTCCTGTCCCCATGAGAGTGTTCTAAGCACTTATGCCTCCGGTTCTACTTTCTCAGTTGAACTCTGAAAGATAGTGGCAGTTTCCCACTGGTTGGGCCACCCAAGCTCAAATGATCCAGAAGGGAAGCATTACCTTTGCCCCAAAATCCATTCCCACCTTGGTCACACGGTCACTTTTAGTGGCCTCATCGCTTGAAACTGGGTGGCAGGTTGGCATAACAGAATGAGCCCAAGTCCTGGGGTCTGATGGTCACCATTCATCTTCAGTTTCCGCATTTCAAGATGAAACTGTTATAGGAGTAAGCAATCTAGAGATTGACAAGTCAGCAAAAGGATTTTATAAACATATTTTGCTTTCCACTCTCAGTTATAATATTTATTTCCCACTCTCCTCTCATCCCTATCCAACAGCCACAAAATCCAGTCAATGCCCCCTCCTGTAGGATCTCTTTCACCTTTGCTCCCAGGTTGCGCCTCATGTACCAATACCGCTGCCACCTTCCAGGCTGGAGTCGCTCTGAGAATTCCTGATTGCTTGCTGAAGGCATCATGCTGAATGAAACTCCATTTGTCTACAACTGGCGGTGTGTCCTCAGTGCATGCTAAATGAAGCCCACAGTCTTCATCCTGACTTTCAAAGCCCTTCCCAGCATGGCCCAGTGTGTCCCACACTCTTCGATATCACTTGCTACTGGTAGACTCTCCAGACAAATGGAAGATATATGTTTTCCTATTGCCTGCTGAGCCCGTTAACACTTCTTTAAGTTGGAATGGTCTTCACTATCAATTTCACATAAATCTAAGTGGTTCCAAGTGTTTAAGGCTCAGCTCAAGGTCATGTTCTCCAGCAAGTCTGTTCTGCTCTCCCAGTCATTCTCTCCCCTCCTCCTAGTTCAAGGCTACTTTGTTCTTTCTCCTTCAGGTACATTATGGACATTGTCTTCGTCTGCTCAGGCTGCCATAATAAAATACCATAGACCAGTGGCTTAAACAGTAGAAATATATTTGGAGGAAGTGTAAGGTCAAGGTTCCAGCCAATTCAGTTTGTGCTGATGACCTGCTTTCTGACTTGCAGATGGCTACCTTCTACCTTCTCTCTATATCCTCAGATGACCTTTCCTCAGTTCCTAGAGAGAGAGAGAAAGAGAGAGAGAGAGAGAGAGAGAGAGAGAGAGAGAGAGAGGAGGAGGAGGAGGAGGAGGAGGAGGAGAAGGAGGAGGAGGAGGAGGAGGGGCTCTCAGGTGTCTTCCCTTCACTAGTCCTATAGCATCAAAACCCGGCTATTATGATTTCATTTAACCTTAATTACTTTCTTAGAAGTCCTATCTCCAAATACAGCCCCTCTAGGGTTAGGGCTTCAACACATGTGTTTTGAGAGGACACGTATTCAGTCCATACAGATCTTGCATTGACTGTGCACATCTTATTTCCTCTTCTAAGTCCTAAGCTTTCCCAGGACAGACTCTGTGTCTTGTGTATGTATATACAGTGTAAATGGTATTTAATGGTGCCATTCATGTAACAGGTGCTCAGCAAATATTTGTTGGATGAGTTTGCAAACAAGGTCTCCCCCTCCAAGTCAGCGATTTTCAACCTTTGTCATCTCATGGCTCACATAAACTACTAAAAGTCTGCAGCACATCAAAAAATATATTTTCTGCTGATCTAATAAAAAAAAAGGTATAATTTTGATTCATTCATGCTGGGTGGCTATTGTTGTGTTGGCTGTTGTCATTTTTTTATTTGACAATCTAAGGGAAAAGAGGTCAGTGCCCTTGACTAAATGGCCAGGTATTGCATGTTTTAAAAATTCTTACGGCACACCAGTTGAAAATTGCTGTTCCAAGTCATCAGAAACCAACAGTTGGTAGATGGCTGGGGTTTTTAAGTCAGCGCCTTTGCCTACAAGCAGCCACTTACCTAGATCCGCCTTCTCTGCCTCTCCCTGGGCTGTAGGAGGTAGCTCACCTATCACTTCTTTTAGAGACTCCACCTGAATCTACAAGGTAAATGGAGGGTTTCTCACCAGCCTGGTGAGTACCGCCATCTCAGTCTTTGTTGCCTAATGACCCACATTTGCTTATAGGCCCATCTTCCCAAGTGCGGTTCTTAAAGACAGGGACTGAGCCTCTTCAGTCTTGTAAATCCAGCACCTGGCATGTTGCTTGACAACTAATAACAGCGCAATTAAATATTTTTGGAATAAGGAAAGAATCAAAACAGGAATATTAAGAAAAAATTTCCCTATCTTTCCTATAAACTTCCTGAAATTACCTTTTAAAAGCGAATTTATTATAACACTTCAGACAATTACTTTATGTGACTGTTCACAGGATATTCTCATTTCTGATCTCATGACAATGAAAAATAAATGATTAGTATACAAAGAAGGTGAAAGAAGAGAAATTGGAGATCTGTATTAAATTTGAAAAGAAAATTTCTCAGTAGTAGTAGCTCCTTGCTATTCATAAACAATATGTTTAAAACCACAAATCTTCAGTTCCACTTGTTCTAGGATAGCCCCTAGTTTCTCTCAAGGCTAACGCAGGTGAAAAGTATACAGCCATCAGCTCCATAGTAATTCTAGTAACAATAACACTAAATTATAATGTTAACACTTACAGAGCCAAGCACTTGGCTAAACAGTATGAACATATTCCCACATAATGTTCACAACAATCATAAAAGGTCAGAATTATTATTATTTCCACTTTTCAGATATAGAAACTGCGACTCAAAGAGATAGAGTAACTTGCCTAAGGACATGTAACCTGTCAATAGCTAGCATGACCAACCATCCTGGTTTGCCCGTGATGTGGGACTTTTAGTGCTAAAATTGGGGCCGTCACAGCTTCCCTGCACGCTGTCCTGGGACTCCTTTACTGGGGAATTATTTACTTGGTGTGCACACTGGGGATGAGCATGCGGTTCAACACATTACAACGTTTTTGTGTTTTCCCTAATTTAGAACTTTGTAAAGGATTAGTCTATATGGCAGCGATCACTGATTATCACCCAATATTCATTTTTCCTTCTCCCATTGGAATAGAATGTTTATCAGACTGCATGGCTGCCATGAACCACATCTCCCAGCATCCCTCGCATGGCCATGTGACTAAGTCCTGGCCAATGGGATGCTAGCAGAAGTGTCTGGATACTATCCAGGACCTTTCCTGAATAGAGCTGGTGTGCACACTTTATTCTTTCTTCTCCATCATTTTCTCTCTTCTTCAACAGAAATGCCACTTGGACTACAAGGACAAGGGCTACACTATAAGGATGGCAAAGTGGAGATCTAGAAGGTTGTTGGGCCTCTGAACTAGTGGGGTGCTATACTGGGCTTTGATCACCCCCAACTTTTATATAAAAAATAAACAAGCTTCTGTCTTCTTTAAGCCACTGTTATATTTTACTCTTTGTTTAGTTGTAGTTTTAATCCTAAAGAAAATAGTTGCAATGATTGAGGTTGTTGCATGGAAAGAAGTATATGTTCCACCTTATGCTCAGTTTACACCAACAAAGCACAGACACCGCTCAGCTTTGATGGTCACACTATGCAGATGGAAAAACAAGACCCCGGGCCCGGCCAGTGTTGCTCAGTGGTTGAGTGTCGACCTATATACCAGGAGGTCATGGTTTGATTCCCAGTGGAGGGTATGCAGAAGGCAGCTGATCAATGATTTTCTCATCATTGATGTTTGTATTTCTCTCTCCCACTCCTTTCGTCTCTGAAATCAATAAAAACATATCTTACCAAAAAAATAAATAAATAAATAAGATGACATCTAACACAGAAAACATATTCTAGTAAAATGTCTAGCACATAGTAGGTGCTCAAAAATGTCAGTCTTGAGAAGAAAGAAAAACAAGACTTCGGTTGCCATGTGCTCAGCTACTTCGTCCCGGGGTTTGGTGCCATTTTTCCATCCCCTGTACCCTTGGCTGCCCTGTGGTCCCTGCTGAGCTGCTTTGGGATGTTGTGTCTGGGCTTTTATTCGAACTGCAGATGATGTCTTCATCTGTGATCACACACAGTTTACACTGTAAGTGGAAATTCCTCACCAGCTCAATGTCTCTACCTCTGGCTCTCATTCCTCTTGGTCAGCCTGGGACCCGTAGATGCTGGAACCTAGAAGAGCTCCCCTTTTGCGCAGATTCTGGTGGGTACCCCAGGGGCGATGACCCTGTTGAGCAGCACCTGCTCTGCCCACTCTCACCCCAGTGCACTTCTGCTCTGCATCTCAGTGGCAGACAAGATGTTTGTAGCTCCTGATATTTGATGCTTTTCATGAAACAACTTCCAGAGTAAATGCAACATGAAAACGGCTCCCTAAGATGCTGCAGTCAAAACAGCACACATGCTGTCCCCACATCATAATGGATAGAGGCTTCTGCACTGAGTCTACAGAAGTGACCAAGCTCCAGACAATGGCCCGGCCCAGCGTCGCGTAGGGTGCATGGCCAAGTTAGCCGAATGAGAGTCATGGCTCAGATCTGAAGTAGTAAGTCCTCCCTCATTTCATCTCTCTCAGGCACATGCTGTCTCCTGCTCTTTATAATATAAAGCTTATATTAGCTTTAACCAGTAGTTTGTTATGTAAAATGTTCCACATGACAGCTCAGCTTTGCCCTAATTCTCCCATTTCCTACAACCTCTTAAAGATCTTTCTTAATGTCCTTGCTCTGTAATCCATTAATTTCTGTTTTATGAGCGAGACTTCCCTTGATATTTCTTTGCTACTAATCTTTTTTTCCTGTCTTTTTCAATCCTTTTCCCCTCCTCTTGACATCCTCTCTTGCCAAGCTCTCCACATTTGATACAAACCTCTCTAATTTTAAGTTAGGTCTTTCCCCCAATATTTCATCCTCCACCCAAAGAAGAAAACAAATGGTCAAGATGGCCTCCTCAGAAATAAAAGCAAAACAATGTTTTTTTCAGATAGTTCAAGGTGAGACCTAGTGCAATATGCCCACTTCACCTTGGTATCGATTTCTTCCCCTTTCTTCTATGAACTCCATTATGTCTTGATACTTTCTCACAACACTGATAATGCATACCTAATATAATAAGGCATTCCATACTGTGCAATGAGCATTTTGAAACCAGGAATCATGTCTTTTGCTTTTTTTCCATGGGGCCAAACAGTATTAGGTTCTGCATAGATGTCAGATGATTAGATACTGGCAACTACTCAGCTCTCTTTGTTATAAATTAATAATTTTATGATTATGATCTAAGAAGTTACTGGACTTTATCAAAATTAACTGATAAACTGGGCTTTGTCAAACTAAAACTCTGCTTTTTGAAAGGCACCGATAGGGGAATAAAAAAATAAGCCACAGAATGAGCTAATATAAAGGCTTTGTATCTGAATATTTGAAGAATTTAAATAATCAATAATAAGAAAACAACCCAATCAAAAACTGGGCAAAATATTTGAATGGCTATTTTATGAATGAAGATATATGGGCAGAAAATAGGGAGATCATCCTCATTAGCATTAGGAAAATGCAAATTAAAAACCATAAGAAGACATCATTTTCTACTCTGTGGCTAAAACTAAAAGATTGTCCATGCTAAGTGCTGATGAGATGGGAAGGATCCAGAGCACTCACACACTGTTGATGGCCACGTAAAACTTTGTAAGTTTTTTAAAAAGTTAAATATACACCCACCATATGACCCAGCCATTCACTCCTCAGTCGTAGCTCACAGGAAATGACAGCGTATGTTCCTACAAAGACTTGTACTTGAATCTGCATAGCAACTTAATTTGTAGTAGCCAAAACCTGGGAAAAGCTCAAATGTCAATCAGCAAATGAATGGGTAAACTGTGGTGCCTTTACACTGGGTACTACTCAGCATCATAAAGGAATGGATGTATGATATATATTACAACATGGATGAATCTTATCATAATTGTGTAGAGTGAAAGAAACCGGACAAAACAAGTGTATACTCTGTGATTCCATTACTGTAAAACTCTAGGATATACAATAGAATCTATAGTCAGAGAAGGCCCCTGAGTGATTGCTGAAGACTAGGGAAGGAGAACGGGGAAGGGCTAAGAGGGGGGAGAGGGAATTTTGGAGGGGTGAAGTATATGCTCACAATCTTGATGGTTTTATGAGTGTAGATACCGTGTTCCCCGAAAATAAGACAGTGTCTTATATTAATTTTTGCCCCCAAAGACACGCTAGGTCTTATTTTCAGGGGATGTCTTATTTTTCCATGAAGAAGAATACGGTACACATTTATTGTTAAATGAAAATAAAGGAAATTTATTACCTGTATATGGTACGGTAGTACGGTAGTTGTCAACACAAACCAGACAAACTGTGAATCCTACAGTATCAAGAATTTACTCATTTATTCAATGACAATCATGTCATCATCTTCTGGAACATTATCATAACAATCCAATTCCTGAATTTCCTGGTGAATTTCTTGTGACTCCATTTCTTTCAGAATCAGTGGACCAAATCTCTCATGTTTAGCAATAGCACTGTCTTTAAATGAGTACTTCTTGTCAAGGTAGCCTGCTCGCAGTGCATTTGCAATGCAACTGTCAGTGATTTTCTCCCATGAATTCTTCACTCAAGTCACAACTTCTTGCAGTTTAGGTTTCACAAAGTTTCCACACTGATTTCTCTCCATTCTATTTTCAATGTAGTCATTAATTTCCATGCACAAATTGTCTTTGAATGGCTTGTTTATTGCAATATCAAGAGTCTGGAGATAGGCTGTCATTCCTGAGGGAATCATTATCTGATCTATTTTTCTTTCATGAAGAAATGTCTTCATGTCTTTAGCACGGTGAGTGCTGGCTGCATCCCAGACTAGCAGACCTCTTTGGCTCCCTCGCATAACAAGCGGCAGCATTAAATCGACCCACTTCCTTATAACTGCTTGTGTGGCCCAGGCTTTTTCAGTTTCAAGAATAAAAACGCCCAAAACACATTCAATCTTTTCCTTCTTGCCTTTAGAAATGATTAAAGGTGGGATTTTAGTTCCATCCAGACGAATTGCCAAAATACAGGAAACACGTGCACTTTCGTAAGCAGTGGAGGGAATGTACGCTAAGGAGGCACCCCGCTGTTCAATTGTTGTTTGAGATGATTGGCCCATAAACACTGCAGTTTCATCCATAGCAATCATGTTGGAAAGATTGTATTTAGAGAAGTCAGCATCATCAATAAAAGACTTGAATGCAAGTGCTCGCTTAATAACTTGAGTATCTTCCAACCTAAACAATGTTGTAGATCTTCTTAAAGACAGTTCACTTCGCTGAAGGAAATTATCCAGCCAGTGTTGTGATGCTTTGAAGTCTTCGGGGGCTATGTCAAACTGTGATGCCATTGCAAGGGCAAATTCTTGAATCTGAGCCCTATTCACAACCAAAGCCTTTGCTCTCCTGTCAACAACCCATTCACAGATCAGGTCTACCAGCTCGGAAAATAATGGTTGCCAACCTGATCCACACTTGCGCTTTTTAGCATTTCCCTTGTCCACTTGTTCAATGAGGTTACCATACTCTGCTCGCCATTTTCGGACCAATTGGATACTCAACATCTTCTCTTTGCAGAAAGCAGTAAGATTTTGGCCCCAAGAGTCTTCCACGATTCCTTTCTTGTACTCCATGGAGTAGCTTTTTCTTTTTGTGCTCATTTCTAGGGGTAAAAAAAAAAAGGAATTGGGGTATCAAGGTGGGGGGAGGGGGATCACTCAAAATGACACAGGGGGGATCAGAGGGGGG
This sequence comes from Plecotus auritus, assembly GCF_963455305.1. Lineage (NCBI taxonomy): Eukaryota > Metazoa > Chordata > Mammalia > Chiroptera > Vespertilionidae > Plecotus > Plecotus auritus. The sequence continues at coordinate 51,850,467 of NC_137783.1, read as the reverse complement.
AATCAAAATGGCACAGGAGAATCAGAGGGGGAATACCATTTTAGTAACCCCTTTTGATCCTCCTGTGTCATTTTGATTGCCCCCTCTGATCCTCCTGTGTCATTTTAAGTGATCCCCCTCCCCCCACCCCTGTGCCACTGAACACCTTCACCAGACATCCCCCCTACCCCTTTATCAGACATTTACCCCCTGGGGCCTGCCTGGGAACTGTCACTGGGCTTGCTGGGGCCTGGATCTGGGCTGGAGCAGGGTCTGCCACTGACTGAGAACCTTCAGTCATCATGAAGGCTGCCGCGAGCATCAGGTAGTGTCACCAGAGACAGACCAGCACTCACCACCTTCGCCGCGTCCCGTCCGCTCTAATCCTCCTGTTCTTCTACACGCATCTGCGAAAGTCTCCTCCTCTCTCCCGCCCCGTGCTCACCGCTCACTCCGACCTCCGCTCTGCCTCCACACAGCAGTGACGTCAGGACTCCGCGTAATGTCACTGGTTGCTAGACACCAGTCGGGGTGGCCCTAGCGACCAGTTTACGGTAAATTAATTTTCATTCTGAGACAGAGCCTGGGGGCCTTATTTTCGGGGGATGCCTTATATTTCACTCAGAAGGAAACCTGTAAGTAGGTCTTATTTTTGGAGGATGTTTTATTTTCAGGGAAACACAGTAGAAAGGTAGTTAATTGTTTTTGATTACTGTCCCTCAGTCTTTTGATTGCTTTGGTTTTCCTCAAAACCTCCTCTACTCTAGCTACCTCCCCCCTACCCCTGCCCAATAAAGATGCCACTCACAGAGCTACAGTCCAAGGGCAGATTTGTCCTTATGTAAAACTCACTGCAGGGTTTCCTGACTTTGCTATAAAACACGTGTCTGGGAATTTGGGATATTGTATTGTGTTACTGACATGTAAGTCTCATGTTTTCCTCAAGCATCTTGTCTTCAGCCCCAATTAGGAACAGTCAAGTGGAAGGACCTGCACCCCAGGCTCCCTTTGAGAGTTTGGGTGTTAGTAGTCAGTGCATGAACGATCCTGCTAAGCAGAGTTGGCTATGACATCACAGCCTGGACCCCTGTAAAGTGCCCAAGCAATCAGAGTTCCCTCTATGGATCGTGGAGCCTCTTCGGTGCCAGGAAGCCAAGGTGAATTTGATCACAAAGTGCAGTTGAGATTTACCTCCCAGAAAGCAGGGAGCCCTCAGAGGTGCTCGAGTCTGAGTTGGTGGAAGATATTCTCAGAGTATGTGTAGGATGGGCTGTTCTCAGGAGGGAAAACTGGAGAATTCAGGTTCCAGGACACCCCTCAGAGCCACGAAGCTTTACTGATTGCATTTCAAGCATGACCCCCCCTTCATCAACTCCCAGCTCCAAATTGGGAGTCTGCTGTCGTCTTTTTACACCAAGGCTAAAGGTGGTACCGAATGACAGAGGAGGACAGGGAGGAGATCTGGGAGGGCATTTTCCTTTCTTCCCCCCAACCCCTCTGTGCTGAACCGACATCCCAAGCAGCAGGCCCGGCTCTCAGGGAACGGTGTGAAGGAAGGTGCTGGGAGTGTCTGGCTGACTCTGAGGGGATCTGACCCAGCTGAGGCCTGGGCCCAGCATTCCAGGTCCCACACATCCCTCATCACCTATTGTCCAGTTTGGTTTTCCTTTAGCTTTCCCAATGCTCTGCAAACACAAAGATCCTCTTTCCCACCATCTCGGGGTTTCCTCTTTCCAGCAACCTCTCAGCACTGGCTTCTATGCTGCCTGTCTCAGAAAGTGCTCCTGGGAGGGGTGGCCTGCTTGCAGCAGTGTGGGATTCCAGATACACACGTCAATCAGATCCAATCAGAGGGTGCAGGGAGCACCAGGTGGGCCACGGCCTTTCTCTGTCCCTCCAGCTGGTTCTCTGACCAGCCTTTCTTCCCCTATGATTTAAAGGATATGGACAGTTAGTGAAACACAGCAGTGGTTTCCAACCAGGGGCCATCTTGCCCCCCAGGGAATATTCAGCAACGTCTTGAGACATTTTTGGTTGTCACAACTTGGGGCTTGCTACTGGAATCTAGTGGGTGGAGGCCAGTAATGATGCTAAGCCTCCTACAGTGACCAGAACAGTGCCCACAACAAAGAATTATCCAGCCCCAAATATGCCGAGCTTGAGAAACCTGATACATATCGATGCCCTGTAAACCATAAGGTGAGAAAAGCTATTCCACAGTCCATGTGATGACCCCAGAGAGGAGACATGCTCCTTCCTCCAGGGAGCCTCAGACACATAATTATCGTGAAAAGATAAGAGCCCTGAGGACTTAGTAGAAGTGACAGCTGAGAACAGAGAAAGTAATGGTTATTTGTAAACAAGACGGAGAAGGAATTAATTGTGCCCAGTGTCTAAGACTGGGCTGTTTTCTAGAAAGAACTGATGTGTGCACAGGACTTAACAGTTTTTATGAAGTGCTTTTAAAAAACCTTATCAAAAATATTTAAAGCACTTTTTAACCAAAATAGGAACATCAACAGCAAAACCCACAGGCTTTGGCATGTAGAAGTTTAGTTAAATTTAGCCAAAACATAACTCAGACAAATGAGGTGCTGCCATGTGTACTTTGGAGATTTCTGGATTTTTTAGATGACAGAAATGGCTACATAAAAATTACCTTGTTGATTTGAAAAACTTTATTTATTGCTTATTTTAGCAGGAGGAACAAGATCGTAATGGGAATGGTATATAATACATGCAAGTTAAAGGAAAAAAAAGACCCATGATTCTAATATGGAGAGATGAATGCTGTTAACATCTTAGTGAGTAAATTCATATCTTTATTATAAATGATTATCACATTATGCATGCTATATTGTGGATTTAAAAACACATATTATACACATCTCCCCACCTAAATATTCGTATATACATCAGCTCTGGAGCTGGCTGACTGTGCCATGTCACTGTAGCCCATGCTGTAGTGAGCATCAGGCTTGGTCATTAGGCAATGTGAGTGTGAGGAACTCCCTAAGGTTTGAGGAGGGTTTTTTTGTTTGTTTGTTTGTTTGTTGTTCTGTTGTTGTTGTTGCTGTAGTTCTTTGGGAAAAAAATTTCAACTAAACATGACTGGATCCCAAGTCTCTCCTGCATTCTGTGTGCCCTGCCCTTGGATGGGAGGTAGGCTGGATATGATAATTTTATGTGTCTACTTGGCTGGGCCAGGGTGCCTAGGTATGTGATCAAACATTATTCGGATGTTTCTGTGAGGATATGTTTAGATGAAATGGACATTTAAATGGATAACCTTTCAGTAAAGCAGAACACTCTCCACAATGTAGGTGGGCCCCGCCTAATTAGTTGAAGGCTTGAATGAAACAAAAGTCTGACCTCCTCCATGCAGGAAGGAACTCTTCCAGCAGACTGTAACATCAGCTCTTCCTGGTTCTCCAATAGACTGCCTTTGGATTCAAACTGCAACTCTTTCTTGAGTCTCTAGGCTTCCCCATTGGATTTTGGAATTGCCAGTCCTCTACAATCATACGAGCCTCTCTTCTGGGTCTTGTCCCCCTCAATTGCATCTACAGGATGAATCACAGCTGACTCTTAGAATGAGTAGATACATAAGACTGACCACATCCCCATGGCCCTGGCAATGGTACCAAAAAGGATGCCTCTTCTTTGTTAATAGTTGTAATAGAATACTGGGGTCAACACACAGTCCTAGGGTGGGCCTATCCTCACCTGCATGCCAGTAACTGCACTGGAGTTACAACTGATACCTCGTACAGCACCTGGATCATCCCCTTTTCCAGGTGAATAAACAGGCTCCAAGGGTTGTTATAGAGAGACCCTGGCTACCGACCCAGTGTGTCTAACTCCTGTCTAATGGTCTCCCTCCCACGCCACACTTGACGGTGCATTGCAGGAGGCTATTTCCTCCTGCAACAGAAGGGAGTCCAGAGGGTGATGGGCCAGAAACTAGATGGTACAAGAAGTGGGCTGACAGTTGAAGGGATGGGGACATTTGGCTGAAAGAAGAGAGCAAAGGAGGATTGTGGTTGGTGGCTTTACTGACAAGCTTATTATGGAAGAGAAATGGGGTTTACATATTTCAGGAGGCAGAGCTGGAATCAGTGGGTGGAAGCCAAGAGAGGCATTTCAAATCATCGCAAGCTGTTTGGAACAGGTGAAGAGCTTCCTTTGACTGGAGGAATGTAATAGAGACAGGCTGCTGAACAAAACTCAGCCTTGGTTGGGCAGGGCAATCTTTCACATCCTGCCCAGCCATGGACTCTATGACATCTAACCACGCACAGCCTGGGTGCAGGAGAAGCCACCCCCTCCCTGCCCAAGATGGACGGGTAATGGATAGTGAAACAGCCATTGCAGAAGAGGCATGAAGTCATCAATGACATGTTTCTAAGGTGGGTGGCCTACGGTAGCCCAGGCTGTCACCCAGGTTCCTGGTTCCGCCAGCCCACTGGGACACGGGCCTCTGACTCACCCAAGGCGCTGCTGATGGTTTCTATAAACAAGGCTTCGCTCGGCTTGCAACCCAAATGGTCTGTGCCTTGCGAGGCACGAACATCCCGGCGCCTGGGGTCTGTGTGTGTTTACGGTGCTGCCCAGCTCTGGCCAAACGGCCGCGTAATTGATGACGAGGCCGGGGATGTCAGGCACTGAACTGAGAAAACTGCTCCCTGAAACCTATTCCGGCTCATTCCAGCTCATTCCAGCCTGACTCCCTCACCCCACCAGGGCCTAGGAGGGCCTCCTCCAACAAGCCAGGGCCTGAGCGGCTCTGAGATGGATGGTGTACAGCTGACCGAGACCGCCGGGCCTGGCTCCCACTGCTCAGGCCCCGGGGCCCCGGAGACACGGTTCCGTCCGTCACTGCTGCCTGCTGATGCTGGTCTGCATATGCCTTCCTCTGGCCCCTCCTTCCTGGGAACACTGGCTGTAGGAATGGTCAGAAGGACCCCTTTCTTCCAGCTGCCTGTGGAATGGGAATCAGAGTCCCCAGGGGGGCAGAGGCCTCGTGTAGAAAGGCCATGTGAGAACGGCTTGAGCTGTCTGGGGCTGGGCTGCTTGGATGTTCTGTGGCTGCTTGAGCACCCACCTTTTCAGGAGCATCGCCGTGTGGGCAGTGCGAGTGACAGGCTATGCTCAGCGCTCTGATCCACACACACCAGCGGCTGTGTTTCCCTCTGGTCTCAGAAAAGGTTTTACCAGGAACTGTGGTGCAGGGTGGAGGTGGAGTGGTTGGGGAGGATGGTTAGTAGGTCGCCTGTGGGCACACAGCGCTCCCTGCCCTCCTTCAGGTGGGCTCAGCTGGTGTACTGGCCAGAAACAACATGGTTCTAGAGAAAGGGAGGCAGATTCTGCCCAAGTGGAAGGACTTTGTGGCTGAGCATGGCGAGGCGGCCAGGCAGACGCAAGGAAGGCCCCTCTGCAGTACCACTCACATTGCTGCCTCCCTGGCCAGGGCCAAATCCCCAAGGGCCCCGTCCAGCGAAGTGGCTTCTGTGAAACCATTAGCCTCATGTTTTCTGGACCTTCCCAGCATTTCCCCAGAACATCTCATGTCCTTGGTGCATGCAGATCGCCATGGGTATGGACATGTAGATGATGCTCTCGAGACCAACCAGTCTGACCGAGTGGAGAAAACTGCCAGCAGCATGCTCACACAGTGACCACTGGGCCATGAGGACACATGCGTGGTCCACTGACTCCATTTCACTAATGCATCTATGTTGGGGACCGTGTCTTTCCCTGGCACCTCGGAGGGTACCCGGCACACAGAAGATGATGAGTAAGGGCCACTGAATAGATGAGCGTCTGAGAGGTTATGTACATCTTAGTGGAGAGGAGGAAACACGAACCAGGCTCTAAAGGGTGATGGGACTGGAATGACGATGGTCAGTGACTCTGGATGTGGGTTTGCCTTTCCTGCACCCAGTGTTTCTGCCACGGTTCCCACGTGTGGACTTACTGAATGCCTCGCCCACTCTCAGGGCATTCCATACCATTGCTTCTGATCAAGGAAGTGAAATGCAGTGTGGCGATGGGCCTGAGCTCCTGGCAGCCCTGCTCTCGCCTCCCTGAAGCAGCGGGCCGGCTGGAATACAGAGTGTCCAGGAGGCGGTACCTGCAGGGCTGGGCAGTGTCCTCCCTGGGGCTGTCTAAGCTCTAAGTCAGCATCCAGCACGTGCTGCTGTTTTTCTCATCACCAGGATTCACGGGTCCAGGAATCAGTGTGGAAATGAGAATAGCTCTGCTCACTATTACCCTAGAGATTTTCTAGCACCTCTTTGCTTCCTGGTCCCATGACCTTACGCTCTGTTGGTCTGGAGGTCTTCGTTTCAAAAGGAGGAATGCTTTCACCAGACCACCAGAATGATCCCACTGAACTGGAATGGAAGGCTGCCATCCCACCCACTTTGGGCTTCTCCTGCCACTGAATCAACGGGCAAAGGAGAAGTTACTGTCCTGTTGGGGTGACTATCAAGGGGAAACTGAGGTGCTACGACACAGTAGACATAATTAAAAGTGTGTCTGGAATACAGAGCATTCCCTAGGGTGTTTCTTAGTGTTACCGTGCCCTGTGATCGAAGTGAATGTAGAACTACAATAACCCAAATCAGGCAGAATTTCTAATGGCCTAGACCCCTTAGGATGAAGATTTGAATTACCCCACCACACAAGAACTATGACCAGCGGAGGTACTGGCTGAGGGCCAAGGGAAGGTGGAATGGTAGTAGAAGCAGTTATAAAAACCAGTTATAATAACCATGTGGCCAGTTGCAGAGATGAGACTACAATTGTTATGAGTATTTCTTCCTTATTTTGTTATATGTTTATGCATATATTAGCCACATGGTTTTGCTTTCTTTTTTTCTCTTTATCTCCTTATTGTCTAATACAAGATCTCTATATATAAAAGCCAAGCAACCGGAACGACCGGTCCCTATGACACACACTGTGGCCGGCCAACTGCCCAATGGGGGCAGGGCTGGCTGGTCAACCTTCCCCCCCCTGCCCCCCACAGCCACCATCAGCCCCTATCGGGGCAGGCCGGCCAGACCCCACCTGTGCATGAATTCGTGCACCGGGACTCTAGTATATTAACAAAAGTTAAGTTTATATCACAGTATCTAAGGTACAGACATAAAACAACAGATACACTGCATCCTCTTATGAAGAAAGGGTGCTTCCAATTGTGTAATGGCATCTGCACCTGGTAAGTGAAGGGATGGATGTGTTACCTTACTTGGAGGTTAACTGTGTCTTCAGGAGATGTGTATGGGTGCCAGTTGACAAGGGGTAGACTGTGATCATCAGTTTCATTTGTCAACGTGGCTAGGCTGCAGTTCCTAATTATTCAGTCAAGCATTTCACCCAGTTGCTGCTGTGGTGGTATTTTGTAGACGTGATTAAAGTTCATAGTCAGTTGACTTTAATTAAGGAAGATTATCCTGAATAGTCTAGTGGTCTGAGCCAATCCATTGGAGGGCTTTAAGAACAGCACGGAGGGACCACAGCTTTAGCCTGAGATGAGTGCCCTTCCTGACAACTTGCCCTACAGATCTTGGGGTTTTCTAGCCAACCCCCACAATTCCATAAGCCAGTTCCCTGCAATAATTCACTTGTTATGTATCTCCCACTGGTTTTGTTTCTCTGGTTGAACCTTGGCTGGTACAGAATATCTGGAGGTCAACCCAGTGGGAGGGCTGGGGAGAAGGTCAGGGCCTGTTAGGGGTGTGCCATAGAGAATGACAATACGAAGAAAGGAAGAGCACTCAGTCCAGTCAGGCCAGGACACAGTAAGTAATGGTTGAATTAAGTAGTGTAATGCTTTAGGGTTGAAATGCCAGGCTAAGGGCTTAGAGCTCCGTGCTGTGAGTGATGGGAGTCATCAAAGGCTTCCATGCTGGATACAGACTGATAAAAATCTAGGCCTCAAAAAGGTTCCCCTGGCTGTCGGGCCAGAATGGCTGGAGTGAAGAGAAACTGAAAGCAGGGAGGTGCCCTCTGATTGCTCTGTTCTAGAAGGAGAGATACTAGTAAGTGCCCCACGCAGGAGTTTAAGTATCATTAATTTAACAGGAAGTAACTTTGTGCATCTCTGATGAAGGTGGGTGGAGGCAAAGATGTAGAAATGATGGCAGTATATTGACTCAGGAATGGGGATAGGCGAGATTGGGAGAAATGGAGACTTCACGTGATAGATTGGCTCATTATTCTCAATTCTTAGCAGTCTCCCTGTATTAAAATTCTACGTCCATGGCCTTTGCCAAGACACTGCTTGCAGTTCTTCCTACCAGAGATGCAGCTTCCTCTACCATATTCCCCTGGCCCGCTGATGCGGGGTGGCTTTCTCTGGCCAGTGTAATGCAGCTGGGAATGATACACTGCTTCTGAGCCAAGGCATCATGTTTCTACTCACTCTCTTGTGTGTCCCTCATCCACCATGAGAGGCTTTCCAAGGTTGCTGCCACACCCTCAGCCTGAGCCTCAGATTGAACACATGTGGAGCTTCTCAGAACCCAACATGCAGCAAGGATCCAAGTTCAGTCAGCCCACAGCCTGAAGTACACCTGTCTAGCATCATTCAGCCTGGATTAGCCCATTCCCATTTCACCTGCAGACCCATGAGCATGAGAATAAACTCTTGCTCTTATAAACCCTTGAGTTCTGGGGTGGTTTGTGACACAGTATTATTGTAGCAACTGCTGACCAATACATCCCACCTTCTGGACGAAGGGAGTGTGGTGGCCTCTAACTAATGTGGTATATTCTCCTATAGCTCTGATCATTTCTATGGCTAAATACGTGCTGACTCCAGAACTCTTGAACTAGGAGGAAGAATCTGAGCTGTGGGTCAAGCTAGGGGTAAAGTCTGAGAAGCTGCCAGAGGAGAATGTACAGGAGACCCAAGTGCCATGGTTGACCCTCTTGGAAGTTAGAAAGTAGGGATGTCATGTCACTCCTGGGGTTAACTGTCCCCCACTGGGAAAGCTGTAAGCCAGGTTGTGTGACCGTGATGCTCCAGTGGTACCTGCTGAACCACAGGGCTGTGGAGCTGAAGCACGTGCTGTTGGGTGCTCCTGGCACTGAGAGATTTCTACCCAGGATCAGCACGCCTGGTACCCAGCAACACATCCTCTGATATTTTGCAGTGATCAAATAAGCGATAAGGACGTGGCTCCCTTGGGTGTCTGGAAGGCATATGGGAGGCAGGCTGTGTGCACTGCCAACCTCAGCTCCCCCATGGCTGCCCCTGGAAGCCCTCACGACACTACTAACCACTGTGCTTCCTGAGCCCTGCAGCGGCGAGGTGCACGGGTGAGCACACACCGCCCACCAAAGGGCTTGGGAGAGCAGCACAGAACTGCCCTGGGAGACGCTGGCCCCAACTCCGTCCACAGCTCCCTGTGGGATCTTAGGAACATGGCTGGGCTTCTCTCAGCCTCAGGATCCTTTTCTCTAAATTGTGATCATGCAGCAGAGGTAAGAACCAGGAGATGGGCCTTGGCTCCCCTGACAGCTTCTAGATGCTCAGTTTTTATGGAAATGGAGTTCAGATAGGAGAAGCTTTAGAACAGGAGACAGGGTGTGTAGAGTCTTTGAGTTATAAATGGCAGAAGCACGGGCTTAAGGAGAGAAACCGTTTTGGTTCATGTCACTAACAAGCACAGGGAGAGGGTTGGTTGCAGGCGTGGCCGGGTGCAGGGTAACATCACCATCTGACATGGTCCCATCCAACACCCCCTCGCGTCTGACTCTCTCCGTAAGGCTCCACTCCCAGGCAGGACTCCTCCACACGGCAGCTTTCATCATCCTCTGGAAACAAAGCCAGCAGAGAAAAAGCATTGTTTCTCCCTTTTCTCTAGCAACAGTTCCGGGATCGTGTCTCATTGGACAGCTCAGGTTCTGTGTCCACCCATGAGTCAATCACTGTGACCAGGGTGGGGCCCTGCCCCAAGCCAGGGTTGACCCGACTTCTAAATTTGTGGACAGAGAATGGGAAAGGGCATGAAAAGAAGCAGGGATGGATGCTGGAAAGACAAAACAACAGATATGCATACCATGGAACAGGGGCTCTGTGTGTGTGAGCTGACAGCCGACCCAGCCAGGAGACATTCCTGAGGCTAGGAAAAACAACAAAGAAAAAAGCTCCCAGTCACTCATTAGCTGGAACAAAAACACCAGCCAGCATGCACGTGGGCATCCCCCATGCGCTCAGCACCAGCTAGTGACTCTTAGAGTATTTTTTTTAAAAGTGCCATATTATGAGACCCAGTCATTAGAGACAAGCAATGTAGTGGGGAGACAAAGATTAGCACCAAACAGTGAATGAGGCACACTGATAGAGACCTGAAGTGTTCTCTTCACATCAGTGCTCTGGGAAGTGAGGGAGCGAGGGGGTCACTGTGCCCTGAACAGTGAGGACAAGGGCTGCGATAGAGACCAGATTTGACAGGAGAAAGGCGGGCGTTCTCAGTGTGGGGTGGATGCTGGAGGTGTCAGGATGACTCAGGGCTCATGGATGCAGAGTGGAGCAGACTAAGCAGACAGGTAAAGGCGGGACCTGGACAGTAGTAATTAGGGGATTAAGTTTACTCTGGTGACAGGTGGGAGCCATGGTCGGCGTTAGAGCAGGGGCAGGACAGGACACTGAGCTTTTATTGCTATCTCTGCAAGTCAGCCTGGCACATCCCCAAAGACTCAGGAGTGCCAGCATGAAAAGTGCACACGTTCAAATGTAAAACAAAAGGGCAAAGTACAACACTGCACGTATTGTATGACCCCAATTTGGTAAAGAATTCAGGCACTCTGCCGCTAGCTAGCTCAGAGTGAGTCCTTGTATTCACCGAGCGCTCCCCGGAGCAGCTGCAGAGCATTCTCAGTTAATTAGTCCTCACTCTACGATGCGGGTATTATCTTCCCCTTTTGCACAGTTTGAGAACTAAGTGTACATGGAGCGAGTGGCGAGGCGGGGAGTGACGTCAGGCGTGTCTAAGCCCACATTAGCCCGTGTGCTGAAACGTTAACCGTGGTTACGACTCTGTGGACGGATTACAAGGGATTTTCATTTTCCTTTTTATACTTTGTGTAGTTTGCAAATTGTCTAGGGTGAATGGATGTTACTTTTGTCAGTAGAAAACAAATATCTACTTCAAAACATCCTCTAGTCCCCATGCGGGGGTGGGGGTGGGGCGCTCAGGCCTCCAGAGAAATCACCACCCAAACTAGAATTTAATTCCCCAGCACCTCAGCCGTCACAAGCCGCTCACACACTCACAGCGAGGTGCGACCCTCGGACTTGCAGTCCCAGTCTTGTCACAGTGTCATTTCATTGCTTGCCATTTCCTTTCATTTGAAAATTAATTCTAATTCCATAAATGGTAACAGCATGCCTGCTCTTCATAGAAAATCAAACTATCATAGAGAAGACTAAACGACCATTTGACCACCACCCTCCCTACCCAGTGACGGCTGCTTAGTAGAGTTACAGGTTGGGTGGGTCCTCCTAGACTTTTGGCTATGTGTTCACATATGTAAAAATGTATCCAGAAAAAATAGGTTGACATACTTACATTCTATTGTGTGTGCTGCTCTGCAACTCACTGCTTCATTCACCACGACGCCACCCCTGGCCTGTGGAATTGTCAGGGACCAGAGATGTCATGGCGCGGCATCAGGCCTGCAGAGGAGGGCCTTCCTCCAGATGCTCCAGCCCTGCCTGCGCTCTGTTCTGCCTCTGGAGGGCAGGACAGTGTCCCCGAGGGCTGGCAGAGGGTCTGCACCCAGTAGGTGATCGTTAGCCCCCCAAGAAGGGAGTCATGCCACCTTCATGAAAACCAGGGCACCATTGTTTGTCCCCGCTGACAAGGTGCCCAGTGTCAGGGATCTGGCTTAGTCGCATGGAAATGGACTTGGATGTCCTTGGTATCTGCTTCATACAGCAAGTCAGGAGGTGGAGGAGCATGGGGGGCACTGCCCACAGAATTTGGTCTTCTGAGATGCTCCGTGTGCATGGAGAGTTCATAACAGACAATAAACTGCAGGGGACCAGGAGATGGAGCACATCCAGGTATTGCAGTTGCATAAGCGTGAGGGTCTTACGTGAGGCGAGGACTGGGGAAGGCACTCTGCAGGGACAGAAGCTGGGTCCTCTTGGGCCCTGGCGAGTGGGGACTCCACCTTGATTAATCTGATGTAGGAAACAATGCAGACACCTTGCCGTGTGTTTGCAATGTCCTGTGGAATTTACAATCCCTTTCACGTCCCTGGGAGGGTCCAGAAAACCCCTCACGGTGAAGCCTGAGAGAGGGAGGCCTGGCTGCTTCCCAGTGGGGGTAGCACGTCTAGGAGGCCTCCACTCTGAGGTGCAGCCCCTCACTTGCCCCACCTGAGAGCTGGCACCCTCGGGCCTCCCTGCTTCACCCTGTCTCCCGGACCAAATCCATTAGCGATCATCAGGAAGTGTGGACAGTGGAGAGAACCCTCATGGAGGGTTCAAACACACCCACGTTCAATTCCCAACTGGTTTCTCCCAAGGGCGGCATTGAAAACCTCCATCCTCTCTGAGCCTCGGTTTCCTCTTCCGTGCAGCCGGATTCCCTGCTAAACCCACGCGCACCTGTCTGGCCAGGGCACCGTCATTTCTGCTGCGGTTGCATTGAGAGGGAGCGCCGGGAGGGACCACTCAGGGCGATGTTTGTCTGATGCTGTTACCCAGCAATGGGCCGGCAGGAGCCCAGGAGCGCTCCCCAGCTGCTGGCTGGGCCGCTCCCACTGGAGGTGAGACATCGTGCCAGTGCACATGCGTGCCCCTGCGGCTCCAGCTGAGTTCCCAGGATAATTACTTATGCCCAGTCCCTTTGCCCAAATGTTTGTGCAGCTGGAGGATGAGAGTGCTGGAGAATCAGATCAGTTATTGCGAGACGCACTTGGGAAAACAGACGCAGGTCCTTTAAGCCAAGCATGGTGTGTGTAAGCTACTTACCTCACTGTGTGGTGAGAGATGCCATTGTCCTGGGGGTCACCTTTTCCAAACCCATTCCTGACTCTACCACCCAGCGGGGCCCGTTTGGGTTCCCACAAGGTCCCTGCTCGCTCGGTCCTGCCACCGTCTTTCTCTTACTCTGTTGCGTCTTTCATTTCTGAGAGCTCCTCACAGAGCCCGGGTCTCTCAAGGCCCACAGGCCCATCTGATCCAGCTCCCTGCCCAGGCACCAAGCACTCGGCCGAAACAGAGTTGATTGTAATAGTTTGTTAAATTAAAAAAGAAAAGAAAGGAAAGGAGCCCAATCTGGAAGCCCTGAGTGGAAGATATGACTCCAGGCAAACCCCCAGCTTTGTGTGGCCCCGGGCCTGGCAACCAGTTCCAGAGGGGAACCCCAGAGGACCCCAGCTTAGTCTCTAGCTTCTGCTGAGGCAGTCAGCCCCCTTTGTCCACCCCATCCCACGGCCACCATCCTTGTTCCATCCACTGTCCACCCAGATTCAAAACACTGAACTGTCCTCAGTCTCTAAATAAACGTCCCTTCCCACAAGCCCCTGGACGTTGTGGCTGAGTGTCTGCGGGGTGCAGGGTGCGGGATGTGCTGAGGCCCTTGGACACTGGTGCTGCTGAGGCGATGCCCCGGGGCTGTCCTTCCCCACAGCCCCAGGTGCCTGCTGCCCTGTCCTCTCACCCATCTTCCTGCAGATCACCAGGCTAAACCTTCTTACAGCCACTCCCCTCAGACCCAAAGCCTCCTCCGGGGACCTGAAAGTTCCACCATCATGCTCTGAAACCTCAAAATTTAAAAGAATAAAATAATCGCATGGCAATAAAGGTTCCCAGGCTTTGAGAAACACCATGCTGTCTTCTCCTGGGTGAGAAGGGAGACAGGTAAGAGGTGCTGTCGCCTCCCTGCTAAGTCTGGAACCACCGCCCACAGAAAGGAGCCACCAAGTGTCTTTCCCAGGAAGCAGCTCCGAGAGGAATTTCCAGGGGCCCTCTCACTCCATGGTCGTTGGAGCCAAGCTGTGCTGTAGGGGTTGGGCCCTGGAGCGTGGTCAGTGAGGGAAGAGCCAGGTCTTGCCTGATCGGGCCAGGGATTGCAAAGTCAATGTGTCCTGTAACAGGAGTCCCTTCAGGAGCGGCACCCATCGTCAATATCATTAGTGGAACTCTCTAGGCCTATCACGCTAACAATTGGCTTTGACTTGAATAAGTCTGATTCCTTGGGAAGAAGTGAGAGGGGGTGACTGGGTACGTCTGGCACCAACTGTAGAAACTGCTGCTACACTCAGTCTGGTTAGCTCATAAACAGGTGCTGTGGGCATGCAGGGGGTCTGCCCTCCATGCTGCTGCTGCTGCTCTCCTGGTAGAGCAGGTGGCTATCCCTGGACTGGAAGCAGCTGCCCTACATTCTAGCTGAGGGCAGGCCTCCCCCTCTGCCACCTGTATAGGCGTCAAGGGCTAGTGAGATGGGGCGTGCCCTGGCCCTCCTCCCATTACCCTCTGTGCCAAGGGCAGGCGGGAGGAAACAGGAAGCAAGTGTGTGTTTGACTTGAGCCCAAACAGGACCTCCTTCCCAAAAGAGTTCAGATAAGGGATGAGGGCATGGTGACACCCACAAGGGGCCTTTGGGGTGTTGCCTTGCTGGCTCAGAGATGCTTTCACATTTTCCCAGAATTCACTCCCCCTTTCCCCAAATGTATAAGTGCTGCTCACCTTTTAGTTCCATGTTGTGCCTTTTCCAGGAAGCCCTCCCTGCCTGCAGTAATTCACAGGAGCAGTTTTCACATTTCCCAGACTTCTGGTACAAAATCTTGCACTCAATTTTCCTCTCATCATTCACACTTGTTCTATTTTCTCTGCACCTAGCATGGGATAAAGCCACACCCTCACCCTGTTCACATTCCACCATAGAAGGGTTGGTTGGAAGTCACCAACAGCCAAGGAAAAGTACCCCTGTTCTCTCCATATTAGCAGAGGGCTCCCTGATCCGCCACTTGTGTCCAAAGTCTTCATTGTACAGAGGGGGAAACTGAGGTTCAAAGAGAGGATGTGCTCTAGCTGAGGTCACCTATAGAGAGTCAGTGGTAGGGCTGGGTCCAGAGCCCACAGCACTGCAACTTGAACCTCACAGCCAAGTCAGAGTCTTTCTGAACCCCCCTGACAGATGGTCTCCTCTGCATGGATGCTCCCAGCCCTGTGCGAGGCAGCGTGTGCAGTGCTGCGCAGCTATCAGAACCCGATTCTCTGAGCAAGAAAACATTGGCTTCCCTGCAACCTCCTCCCACTGGTCCGCCTTTGTCACCCATTCACTTGTTCATTCTCTCATTCATGCATTCATTCACTCATGCATTCATTCATTCATGCATGCATTCATTCAACCACATGTTGATCACCTGATTAAATATGTGTGTGTCGCTCTCAGCAGACAGCTGCAAAGAGGATTAAATGCTTGGGGTGAAACTCAGAGCTTCTGGAGGTCAGGTGCTTCTTCTGCATCTTCAGGGCCAAGCGCAGGCAGGAGCACTGCAGAGGTGCCAGGAAGTTAGTGTTTATGGGCTACACAGAACTACCCGATGATACCAATGGGAATCAGCAGAAGGTTTCTTCCGGGCATGGTGCTAACAGAGAGGGAGCAGCAGCTGCACTTGGGTTGGGGAAGAAGGAGTCAAGGTGGACTTTGAATTAGGTAGAGGAAAAGGTGGGGTTTTAGCAAATGGAGGAGGTGGGAGGGCTCAGCAGCAGCACAGACAGCACCACAGAGAACAGGGTACGTTTGGCTCCACTGAAACCTTCTGTTGGAGCCATTAAAGGGGAGAACAGGGAATAGGAAGAAATGAGGCAAATAGCAACAGCTGGGCCACCACCAAGGTCCCTGAACGCTGAGCTAAGGCACCTGGAGTTGGCCCTGAAAGCGAAAGGGAGGCTGCAGCTGTTTCTCCGAGGTGAGTGACGGGAATGGAGCAATGCTTTGGAAAGATCACTATGGTGACTGTGTATGGAATGCATCCGTCAGCTCACATGGGGACCCGTTGGGAAGTCGGTGTAATTGTCCAGGTGAGAGATGATTACAGGGCAGCCAAAAGACCAGTCATTTCCCAGTTGAATGGTAATTGGGCATTCTAAATGCAATCCCAGGGTCGTCTGTGTCCCCAGCCATAATTTCCTCCCTGCATGCTGCCAGCTCGCCCTGCTCGCCCTGCGTGAGTGGCTTACAGGTTCCCGCTCATCCTCTGCCCCTCTCCTCACCACGCAGCATGCTCAGCCCCTGGCAGGTGGAGCTGTGCTTCTGCATGGGGACTGTCTTCTCCTTGTCCCCTCTCCAGGCTGCCATCAGTCCCCAAAACTTTCTTAGTGTCTCTCTAGCAAACCAGAGTTTTGCCAGAACGCTGGCAACACCAAGATGGCCTCCATGGCTCTCAGGCCCAAATTGATTAATCATCACTTTATTCCAACTATCAGCCCTGCTGCAATTGGCATATTTATTTCTAATCAGCTCTTAAAAATGGCATCATTCAAAGGTGCTTAACCACATTACTTAATTCTCAGCCTGTATTGCTATTGATTTCAAATATTCTCCTCAAGATATGGCTCATCATTCAATGCAGAAGTCTGCTTATATAATAATCTTATCTGGTTACTAAAATCTGTGAAATCTCTTCAATTGCCTCTAATGCAAGATCGGAGGCTGGTTGCTAAATGAGTCCATTTCACTTTAATTTGGTTTATTTACAGTACATGTTTTAGTGCTCCACGCTCCCGTCTTTCACAGCGACGCTGAAGAGAAGGCAAATAGAGGTAAAGGAAGAGGCCTGTGCTTTTCTCCGTCTGCGGGAGTGGAGGCAGCCCGGCTGAGCTCCCTGAGCCAGTCTCTCACCTCTGCCAGCCAGCAAAAGGCCTGAGGTCTTCAAAAGCCAACAGCAACATTGCAGTGCACCCAAAGAGCACTGGGGTGGCGGGGGGAGGGTAACAGATTTGTCCCTGCTCTGCCATTCAATCAGGATCTTGACATCATACAGCCTCAGTTTCCTCATCTGTGAAAGGGGGGTAATGTCACATGCTTCCAGGTGTCCTCCAAGGAGGACCACCTGAGACCAAGATGTTAAAGTGCACGTGGTAGGTTTTCTTAGGTAAGATTTCCCAGCTCCTTTTGCAGTCTCCTGTCCCAATGGATTGGCTCCCACCTCTGATTGGCTTGCTCCTGGGCTAACTAGCTACCTCAACCCCTTTACATCAGAACATTTCTCCCTGCACCCTTTGCTTTATACCCACTGTGTCTTTCTATGTCTCTTTGATGAAATGCAATTGAATTGGCTCATTGTGAGAGCCAGGCCTTTGAGTCACTGGTTGCTGGTGGCCTGGTCCCTGGTCCAGTCACCTTTGTCTGGGGAGCAGAGGCCAAGATCAATGGTGGAAAACCTGGATGTGCCTCTTCGGAGCCTGGAATATGCTAGGGCTTGGCTCTGGCTGTGTGACATTGGGACCCTGGCTTTGAATTGCCCTCACCTCGCTAGAGACACATGCAAGCAAATGGAGATAACACAGCATGGCAAGTGGATGTTGCTGGGCTTCGGGAGGGATGATAAACGAACCCAGCACTTTTATATTTTTTCTGCCTGCTAAGGATGTGAGAGGAATGGGAACCCGAGCTGTCTCGGCCCCAGCTTTGCCAAGGCAGAGCTGAGGAGCCCCCTGCCTGCAGCAGACGATTCCCGTCTTGCCCCGAGATGCCGCAGCTCTCTCTTGGTCGGGTGTGAAAGCTGCCATTTCATGCTCATCTTCACCAATTAACAACAGCTGGTCTCCTATAAAACCAACGGGTGAGATGGTTTGTTATTGGAAGACAATGCAACATCATTAGGCATTAATGGCTCCAGCCTCGGTTCCTGGCCTGAGTTCTCCGGGTTAATGTGGAGGGATGTTGGGTCTCAACCCACAGAGCTGCTAGGCTCCTCTTCTCTCTCAGGCACCATCTTCAAGCTTGGCTTTCTGAATCAGGTCCTGGGAGGTGGAGGAGGGAGTTTATTTCCTGGAAGAAAATTGTGCAGGAGGCGGTGGATACACCATTTAGACTCTAAGGAGGAAAGAGATCGTCACAGTATTTTAATTGAAAGAACAATTTTGAATTCAGAGAGCTTTTTTTAAAATTCTTTCTTGCATATGGATTAATCAGCTTGTTTCCATTAGCACCTGAGTGAGCACTCCTTTTCCCTCCCTGTTTATTCATGCATCACCTCCTCTAGCTCATTTGAGACCCTTCATGCTTCTGATTTGAAAGTTGAGAGGTGAACCACAGGCTGTGTCCAGACAAGAGCCCTTTAGCTGGCAATTTAAGAGCTTGACTGGGAGTGATGATTTTGGGCAAGCTGGGACCTAGAAGTCACACTAAACAGATTTGGTATTGAAAATAACTTTGCTAGATTTAGCTCACACTGGCCTCCTATGTGAACATGTCACCATGGGCTCATGTGTTTCCTTGTGACTTAAAACCAAAGTTTTAGTCTGTATATCCCCTTTGATCTTAGCAATAATGACGAATAGATTTCCACAAGGACATCTCCCTTTCAATAAGCAAATCCCAAATCTCCATAACACTCATTCATTCATTCATTCACTCATCCATCCACCCACCCACCCACCCATCCATTCATTCATTCATTCATTCACTTAGCAAATATTAAGTGACCACCTATTTCATCTATTTATCTATATGCCCAGCTCTGCTGACAAAAGCATCTGCCACTCTTAACAAATGCAGCCAGACCAGATGCACCTCATGGATTTCATTAAGAGGAACATTTTCTATTTATTCTTTCCTCTTTCCACCTTCCTTCCACAAAAATTTCCCAGGCATTTATACATGATAAAGACTTAAGATTTGGTTTCTGGGCTTAAGAAACAAGGAACTTACCAACTACACAGAGTGGCAAAATGGCACCCCCACCCAGAGGAAGCCCAAAGCCCAGTCAAGGAGCTCTTGTGGCTGCCAACAGCCAGCCCCCTGGCATGAGGTTTGGCCAAAGCCTTGGGGATGAACAGAGCCCCTGGGCTGAGTTATGCCTCTTGTTTCCTCTATGTTTAATCACCTGTTGTCCTCCCACGATATTCAGGCAATTGGATCCGATCTCAGCTCTGCTAAGGGAAACCACCATATAGATGTGGGGTCCATCGCCAGCCAGAGCTTTCCTGGAAAAGGGGCATCCCTGTGGCCAGCTGGGTGTGGCAACACCTTTTGCACCCAAAACACCCCCAGGAAAAGGTGAAACTCGGGGAAGCACACCAGGACCCTTTGATCCAACCCCTGTGAAGGGCTTGCAGTTAGGTCTCAGCCCATCAGGGTGTTGTGCTAATGTAGGAAGACAGTCCCTGCTCAGACAGCCTTGGTAGGAGTAGATTAAAGGGACTCACTGTCTGTCCCACTCATAAGGTACTTAATCAATGCGTGCCTTGAGCACTCACTTTCATTTCCCTCTGGTGTTGTTCTCTAACTTTTCCTGAGAATAAGTTTTAACCTTGATGCACAGGTGCCCAGAGGAAAGAAATAGAGACCTGTCCACATTTCCTTTATTGCTTTAAAATGTAAATTGGGGCATAAGTGCTGGCAAAGGATTGTTGCACCCCTTCTGAGAATGGGAAGCAATCTGGAAAATGTAGCACTATAAACAGCAAAAATATTGGCATTTAGGAAAGTCGAGTGACTTTCTAAATGGGGACTTGGGGTCTCTTCCCATCCTTACCACTCACACACTGTGTGACCATGGGCAAGTATCCCACATCTCTGGGCATCCATTTCCTTTTTGAAGGTGGGCTGTTCTGGAAAATAGATGGTGAAGGATTGCGGGAATCATAATTCAATGCCCCTCTCCACCCCTAGCATTTCCCACGAGCTCCAGCCCAGCAGACAGCTGGGTACCCAGAAGTCCCTGAGCAAGTAAGCCTCAAGTGGATGAAAAACAACATTTTACAAGCAGAAGACTTGCTCCCACCCCTGAGGCTCTTTGCAGTAGACTTTTGGAAAATCTCTCCAGATGCGGCTTCATTGGGATGCTGATTTCCTGCAAACCAGCTGACCTGTATTTACAGTATCTACATGTGTTTTGGAAAAAGTCCAAATGTCCACTTAACTGGGCTGGAGGCCAGCATAATCTTCCTATATTGTTTGTAACCACGAGATTAATGGTAGGCCTTGCCCTGAACCTTCTGGTTACATCATTCACCTGGGGGTGTCTCTTCAGTGCAGATAACAATAATGGATCGGTCTTCACTGTGGCAGTTTTAGGAGCCTGGCTTCTGTGGGAGGCAGCGTGGGATGGAGCTGCCTTGCTTTGGAGATAGACTACGGTGAGTGCTGAGATAAGCCCCAAACCCGATCTATCTATCCTGTACCAGCTGTGTGATCTTGGGCAAGTTGCCTAATCTCTCTGAACCTCAGGTTCCTCATGTGTAAGGGTCATGTCACTTACTTCACATGGTTATAGTGAGGATTAGACACAAGATGCGCTTCATAAATGCATGCTCTGTCCACTGACACACATTCACTTACACATTTCTGTTACCAATAGAAAGAGTGTTGAGCAGTTCATTTGATGTTAAATAGGACATGAGTTGCAACTCAACAATAACAACAAAACCAAACACAGTAACAAATGGGCAAAGGACTTAAATGGACATTTTTCCAAAGAAGATATACAAATGGGCATTAAGTACACAAAGATGCTTAACAGCTCTGACCATTAGGGAAGCGCAAGTGAAAACCATGGTGAGACAAACAAAACACAGAAAATAAATGTTGGTGAGGATGTAGAGAAATTAGCACCTTGTGGATGGCTCTTGGAAATGTACAATGGTTTGCCACTGTAAAAAACAGTGTGGTAGTTCCTCGAAAAAAATTAAACAGAATTACCATATGATCCAGCAATTAAACTTCTGGGTACATACCCAAAGTAAGTGAAAGCTGGGGCTCAAACAGCTATTTGTACACCCATATTCATAGCAGAATTATTAAAAATAGCTAAAAGGTGAAAGCAATAAAAGTGTCCATTGACAGATGAACAAATAAACAAAATGTGATGTGATGTGATGTGATGTGTGTGTGCGTGTGTGTGTGTGTGTGTGTGTATACACACACTGGAATATTATTCCATTATTAAAAGGAATGGAATTCTGACACATGCTTCATGGATGAACCTTGAAAACATTATACTAAGTGAAATAAGCCAGAACAAAAAAAGACAAATACTGTGTGATTCCACTTATATTAGGTACCTAGAGTAGTCAGCTTCATAAAGACAAAAAGTAGAAGGGTGGTTGCTAGGGGGTAGGGCAGTGGTCAGCAAACTCATTAGTCAACAGAGCCAAGTATCAACAGTACAACGATTGAAATTTCTTTTGAGAGCCAAATTTTTTAAACTTAAACTTCTTCTAACGCCACTTCTTCAAAATAGACTCGCCCAGGTCGTGGTATTTTGTGGAAGAGCCACACTCAAAGGGCCAAAGAGCCGCATGTGGCTCGGGAGCCGCGGTTTGCTGACCATGGGGCTAGGGGGATGGAGAGTTAGTGTTAAATGGGTGCAGAGTGCCAGCTTGGGAAGATGAAAAGGTTCTGGAGACAATGGTCATGATGGGGGCACAACATGTGGATGTACCTAATGCCACTGACCTGTGCACTTAAGAATGGTTAAATGGTGAATTTTGTGATCAGGGGTTTGATTGCCAAAGGGACTTCAACATTCCCTGAATTATTTTTATTTGCTAAGTTGATGATTAGAGGTGATCTTAATCATAGCAATTCTACAGTGTTTTGAACCATCAGAGGCAATCTTATTTCTTTCTCCCTATGGAAGCACCTTATTTTTTATAGATGAGGAAATTGAGGCTTGAGAAGGACTCACTCATAGGACTTCGAGGTCACCCAGCTGTTTGCTTGGCAGAGCCAGAACCATAGCGCATTGGACATTGTATGGGCTGGTCACTGTGTCCTCAGGTTCTCACAGTTACTCTTGGGCAGAACCCAGGAGCAGGAGGAGTCTTGGCCACTCAGGGCACATCTGCATAAGGGCGGGGTCACCAGTCTCTCCAACTGAGTCCTGAGGCCGAGGTCGAGGTCAAGGACTGCCAGTCATGTTGAGGAGCTCAGTCAAGAAGCTGCTGACCTCTGCCAGCCCCTCTCCACAGGCCCCAGGCTTGAGGAGAGGGTGGGGCTTCTCCAAGCCGGTCGCCAGGTCCTTCCAGAAGACCGACCTGACTGAACTAGAGATGCTGGCAAGTATCAGTGGCTGGGCATCCTCAGACCTGGATACTGGGTTTAGTTCTCTCAGTAACTTCCTGTGTGACCAGGGTAAATCGCTGACCTCTCTGGCCACTGGCTTCTCTGTGCATTTTGTACCTCTCAGGAAACTGGTCTCAAACACTTGGAGTGGATGCAAAGGTCTGTGTGGGCGAAACAAAGTGGGGGCCCAGGCCCACTCAACAAAGAAAGGAAGAGCCACCAGGCTGGGGCAGTTTCAAAAGCAGTTAAAGATTCACACTCAACCAGCCTTTACAGAACATGTACCTGCCTGGCTTTCTGCCCAGAGTATTTCCAAATGGTGTTCTGCTTACTCCTCACACTGCCTGGTAAGTGGGCACTGTCATCCTATTTTCCAGGGAAGTTTTGGAGGGGTGAAGAAATGTGCTGGGGGTCACGCAGGTACTGAGCGATAGACGGACACAAGTCTGCCTCCTTCAGAGCCACTGGGTCAGGCTTCCTCCCTTGAGACTATAGTCCAGGCTGTAATGAATGCCAGGTGCTGCCTGCAAAGACGAAGCTACAGACCCTGCTACTGGGGAGTGAGTGCCATCAGCAGATAATCCCAGTGCACCGTGGTGGGCTCCAGGGACTTTTGCCATAGCATCTTTGCCATAGACATCTTTGCCACAAGCATTTTTGCCACCCACTTTTTTTTGCTGCATAATTAATCGACTATAAGGCAATTTTGCCATTAAAAAAAGATAACTGTTTGACAGCTTGTTGGATTTTTGTTACCAGTCTGGCCTCGTTTCCCCATTGATGAAGTTCTCACAGGTACTCTCACTTTGAGATTATGTACAATCTCACAGATATTATACATAAATCTTACACATTATCCCTCATCAGCGTCTATACAGTGATGAACAGACATGGTGGGGGTCTCAAAATAGGGAGCATTTCTTCCAAATGATGATTTCCCCCCGGAAATGGGTTCTCATTTTTAAACACACTACACTGGGAGGAGAAAGAGAGCTGAGGCCTTCTTACAGGGCACAGAGGTGAACACATATTTTGCATAGAATGAAGGCGAGTGCTTAGGCACAATCCACAAAACAAAATCGGCTATTTGTGCAGTATAGCCATGAACCTACACACGTGGTAGATGTGTTCACATATTTTGTATTTCACAATCAAGTTTCTCTAATTTTGTTATGTCCTTTTTAATGCCCTTCTTTTATTTTTTGTGATTTTATCTTTTTTTTTTTTTTTTGGCAAAATTGCCTTATGAGTAATTAGTTATGCAGCAAAAATGCCCGCGGCAAAAAAGCTTGCAGCAAAGATGTCTATGGCAGTGATGCTTACAGCGAAAACACCTGACACCATTGTGGTGTGTGCTGAACTAAGGACTTTACAGGGGCCTGGAGCGAGGGCCATGTGCCCGAGGAGCCAGGAGGGAATTCTGGAAGGCTTGCCTACCGAGCTGGGCTGTGCAGGGTGCCAGGCAAGGAAGGGTAGAAAGGTGTTCGAGGCAGAGTCGGCTGCGTGGGCAAGCACACAGAGGCACAGACCAGCGTGCTGTGCTTGCAGAACCGGATTCCAGTCTACCTGGCGTGTGGAGCTAAGGGAGGAAGAAGAGCTGGAGAAATGGGCAGAAGCTCGGGTATGGCCCAGGAGTGTAGCTTGTGGCCTGTAGGTTACATGGGAAGGTTCAAGTCAGGAAACCTTCAGCAGCCCCTACTCAGACAGAGAGAGTGAAGCCATTGGCCCCAGCATTGAGGATGGGTGGGGCAGTGGTGGGCACACCTGTCAGAAGAGGGTCTGGGATACTTGCTCAGAGGCTATTGGATAGTCTTGGCTGGAGCTGAGGGGGCCCTGAACTCAGCCTGCTGGGAATCTGTTCCCCGGTTCCCAGTGCAGGGCCGGGCAGCATTGAGAGCGGGCCCAGAGGGTGGGTCCCTGCTCATCCAGCTCCAGCAGCCACCAGCTGTGCAGCCGGGGTGTTCTTTCACCATATGTGCCTGGAATTCTGTGTTTAAGCAGAGAGAACACAGCACTGCGCAGGGCTGTGGTGAGGCCGAGGGAGGAGTGGGCAGCGGAGAGGCTGGCACGCAGGGCCCTGTCCGTTTCCCATCGAAGCTGTCACCAGTCATCTGCCATAGCCTGCCTGTGTTCAAGGGGCACCTTTTCCCATCCCTGCGAAGGCTCCCCGACGGCTCCCTCTGCACCCCCTCCCCACCCCTGCAAAGGAGGGGAGGGCAGTTTAGTATTAAATGGCCTGGATGAAATGCATTCTGCCGGCAATTGCCTTCATTGCCCGCTGTAAAAATAACTCTATATTTAAATAAGCTGGGATAATTCTTAAGTTTTATTAGTACTTAAGTATTTTGGCATGTTTATTTCTCCTGGAACAATTATGGAGGTTTCATTGTTTTACTCACAAAAAAAAGACTAAATCTTCTCTTTCAATAACCCCCCGACAGGTCGAATACGGCATTATCTGCAGCTCGTGTCCAGTTATTGCCTAGTCAGCTCGGGGTGCGGAAGTGGAACCAGAGGGAGGGACAGTCCTCAGAGCAGGGCCTGGGGGTGGCCCTGGACATCTCCTGCTTTTCCCTCCCCATCTGCCCTCAGCCTTCTCCAATGCCACTGCCCAGGGAGACCTGTCTTCTCTGGCTTCCCCTCGAGTCTGGCCAGTGAGCTGCTCTGGCAGGAGATCCCAGGGAGGGAAGAAGAGAAGTTGGGGTATTGGGCTTCTGGACTCTTCCCCGTGGGGTCACTGGAGGCTCCTGCCAGGCTACACAGTTGTCACCTTGCACCCTGCTATCTCCCCATTGTCATAGCTGCTCTGTAAACAGTCCCCTTTCAGTCCCTCCTCATGGCCCATCTGAGTGGGCCAGCTGTCTCCTGTGGGGACCCTGATGGACTCGGAGCCCTCTGCACATTTTGCCTTGAAGGAAACCCCTGTGCACCTGGCATTTTAAAAAAATATATTTTTTATTGATTTTTAGAGAGAGAGAGGAAGGGAGAGGGAGAGATAGATAGAAACAAAGATGAGAGAGGAACATGAACATTGACCGCTGCCTCCTGCACTCCTCCTACCAGGGAATCAAGCCCACAACCCAGGCAAGTGCCCTGAGTGGGAAGTGAACTGATGA
Organism: Plecotus auritus; assembly: GCF_963455305.1. Lineage (NCBI taxonomy): Eukaryota > Metazoa > Chordata > Mammalia > Chiroptera > Vespertilionidae > Plecotus > Plecotus auritus. The sequence continues at coordinate 51,825,104 of NC_137783.1, read as the reverse complement.
CCTTTTGGTGCATGGGCTGACGCTCAACCATTAAGCTACACCACCGGGCAGCATCTGGCACTTTGGTTAATGCTCATAGCGACCCTATAGCAAACTCTTCATTCGGCAGGGCTGCTCTCTTTCGTTTTACTGATGAAGACGGTTTGATAGATGACAGGGAAGCTTCGAGGCTGCTCTCTCTCCACCTTGAAGAAGATCCCACTTTCACCTGCTATGCAAACCTGGCTCAGTGATGTGGGGTAGATGAGGACTGGCCTCATCCCTGCTTTAGCTGTGTGACCTTGAGCTACTTATGTAAACTCTTTGGGTCTCGGGGAGGAGGGAACTCTTTGGGTCTCTGTTTATCCTGTGCATCTTGGAGATAACACTTGCTGGGCAAGGCTCAGAGCCAACATGACACCTTAGCTTTGCAGTAATAACAATGAAGGGTCACTGAGTGCGGACATGGGACTGGGGCGAGTCTAAGCACTCTGTGTGTAATGATCGGTGGAGGCAGCCACTGCTATCATCAGCCCCATCTGACAGATGAGGAAATCAAAGCACAAGGAAGTGGTGGGCCCTTTCCCTCTTGCCATTGCTGGCATTTGAGCACAGGCCACTGGACCCAGAGCCCACCCTCAACCCTTGCAGACGAGGAGCTGTGAAGGGCCTGAGGGTGTGTTCAGGACCACATGGAAATAGGGAGTCAGGCCTCCAGACCCCATGGTTTGTTACCAAAATACCACCACCTAAGGATCAGCACCTAATTCCACTTCTCCAAGTGGCCGGTCTCGCCTTCCCTCCTCTTCCCTGTGAACGGACGGGCCACAGACCCCATTGAGCACCTTGGAGTCCGGGCCCTTCTACACACCAGCCCTGATGCAGGGGTTGGTCCTCTGGGGGGAGAGCTGGGGGCAACAGGAGAATTTTCCTCATGAACAGCTGGGCTGCACAGCCTGCAAGTCCAGTTTGTGGGGAAACCATCCCCTCAGCCACCCCCTTTAAGGGCGGGAGAAGGCCTGACCGAGCCCAAGAAAGAGGGCTGAAAGTGGGCTTGGAGGATGGCGTGCTGGGTAAGTTGTGTGTGCCCCAGACGCTCCAAGGGTCAATGCCCAACTCTGCCAAGGTCTCGCTGTGTGGCTTTAGGTAATTTACTTCTCCCGTCTGAGTCTGGTTTCCTCATCTGTAACACTGAACGTACATAACAGCACAGGACTTACAGGAGGTGTGGTATCACAGTAACTAACTCGGGCACTGACCAATCAGAACCAAGGCCAACCATAAACACAGGGGTGATTTGAGTCAGAGAAAAATGCTTGCAGCAGGTCACAGGGCACATGCGCCATAAACAGAAGCCATTGTTTTCATTGTAAATTTCACAAGCTCTTGTTTCCTCCAGGTTGTGACATTTTCAACGTTGCAATGCTTTGCGGCAGGCACATGGTGGAAATTTCATTACTGCCACTCTAGGTCCCAGGAAAATGCCAGCCACAAAGTGGAGAGATTTAATTCAATCCTTCGGACACCAGGTGAGCGGCCCCTCTGCACATGCACGGGGCAGGAGCAGAGGCGAATACAGCAGCCTGTGTCCTCAGGGAGACCCCGGATCAGGGAAAAGACACATGAACACGCCAGGGCGAGTAAATCAGGGGGAAAGACACACTCGGCACAGGGACGGGAGGCTGCCGAGCACTGGACCGCAATGCAGGCTTCGAGCGCAATGCTTTCTCCATTTCGAGCTGTGCGACGTGGGGCACATCAGCAACCCACCCACTGACCCCACCACCCTGTTCCTTGCCTGCTCAATGGGCATCAGGATCTCTCCCAAGGGCTTGCTATGGGGACTAACTGAGCCCCTCCCCACCTTTCGAAGCAGCTGCACAGGGCTTGGCACCTTTCTCTCCTCTCCTCCCCAGCTGACCTGGGGCTCTGGAGGAGGGAAACCTCCCTCCAGCTTGGGTGGTCTGGAAGGTTTCGTAGAGGATGTGGCGTGGAGCTGTGTTGAAGGGTGAGAGGGGCTTCGAGGGGTGGAAAGGGCAGAGGGAACAGCCCACAGGAAGGTAATGGGATGGGAAGAAGGGGTTAGGGGCCCCCTAAAGAAACTGCAGGCCATGGGAAGAGGAAAGTATCTGAGTGACCGAGGGGCCCTGGAGAAGCAGGCCGTGAGAGCCAGGGCTCCGGCTGATGGTTCTTGGACACCCGTCGTCATTTTCGGTGGGAAGAATGGCTCTCATCTAAAGAATATCATCGGCTCCGACTGCAGACGCAAGCCCCAGAAGAAGCTACACGTGGCGCCTACCCATGAAGAAATGGGAAGGGAGCTCTAATTGGGTGGGCCTGGGGGCAGAGGGAGAAGTGGGTGGCTGACCGCAGGGTGGGACGTGGACTAGCGGGGCAGCCTCTGCCAGGCAGAGCATTTGGGCAGGGACTCGGGCTCTGGGGCCAAAGGTCCTCCGCTAGTCCAGGAGTAACTAGGAGGATAGGAGGGGGTGAGGGAGAAGAGAGACTTGAAGGAGGAGGCTTGGGGAGGGAGGGAGGAGGGAGAACCTCTTTTTTCCCACGCAGATGGCACAGCGGGGGCCCCAGAGCTCTCCAGACCAGGTAACAGGAGTCTGGCCTTCAGCCCAGGTGGGATTCAGACAAGGTAGCACTGTCTGGGCCTTGGTTCCCACTCTCGACAATTTGGCTGTGACCCCCTCCCTGCTCTCTGTCAGGCCCAGTTAGGGAGACTGGAAAGAGCCGCAGGGAAGCCTCCATTAGCCCCACCCCCATTGTCCAGCCACTGCAGGTGGAGTTGGTGGGAGGGAAAGAAAGAGGGAATACTCCTCGTCTCCAGGTCGGAGAGCAGTTTCAGTGCCAGAGCGACAGTGGGTCCTCCCTCAGAACAAGCTGATTAAATGTTAGAGAAAAAATGGGTTCTGAAGGCCCCACAAGTCCTGTTCCCAGAGAAGAGCTTGTTCTCTCCCGCCCAGCTCCGTGTGCTTGCTTCCTGCCCAGCAGTGAGGAGAGCAGCCCCACACCAGCAGGTGCCCTCGGCGCTGGGACTGACCCGAATCCTAGGATGGAACCCAGGGAGACACTATCATCCTCTCCCAGGCCACCCATTGTGCAGATGGCAAGACTGAGCCCCCCAGAGCAGCAAAAGCACAGCCCGATGGATTAGCGCTGGGACCCAGGCCTCCTCCCTCACAGATCCCTCCACTCTGGACGGATGATTTCTGACCCAGAGCTCAGCAATGGACTTCCAGGGCTGTCAGGTTTCTGTGCACTTTTCTGGAAAGAACACCCGTAGCTTTCATGGGGTTTCCTGATAGTTTGTGTCTTCATCCCTCAAAATGTTTTCAGAAAAAAACTTAACAAGTCCGCATCCCTCAGCCCGGAGGCAGGGTGCCCACAGCCCACCTTCGCAGGCAGGAGGCAGCTCCTATTCCCAGTCTAGAGTCTGCTGTCTCCACAGTGACTGGTGCCCTCCGTGTCTCCAACACGCTTTCCCAGGCCCTGAGCGGGGCTGCTAACACATGCTCGCTCACATCTCCTCTCAGCTCATCCCACGCAGCTGCCACTTCCTCGGAACCCCGGGAACTGGGGATGGAGTTCCTGTAGGAATGCCATCACCTTATCTGTCTCCCTCTCAATTTTGCCTGAAATTCTGAGAGTTTTGGGCTCATTCTCATTTTACAGAGAAGATGAGACCCAGAAAAGGGAAGGACCATTCTGGCATTCACACCTGTTCTAAAAGTAGAATGTTATTAGGAAAATGATGCGGGCCCTGGGATTCAGCAGAGGTTCTTCATCCAGGCGGTCTAACCCGAGGCTGAGGTTCTGGAGCGAGGGCCAGCATGCTGCTGGGGCTGCTGGTCTGAGTGGCTCCTGTGGGCTGTGGGCTGGGGGCTGGGGGCTCCCACCATCACAGGTGCAGCCCGCCCAGAGAACCGTGTGAGCCACATGCAGACAGGCTTGACAGGTCAGGACTCTACAGAGAACACAAAAGAACCAATTCACTCACTGGCTCATTCATTCATTCAACCAATATTTACCAAGTTGTTATAATAAGTGTATGCAGGGACTAGGGGAACCAGGATGACCAAGGCAGGCCCTGAAGTCCTGAGACTTGCACTGTAATAGAATAACAGCACGATGGGCCTTCTGCCCCAGGAGGGGAGTACATGCGGTTCCTGACAGGGCTGGCAGCAACACGAGTAATTCAGCAACCTAGAGATGATGGGAAGTGGGACCTGCTCTTAACTTCCAGTTTCTTCTCCTCACTCAGTTATTGGTGAAACCCATAGCCTGAATTAGCTACTGGAGCTTCCCCTCCCTTCCCTATCTCCTTCCCTCCTTCCCCCAGGCCCTAATATGCACCATATGCTAGGAGAGATGCTGGGGATGCAAAAGGAGCTTCTAGCAAGGAAACCCACTGGAAACCAGATCATTATAATGCAATGTGACAGTGCTTTGGTGAGGAGCAAGCCTAGGGTATTATGGGAGCTCAGAAGACGGGCCCCCAACTCACACACACATGAACGTCTTGGTTGGCTTCTGCAAGGAAGCGATGCTGGATACTCTCTCTGAGCACCTGCCATGTTTTAGGCACTGTGCTGGGGGCTGCGTATGAGCATTGAGGAGGACAGGCCAGACCCCTCTTCACACACCTCTCCTCCTAGGGCTTGCCTTAATTGCCCCATGCCAGTTGCATATTTCTGCTACCATAATGCAGCTCCTGCCCACACCCCTGTCTGCACCCCTTGCCTCTCTTGCTCACCGGTCTGGAGGGACTGTCTCATTGGCCATCAAAAGGCCTCCTTAGTCATGGGAGGGTGCTCATTTTCTGCCCTTAGAACTGCTCAGAACTCCAGTCTTCACTACTGTCTCTCTACTGTTGCACTACGTTCTAGAACATAGAGGTGAGGAGGACTGTCTGCCTGCCTGTCCCCATGACCTACCTCATAAAGAATCCTCCATGGCCCGCTCTGACCCCCCAGAGCCACCGCTGTCCCCCATCATATTGCAAGGGCAGCTGGGGACCGGGTGTGAGCAGGAAGAGTAACTGCTGGGTTGCATCCAAAGGAAGCATTCCCTCCACTGTCCAGAGCTGTGTCTCCTGCAGGCCTCCCATGTCAGCCCACTACTAAAGAGCCCTGGCTTGCAGTGCTGGGGTTTTAAATCACGTGAGCTCTCTATGCCATTAGTGCAATTCAGAAGTGCAATCAATTGAACCTGTTAATTAAATACAATTCAGGCATGAAGTGGCTTAAATACTATAAGCACTATGGCCACTGCACTTAGCAGTAAGTATTTAATCTTTTTAAAAATAAGACTTTATTATTCCAAACCAAATTTTGATGGAAAGAAAAAACACAGAAAACTGACCAATTTCCTGCATATCAGTCTCCATGTTCAAGTAGAGCAATCAACATTAAAGCCTGGGTTTTATAGCCCTAGAGGCAGGGTCTGGTGGTGAAGTACAAATACCATTCACTGTGGATTTGCTGTGTGACCCTAAGCACGTCACTCTACCTCTCTGCTCTAGTCTCCTCACCTATAAATTAGGGTTATTACCTGAATTATGGGAATAGTGAATGACATTTAAAAAGTGAGGATAGTTTTTCCGTAATATCATTTGATCATTTCTTTGGTTGTTTTTTTCTTCATTTGCAGCCCTCTTTGAACCACTCAGATTGGAAGCTGGGAGAGACACAGGATGCTGCGAGTATGTGGGGAGTCACTTCCTGCTGCCTTAATCTCACAGGGAGACCAAACTTCCAAGAACTGAGAATCCGTCTCCCCTACAGGGGGCCCAAGGGAGGCAGAGGACGCTTCTACACATCAGGCTCAAGATTTCTACACGTCTACATCCAAGGTGAAACGCGATTTTCGAGGGGCCCACAGTGTGTTCCTGGGTTTGGGATGAAAGGGACAATAGGCAGGTTTTACCTTCAAAAGCCAACCCTGGCTTCTGTAGTTTTCTCACTCCCTCCGAAGCCATCGCTTTGAATTATACATGAGGCTCTTGCAGGAGCTGTGATGATTTTTCAAATATTTCTCTAATTGATGAGAAGAGCTTTGATAAATTGCTGTGGAACCAGGAGCATCTGATCACGGAATTCTGTCTTGTTCCTCCTTGACAGATGTGTATTTGACTTAAAGGGGGTGTAGGGTCCAAAGGAACCACTTCCATCTCCCGGAACTTTTATTGTCTTGATGGAAAACAAAGTAAAACAGAAATCCTGTGGTTTTGTTTTTAAATCCAAACAAGGAAAGTTCTCCAAGGCCTGAAGTCCGGCGCCTGCCACATTCAGAAGAGGGGATCAGGCAGGGACCTGAATTCAAGGTCCCCATCCAGCCTCAGTTCTTGCTTTTCCAACATGTCCTCCTCGTGGCTGCCGAAAGGGGGACCGGGAAGCACAGGCACCAACCAACCAGAACATCAGAAGGGGCCTCAGCGACAAGCCAAACAGGGGCCTGCTGGGCAGCCATTAACATTTACTTGCTGGATTGTGGTGGGTCCGAGGTCCCCGGGGGAGGGCAGTGGAGTGGTGGAGAGTATGGGCAAGAAAGGCAAGAAGTCAGGGGGTCTTCAACAATGGTTTTTTTGTTAATGGTATGGAAATATTTCACTGCTTTCAAAACCGGTGTGCCTAAACCAGCACAGTTCTGGAGGCTGCAAAGTTCAAGATCAAGGTACCAGCAGATTTGGTATCTGGTGAGGACCTTTTTCCTGGTTCATAGACAGTTGTCTTCTCAGTGTGTCCTCAGGTGGCAGAAGGGCCAAGGAGCTCTCCGGGACTCCTTTACAAGGGCGCTGATCCCATTCATGAGCGCTCCACAATCATGATCTAATCACCCCCCAAAGGCCCCACTTCCAAATACCATCACTTTGGGGTTTAAGTTTCAACATATGCATTTTGGGAGACACAGACAGTCAACCTCTAGCACAGGAGCTCACCTCTTCTTGCTACTTTGATATCTCTCACCTGCAGAGAACACGTCTTCTCCTCCAAGTCACATGTCTTACACTGGCTGGCTTGTGTTTTGGAGACTACTATGGTTAGATGAATGAGTACAATTCCAGGTGTGTTAGCAAACCCCTCTCTAGAGCTAAGCAATGTCTTCACGATGGCTTTATCAGGATCAAAAGCTATTGCCTGATTCCTTCCTGAGCAGGGGGAAATGACAGGAGGTGTTATTTTTTAAGCTCCCTCCAAACCCAAAAGTCACTAATCCCATAGGCATTAAAAGGGTAAAATGGAAACACTATAAATGATTCTATGCACATAAATTCAATAACTTAAATGAAACAGACCAATTAGTTGAAAGTAACCAATTACTAAAACTCACTTAAAAGGAAATAGATAACCTGAATAGCCCTGTATTTATTAACAGAGTTTCCCATCAAAGAAAACTCCAGGCCATGATTGTTTCACTGCCATATTCTGCCAAACATTTAAAGAAGAAATAACATCAATTCTATATAATCAATTCCAGAAAACAGAAGGAATACTTTACAACTCATTTTATAAGGCCACCATTACTCTGAAATCAAAATCATACAAAAACAAGGTATAAAGAGAAAACTATAGACAGATATAACTCATGAATATGCAAATATATTCAATAAAATATTAGTAAGTTAAATACAGCAGCATATAGGAAGAATACACCAGACCAAATGGGGTTTATCTCAGGGATACAATACTTATTCAATATTTGAAAATTAATCAATACAAGCTATCATATTCATAGATTAATAAAAGCCACACAATCATATCAATTGATGAAGAAAAAAATTTAGCCAAATTCAACATACATTTGTGATTAAAAAAAACACAAACCCTATCAAACTATGATGAGAAGAGAATGTCCTTAACTTGATTAAGAGTGTCTACAAAAATTCCATAGCCAGCATCAAACTTAATAATGAAGGACTGAATGCTTCCTCCTAAGACAGAGAACAAGGCAATGTTGTCTGCTTGCATCACTGCTATTCAACAGTGCGCTAGAAGTCCTGGGCAAGGAAAAAACAAAAAACAGGCAGACAAGTGATAAAGAAAGAAATAAAACTATCCCTTTTTACAGAAAATCCCAAAGAATCTAACCAAAAAGTCCCTTATTATTAAAGTTAGCTAGGGTGCCGAATACTTGGTCAACATGAAATAAATCGATCATATTTTTATATGCTGGAAATAAACAATTGGAAACTAGAGCTTTAAAACTCAATATCATTTAAAAATATTTCCCAAAATTAAATAATTAGCTATAAATCTAAGAAAGCATGTTTAGGACTCACATGATAAAAACTGTAAAATACAGATGAAAACAGTAACACCTAAGTGTATGGCAAGACACACTGTGTTTTGGGGTTGAAAGACTTGATATACAGGGTGGGGCAAAAGTAGGTTTGCAGTTGTGAGTGCACAACACAGTTTATTCTGATATTAGAGGCCTGGTGCATGGATTCATGCACATTGAAAGGAAATTAATTAGAAGGTGGCCGGCGGGGCAGGACTGGGCGAGATGGGCCAGACACGCCCTGGAGCCAACCTCCCGTGGTCCCTCCCCAGCCAGCTGCACCTGGGGCGGTGCTGGGGCTTGAAGGGCATCTGCGGAGTGAGTGGGAGCCCTCTAGAAGGTGGGGTCCCTTGGCCTGGCCTGCGGGGATCCGGCTGAAACTGGCAGTCTGACATCCCCCAAGGGGTCCCGGAGTGCGAGAGGGCACTCTGCAAAGTTGTTGTCGCTTGGCAGCTTCTGCGTTGAGCATCTGCCCCCTGGTGGTCAGTGCACATCATAGCTACTGGCGGGTCGGCCATTTGCTTAGCCATATACATATATATTATTATTATTATTTATTAACTAGAGGCCTGGTGCATGAAATTCGTGCATGGGGGGTTGTCTCTCAGCCCGGCCTGTACCCTCTTGCAATCCGGGACCGCTGGCACCTAACTGCTTGCCTGCCTGCCTGATCGCCCTTAACCGCCTCTGCCTTGGTCCCTGCTGCTGTGGCTTCATCCAGAAGGATGTCCGGAATGATGTCTGGAACGTCGTTCAGCTGTCCAGTCTAATTAGCATACTACACTTTTATTATTATAGATTACTCTATTATTTTCTAATGAATGACTATAAACCTACTTTTGCCCTTCCTTGTAGTTAAGATTTTGATGCTCCCCAAATTGTTCTATAGATTTAATGCATGTCTAATCAAAATTACAGGAGAATTTTTTTGTAGACATAGACAAGCTGATTCTAAAATGTATAGAAAAAGGAACCAGAACTAGAATAACCATAACAATTTTGAAAAAAAAAAAAACTTGAAGAACTCACATTACCTGACTTTTAAGACTTACTGTAAAGTTCCAGTAATCAAGACTGCAGGCATTGATAAAGGGATAGACATATATGGATCAATAAAACAGAGTAAATAACCCAGAAATAGATACAAATATGATCAATTGATTTTTGACAGATTCATTGGAGTTAGGATTATCTTTTCAATAATGGTGTTAAAACAATTGAACAACCATGATGTGTGTGAGGGGGAGGGGGATCATTCACACATCTTTATACAGAATGGATCATAGATCTAAATGTAAAATAGTAAAACTTTAGAAGAAAACATAAGAAAAAAGTCATCATGACCTTGGGTTAAGCAAGAAGTTCTTAGATATGATACCAAAAGCATAATTCATAAAAGAAATAAATTGGCCTTCATCAAATTTTAAAAATGTTTCCTATGAAATAAATAGTTAAGAGAATGAAAAGGTAAACTATACATGGGAGAAAATATCTGTAAATTATATTACAACAAAGGACTGGATTTCAGAATATATGAATAACTCTCAAAACTCAACAGAAGGAACATAAACAACCCAATAAAAAATTGGGCAAGAGATTTAGACAGATACTTTCCCAAAGATACACAGATGGGAAATAAGTTCATGAAATTTAAAATAAAATAAAACCACAAGTTGCCATTAGAATTTATAAATATGGCAACAACACCACAAAACAAATACACAAAACCCCTACAAATGTGAGTGTGTGTGTGGAGCAACTAGAACTCTTTCTTGTACATTGCTGGGGAGAATGCAAAGAGGAACGTCACTGTGGAATACAGCTAAGCAGTTTCCCATAAAGGTAAACATACATGTACCATATGACCCAACAATCCCATTGCTGAGTATTTACTCAAGAGAACTAAAAACGTCTTCATGTAAATAGTGCTTCATTTATACTTGCTAAAACCTCAGTGAGTGAATGGGTAAACAAACACCAGAACATGACTACTCAGCTGCTGAAAAGAAGGGGCTTTTGATTCATGTCACATGAGCACATCCAAAGGCATTGATCTGAGTGCAAAAGCCGCACTTAAGGGTACATATTGTCTGATTCCAGGTAGGTGACATTCTGGAAAAGGCAAACTGGAGGGATGGAGAACAGATCAGTGGTTGTATGGGATGCAGGTAGAAGGAGGGTTTGACAAAATGGCACAGCATGAGGAATGGTTTGGGTGGAGTAATGGAACTGCTCTGTGTCTTGATTGTGGTGGAGATTACATAAATGTGTACTCATATAACTATATGCAAGTGCTTGCGCGCGCGCGCGCACACACACACACACACACACCAGTCTCTCTCTCTCTCTCTCTCTCTCTCTCTCTCTCTCTCTCTCTCACACACACACACACACACACACACACACACACACACACAGTCTCTTCCCCAGTCACACACACACACACACACACACACACACACACACACACACACAAAGTCTCCATCAGTTCCATCTGTATCCAGCCCTTCCAGCCAGGTCTCCTTCCCAGGGACCCTGGCCCCAGAAACTCCACGAGACCTCTCAGCACAGCCACTGTTCTCAGTGCCCGCCCATCAGAGTGCCAAGGGGGCTGTCTCTCCAGCATCTGGCACTTCCTCTTGCCCTTGGCACTGCCACCGCATGCCAAGTACCCAGCCGCAAGGCAGGTCTGCTGGTGCTGAGGTGCCACACTGGGCTGTAGCCCTCCCAATCTTCTGTGCAATGAGGGAAAATATATTTTGTGCTAAAGGAAGAACAATATCTGTCCCCTTCTCTGCACCACACTTTCATAGAGATGTTGCAAAGCATTCCTGACTTACCGAAGTTTTTGTAGAAACAGCTCATGCAATTTTAGTTTCACTCATTGCTGAGCCTCTCCCCCTGCTCCACGGCACAGGGCTGAGCTGGAAAACAAACCTGAGTGGGAGACCCTGTGCTCTACTCAGACACCCCCTCCTTCCACCCACTGAGGTCCCTCTTCCCTTAGGGTGTGTGGGTTCTCAGGAATCAAAGACATGCACACCCTAGTCCCTGGAACCTGCAAGTGTGTTATGGTACATGGCAAAGGTCTTTGCAGAAGTAGTTAAGGTTGTGGACCTTAAAGTAGGGAAAATATCTGAATGATTTGCAAAGGCAATCTAACATGTGAACCCTTACAAACAGGACTCTCTGATGGAGACAGAAAACTTTCTCTGGTGGAGACAGAACTGAGGCAGGAGGAGAAGTCAGAGACTCCAGCCTGAGAATCACTCATGCCATCTCTGGTTCTGAAGACAGAGGAGTGACATGACGAGGAAGGCATGTGGTCTCAGTGGGCTCAATGAGGCTTTGCAACCCCAGGAAGGAAACGGCAGCTCAGCCCTGCAGCCACGAAGGATGGAGTTCTGCCAGGGACTTAGATGAGCAGATTCACCAGTGCTTCCAGAACCCAGGCCCACCAGCACCTTCACTTTGGCTCCGCGAGACCTGAAGCAGAAAAAGCGGCCCAGATCGCCCCAACATCTGACATACAGATCTGTGAGCTAATAAACTTAGGTTGTTTTGAGCCCCTACGCTTGTGGCGATTTTATGACAGCAATAGAAGCAGTGCAGTCATCATGCAGTAAACCCTGCAGGCCCCTCCAGCACACCCAGGGTCCCAGGGTCAACCTGGAGCCTGCTGTACTTTCTGCCGTCCCTCCCCCTCTGCTCTGTCTTCTCAGCCCAGTAGCCCTGTCCCCTGCACACACAGGCTGGTGACAGATGCCTCCCTGAAGAGGCCACAGAGGGACCCTCACGGATCCTAAGAATCATTTAGTTTGAACAAACATGTTCTAGCTCCTCCTTCACAAGTCCCCACAGACACAGCATAATTGACAGCTTCAAATTTAGGCAAAGATACAAGCTCCCCATCAGCCTCCTTCAAGTCCTTTCTGGAATCCAGGCAGAATATGAATGCTGGCCAGGGAGAAAGGGGTCGACCTAAGCTACCTCCTTGACACCAGGAGCCAGTCCCTTTCTTTCCCTGGTTCCGTTTTCTTCCCTGGAACATAAGCCAGATGGGCCCCATGCTCTTTCCAGCCTCGCAGATCTAGAAATAGAAGACACTCCCACCCCCACCCTCACCCCCTCCAGGCAGTTGGCTCCTACAGAGGAAACGCTGGCTCTGCCAGGAAGTGGCGATCCTCCCACTCCAGCAGGGACCCTTCCGAACAGAAGCCAGGAATAGAATATCCCAGGACATTGTATTCAGTGTCATGGGCTGGATTATGATCCCAAGAAGCTATAACAGAGTCCTAAGTGTCTGTGAAGGAGACCTCAATAGAAATGGGATCCTTGCAGATGTAATAAGATAAGGTCATTGGGGTGAGTCCAAATCCAGTGTGACTGGTGTCCTTATGAGCAAAGAGAAGACAGAGAAGACGACCACATGATGGCAGAGGCAGTGATTGCAGTGATGTGTCTACAAACCAAGGAATACCAAGGGTTGGTAGCCACCACCTCCAGAGGTTAGGAAGACAAGGAAGGATTCTTCCCTACAGGTTTCGAGGGAACATCGACACGTTGGTTTTGGACTTCTAGCCCCCGGAACTGTGAAAGAATACATTTTTGTTGTTTTAGCCACCCAGGTTGTGGTACTTCGTTACAGTAGCTTTAGGAAACAACATGTAGTCAATACTTCCTTAGCAACTACTGTGAGTCAGACATTGGCCTGGGCTCTGAGGATAGAGCAGTGCCTCTGTGAAAATTTCATCTGATTATTGTTCTGAGGGAATAAGGAATTTGTCCAAAAGGTGTGATTAGAAAGGTGGATGCTGTTTGTAGCCTTCCTTATTTATTTGGAATGGGATATGCTAGGTTTGGATCATTGTCCAGACAGAATCATAAAATATTAGAGCTAGAAGGGAACTTAGAATTTCTCTAGTTCAAATTCACGATTTCTCCAGTACGGAAACTTTAGTTTAAAGAGAGGACGTGCCTGGTCCAAACTGACCCCTCTAGTCATGGAGGCGTGTGCTCAGGGTTCTAGCAGTTTGGATATTGGTCTAGGGCAGTGGTCGGCAAACTGCGGCTCACAAGCCACATGCGGCTCGTGAGCCGCGGTTTGCCACTCTGTTGACTAATGAGTTTGCTGACCACTGGTCTAGGGGATGAGGTCCACATGGACCATGGATGGATGGGGCTCTAGGAACGGGGTCCACACGGATCATGGATGGATAGGGCTCTGGGAATGGGGTTTTCTGGGACTCAACTTTGAGGACTCCAATAGTGCTGTGACTTGGGAGTCTTTTTTAAAAAATATATATTTTATTGATTTTTTACAGAGAGGAAGGGAGAAGGTTAGAGAATTAGAAACATCGATGAGAGAGAAACATCAATCAGCTGTCTCCTGCACATCTCCTACTGGGGATGTGCCTGCAACCAAGGTACATGCCCTTGACCGGAATCGAACCTGGGACCTTTCAGTCCGCAGGCCGATGCTCAATCCACTGAGCCAAACCAGTTAGGGCAGTGGTCGGCAAACTCATTAGTCAATAGAGCCAAATATCAACAGTACAATGATTGAAATTTCTTTTGAGAGCCAAATTTTTTAAACTTAAACTTCTTCTAACGCCACTTCTTCAAAATAGACTCGCCCAGGCCATGGTATTTTGTGGAAGAGCCACACTCAAGGGGCCAAAGAGCCGCATGTGGCTTGCGAGCCGCAGTTTGCCAACCACGGAGTTAGGGCATTACCTGGGAGTCTTGATCGAACAACAGGTGGCTTATGTGTTGTATAAGGGCACCCACTACTGCATCCTAGGAGTCTCACTGTTTAAAACTATTAAAGGGACCCGTGGCAGGAAGGAATGAGTTATGGTGACATTTTGATAAGATTCCTAAGAGAAGCTTAAAATGAGTAAATTGAAGTTGAATCCTGGTGCACACCAGATATTTCTCATGTTGTACACCACTGCCCCACTTGGCTGGCAAAAGGTACCAGGCACCCTCAGTCAGGGAAGGAGCTTGGGGAAGGCGGGAAGATGTGGAACAGTCTCTAGCTGAGGTCTGACCTAGCTGTTGAGCTGAGGAAACAGCAGGGACAAGAGGGTAGGAATGTGCAGTGAAGGCCCACCTTTGGACTCAGACAGACCCAAGCTCCAATTTCCATCTGCCCCTTATCAATGGCATGACCTTGGGCAAATTAAGTCATCTCTCTGAGCTTCAATTTTCCTCATCTGCAAAATGGATGCATATACAACTAGTGCTTTCCTCAAATTGCTTCTGGGGAATTAAGTGGGATGGTCCATGCAACTAGTTAGCTGCTATGGTGGGAAAGTGCAGAAGGGGCCCCATAATAAAGGCCCAGGGTTCTAGCCGTTTGCATACTGGTCTAGGGGATGAGGCTGAACAGTGCAGGGATAAGTAGGACAAGACTAATGGAGGGAGGAAAGGGGGACAATGCCCAACCCGAGGCCATCTTTTCCCTTCCCTGTGGGCATCACTGTGCAGGGCCTGAACCAGGGCAGAAAGAAAGAAGGGATGTGGACCAGATGACTACAGCTTTGTCATCTTTCAATGCCACTGCCCCAGGCTCCAACCCTGCCCCAGAGAAACATCAGTGATGAGAGAGAATCATTGATTGGCTGCCTCCTGTACGCCCCCTCCTGGGGATTGAGCCTGCAATCCAGACATGTGCCCTGACGAGAATCGACCAGTGACCTCCTAGTTCATAGGTGGATGCTCAACCACTGAACTACACCAGCTGGGCTCCACTGTTTCTTATTCCCAATAATGGTACTGCTGTCCATTCAGTCTAGATATTTCCTCACCCCTTCCAATAAAATCTATACAAGCCCATGCTGATTTGACATTTTAAGCATCTCTTGAATTCACCCATTTCTCTCCAACTCTTTCATTATCACTCTTGACCAAGTAACGCCATCTCTTTTCTGCCTGGATGGTGCAAAATTCTAAACAGATATCATCTTTTCTCATCTGCCTGTCCCCACCCTCATCCACCAAAACTATCAGAGTGACCTGTCTAAGACACCATTTGAGGATGTCACTTCCTGCTTTACACTGCTTGATGGCTTCTTACTGTTCTTGTGAGGAAGGACAAGTCCCTGACCTGGCCTAAGTGTCTTCCATAGTCTGCTTCACCTGCCTCCATGCTCAGCTTGCCTCTGAATTCCCCGAACTCATTGAGCTTCAGTGACCTTGGCCTCCTTTCAGCCCATCACTCAGGCACATTCCTGCTACAGGGATTTGGCACAGTCGTGTCCTTTGCCAAGAAAGTTCTTACTGTCCTCCTCCTTGTTTTCCTACTTACCTTCTACTCCCCCTTCAGATTTTAGTTCTGAGGTCACCTTTTCATGGAATTCTCTAGATTAGTTCAGTTTCTCCTTCACATTTATCTCTAGCTATTTCTCAGCTTGTGATAATATATTCACCTGTGTAGATGTTGTCTGCCTCCCAACCAGGCGATAAGAACTGAGAAAGCAAGGATATTTCCTCTTTTCTCATCATTTAGCCTAGCCTCTGGCACTCCCTGGAACATGGAACATGCAATAAAGATGTTATAAAATGAATTCATGACCCTCTAGAGATGAGGCCTTTTCCCAGCTACCTTGGGGCACCTCCAACCATTTTCAAGATCTCACATTTGCACCCACACTCATACACACTCACATCCCTTAGGGAGCCCCTTGCCCACAATGCTTTTGATGATCTTTTTCTTTTTTTTATCAGAGACTCATATAATGGGGCAAGGACAGCCCATTGAGCTGCCCAGCCCAGTGGGAAAAAAACCATGGGATCAAAGTTGGAATTTTGCTTGGGGTTTTAATTACTTTATCCCGGAGCTTGAGGAGTCTTGAGTGGCATTTTGCAGGAGAATAACATGACACAGGGCTCCCAAGAAGCTCAGATCTCCACATGGAGCTTTGTCCTCAGAGCTCAATGCTTCTGTTCTGGCTGAGTGCCCACACGCCTGGGGAGGCTGAGGAAGGAGCCTGAGGTGGGCACGGAGTCGCCGGGAAAGGCCACCATCACTGTAGTGGCGGAGCGAGGCCAAGCTCACAGCTTTTAGAGTCAGATGCCTCTTTCAGTTATCAACTAACTTGCCTCCTCCGGGACTCCTTAAACCATTTTTCTCTTCCTGGCACATAAGCAGAAGTGGGAGTAAGTACTAGACCACACGTCACTGGGAGAACAGGGATGAAAAGGTCAGGGACCTTGCAAATGCAGCTGGAAGAAGAGCAGTCACAGGCAAGTTTAGGTGGAGGCACCCCGCAGGAATGGGTCAGATGGCCCCTGACGCTGAACCTGCCAGAGCTCCTCTGTGAATACCTCCTTCCAGACTCCTGAAGGGCGGGGCACAGGCGTCCTGCTGTCTGCAGGCCCCCAGCTGTGCCTCTGAGAGGATTCAGTTCCCAGAGGGCTCTCTGGAACATTTTGGCAGAGCCAATTTGGCTGTGACACTGAAAAACCCTTCCCCATCTTGGGTCTCAGTTCTCTCATCTCCAAGAGAAGAGGGTGGGATTGGACGACTCGCCTAACATCTTGTAGAGTTGGATTCCTATGGGGGGAAAAGGTGGCTCCTGGGAGCCTCCCTTTGCTTTGTTGTTCCCAGGACAGACAGCCAATTCATTTGTCTGACGTGGTCACTGGAGCAGGGGAACGCTCGAGGTCACTGGTGTCACGCCCTGAGTTCTAAGTCCAATTGTGTCCCTTCCAAGCCATGTGATGCTGAGAAAGTTGCTTAACTTCTCTCATCTGCTGTTTCGTCTCTGCAAAATAGAGAAAACAGCACCTTTGTCACCAGGTTATTTGAGAGGCAGCAAGGCAATGCACATCACAAAAGCCACCAAAGCCGGAGGCACCACACAGACAGGGCTCCCCTTTCTTGGTGGGAGGGGCATCCATTCCACAGACGTCAGGCTTCTGTGGGGTTTGTGGCTACCCTGGGTGCCACCTCCAGCTTCACCCAGCTAACAATCTTACTGCAAGCATGCAGTGCCCTGGAGGAGAAACCCAGGTGCAGGCACAGCCCTTCCCCTTGAGGGTCAGGCTGCTGGGAGGACCACGCTGGCTCCAAGCTCAGGCCTCTGACCCATGTCCAAAGCTCCATGGGCTATGGACCACACAGCCTGAGGCATGAAACCCTTTTTGAATCCCGCTTACATGGCACGCTGGCCCTGCTGCAAAGAGAAGGACTGATAGAGAGGACATGCTCAAGTGTTTGCCAGCAAGCCTGGAAGTGACAGTTACCCAGGAGTCACTGTCTGCAAGGTCAGCTGGAGCTTTGCCCTGGCATGTGGGTGCCTCTGTGTGCTGGCCACAGTCAAGGAAAAGGAAGGGTTCTAAGATCTGCAACCAGATGGGTCCTCAGTTGGTGAAGTGACCCTGGGCTACTAACAGCTTCGCTGAGCCCCGTTTCTACAACCTGCCGGGAGTCAAGAGAGCCAGGCAGTCAGGTCGCCAATGCTCAGGTCACTCCAGGGGTCCTCAAACTTTTTAAACAGGGGGCCAGTTCACTGTCCCTCAGACCGTTGGAGGGCCGGACTATAGTTTAAAAAAAAAAACTATGAACAAATTCCTATGCGCACTGCGGGCCCGGAACGAGTCGGCTGCTAAGCAGGACAGGCAGCGGCACCTGGCGGGCCGGATAAATGTCCTCGGCGGGCCTCATGTGGCCCGCGGGCCGTAGTTTGAGGACCCCTGAGTCTATGCTCATCTTAAGGAGGCAGTACGAAGAACCTGAAGGACTGACAGGAGGATCCGGTCCAGGGACTAGAGACTGGGTGACAAACCTGGATTGGAAGCCAGGGCCACCTCCTCCTGGCTGCGCAGCACTAAGCGAACACCCCCAATTCTCTGAAATTTCAGTTTTCTTGTGTTCCAAAGAGTGAAAAGGACGTGACAACCCCCAGGAGAGGTGTCCTGGGGGTGGGTCCATCTGGAAGGTGGCGATGCTTTGCTCTGGCCAGGCATAGACGTCTGCAGACGAATGGGTGGGTGTCGGGGCAGCAGGATGCCCTGTCCATGGCTGGGGGGCAGGGCGAGGACACAGCGAGGAGCCAGCACAGGACGTCTGTTTATCTTCCCTGAGGAGTCCTTCCTTTTCCCAGCACGGCTGCCAGGAGCATGACACAGGGAACACTGCTTTTTGTGTGAAATCAGACCCGCTCTCTTTCCCTCCAGGCAAGATTTAATAAAATCCTGTTTACCTCTTGTCGGAGCTGCAGTTTTCAAGATTTCCTTGAAAACACATCCCAGGTGGCCCCGGGCGGCCCACTTCCTGTCCACCGGGAACAGGGCACATCCCTCCTGGGCGGGCTGCTCCCCATTCCAGAGAGATGGCTTCACCGGCCACAGGAGCTCAGGGCTCTGCGGCTCCTCTTCCCTCCTTTCGCCCCAAGCTGTCAGCCACTGGCCCTGCAGAGCCGGGTGGGATGGGGGGCCAGAGGGAGGATGGCTGCACAGCCCTTCCCCAACCCCCGGCCCTGCCAGAACAGATGTGCAGTGCAAACTGCAGGCCTGGCCCGCACAACCCCCAGGTATCTGCCAGCAGGCTGCACTAGGGCCACTGCCCAGGCAGATGGCATTCCCGTGTACTCAGCCTCACCCCCCAAAACACCTTGTGTCTGCAGCTTTCTCTCAGTTCTGTCTCTGCAGCCTCACCTTGTGTTCCTGGGGCTCCGGAGATGTGTTTATGTGGCAGGATTTCTTGGCAATCACTCTTTGATTTTACAAGCAGGCAAGGTGAGAAGATGAAAATGACCATTACAGCCCAGCCGGCATAGGTCAGTGGTTGAGCAATGACCTATGAACCAGGAGGTCATGGTTCAATTCCTGGTCAAGGCACGTGCCAGGGTTGCAGGCTTAATCCCCAGGCGGGGGTGTGCAGGAGGCAGCAATTAATGATTCTCTCTCATCATTGATGTTTCTATCTCTCTCTCCCTCTCTTTCTCTCTGAAATCAATAAAAAAAAATATATATTTTTTTTTTAAAGAAAATGACAATTACATAGGACTCTAAAATCAAGGGTCTGCCTATGCCAGCATGAGTCCAGTCAGGGATTTGGAGAGATACTGCAATCTCTAATTTTAGAAATGGAGAAACTGAGGCTACTGATGGAAAGAGAGCTACCTGGGCCTGTGGGGGGCAGAATGAGGCCAGAGCAAAGGGGTTTCCCAGACTCAAACTGCATTTTCCCTGATTGTCAGAGATCTGGAGGCAAAGGACGCAATGGGTGGGGCTGCGGGCTTGGTAATGGATGGGGCCCAGTGGCCCTTTCTGCAGCTCTCAACTGAGTCTCAAGTCCAGAGTGTGATGCTCATCTCCCTCCTCCCTCCTTCGTGGCTACACTGAGAGGGGCCCGGGAGAGGGAGGTCAGGCAAGGAAAGCTGGTCATCAGGCATACGACCCCAGCTCTGGCACCAGCACCACAGCGTGGCTAGCACACTGCAACGAGGCTTCTGCCAGGAGACCTTCCACTGTTGGCTGGGACCCGAGTCACCTTGAGGAGAACTAACTCAGACCCTGGTGGGGGATTCTCACAGCCCTGAGCCTACCTGCTGTAGGTCTACTCTGTGTGTGCCAGGGGAGCAGAGGCTGGATGTGACAGAGATGGCTCCCAAGGGGGTGGTTCCTTGAAATCATCAGGTTCACCTTTTATGTCATGACTGGAACCTGAGACTCCAACCTGATACTCTCTCCTCTTCTCTGCTAGTAGGAGCTGGATTTTGTTCAGGGGCAGTGATGTGCCCAGCTAAATACCCACACCTATTCCTCATCCTCTTCTAAGACCATGTGACCAAGCCCTGGTTAATGAGCTAGAAGTCTCTGGGAAACATTTGCTTTCAGGATAAAGTGGGGAGAAATGGCAGGTCACACCCACTCTCGTCTTCCAGCTTGGACTGCAGGCATGATGCCTGGAGTTGCAGCAGCTGTCCTGTAACCAACGTACAACAAACACTAGGGAATCAACCAGAGACCAGCAGAGAGGTCAGCGGGTATCAATGAAGCACTGAAATGCTCTCTTTAGTCCAGGCGTCTTGTCAGACAAGAAAAAAGAAATTCTTTCTATTGATTACTTGCAGCCTAAAGCACTCCTAACTAATCAATACCCAGAGATGCCAAGGGACAGGAAGGAGCTCAGGATCTTCTGCAGGGACAGAAGACCTGGGCCTGCATCCTGGCATCACCTTAACTATCTGCATGGCTCTACTCAAGGGACTACAAGGCCATACACAGTTCCCTGAATGGACCCTGTGCTCAGAACTTCCTGCTGACTTCTGCCCTGAGCATTCTCCTTCTCCTCCTTCAAAGCCACCTTAGGAATCACTTCTCCTCTGTGGATTTCCTGTCCACCCCCATTCTCTACAGTGTAGACTCTACACAAAGATAGCATTGTTGCCTGTATTTTTTGTATATCTTGTTTCTAGCACCATTAGGGTTTGAAGGTGTTGATTGATTATAAACATCTTTCCTTCCAGTTTTGACCAGTTGAAATGTAGACATAGTAGCCTAATAGCAACCACGTCCCTGCCTTAGCACTGGCATTGCCAGGGATCCATGGTGATGCACAGAGAAGCCTAATCTCTGGCTCAGCCAACAGCGACATGTTCATCATTACCTTTTACTCATTGGTTCAGCACAGGCTCATTAAGGGTCCGCTACATGTCAGACAGTGATAGTGTCTGCGAGTATAGGAGTCAGGTCCTACCCTTTGGGAAACTTGGACGTCTATAAAAGAGACAGTGTAAAAATAATTATTTAAAAAATTTAAGGATAAAAATATATCAAAAGAGATCTTCCTGGTGCCATAAAATATATAATGGAGACCTAATTTAGCCAAGGAAATTCATTCTTTTTTTTTTGCTTGTGTGTTTATCGAGGACCAATAACATACAAGTCCTCTTCCAGCCCAAAGAAAGCAGCAGGATCACAGCCCTGTCTTCAAACAATAATTGTGTGGTCATGAATTCCCGTGTAGACTGAAATCATCAGGGTGCTGGCATGGTCTGGTTCAGAGAGAGACAGGGAGCTGGGGTCAAGGTCTTCAGATCTCATCTCAGCCAGTCACTGCCCTTATCTACCAGATTGTTCTGTCAGCTTAGACGGGCAGTGACCAGGCCTCATTTACCTTTTTGTCCCCATAATTATGGCTCACTATGAGGGTCACCTTGGACAAGATAATCACTCTCTCAGAATTTGTTTCTTCTTTTTTATTAGTTTGTTCATTGATTCATTCATTGATTCATTCATTCAATCCATGTAAATTAGTTGTTTACTATGTGCCTAGTACATATATGAGATACAGCAATGAACAAAAGAGACAAAAATCCCTGACCTCATGTAGTTTAAATTCTAGTTGGGGTTTGGGGTAGAAGGAGAAAACAAATAAGAAAATAAACTGTTAGTCAGATGATGATAATATGGGGGAAAAGTGAAGCAGGAGAGGAAGCCAAAGAGAACCATTGGTGGGAGTAGGAGGAGCTGACGTCTTAAATCAGCTGGCCTGGGGCCATGTAAGATGGCAATGTGAGCAAGATCTGCGTGAGGTAAGGGATGGGCCAAGGCTGGCTGGGGAATTGCGGCTGAGATGGGGGAAGGGGCACTTAGGTAAAATGCCACTGGGAAGAACTACACGCAGGACTCTCAGCGACTGAATGGGAGACTGGATCTGGGGGGTGAGTCATAGTAGGTGCTCAGTAACTATCACATCCCCTTCATCTTTCTTCTCAACTTTGTTAGCAAAATGAAACTTTATTTTATTTTAAGGACTTTAAAAAAAAATACAAGCTATTTTTTTCCAAGTCAGTGAGAGAAATGTAATCAATTCCATAGTGTCAATTGACAGATGAAAAGGAAACCAAGAAAGAACCTGGACTGAAAAGGCTCACAGGAAAGTGTCGCCATTGGAAGGAAGCTAAACATCCCTCTCTCCAAAGCTCACCAAAGAGGAAGCTGAGGTCCAGGGAAGGGATTGACCCAGGTCAGCCCAAGAATAGCGTTAGAGCAAACTGCCTCTCATGCAGAAGTGAACAGGTGTTCTCACGGCAAAGGGCTCACAGATGCTAACGCCAAAGGGCAGGCAGAGAGCCGGGCAGGTATGCTCTGGAGTGACACAGACCCGGATTTGAATCCTGGGCAGATGAGGTGTTTGTGAGGATATGGAGCAAGGACTCTCATTCACTCCTGGTGGGAATATAAAATAGTGCCACCAGCTTGGGAAAAGATCTGGCAGTTTCTTATGAAACTAAACACGCAGCTATCCAATAACCAACATTTCCACCCCTCAGAGAAATAAAGGGACATGTCTATACAAACTCTTGTACAAGTATGTTCACAGCAGCTCTCTTCACAATAGCCTCAAACTGGAAAAGCCCAAATGTCCATCCATCAAAACAAAAAGCTGTGGTTTATTCACACAATGGAATAATACTTAACAACAGAAATGGACACTCCATGAATACATACAAAATATGAATGAATGTACAAAGCTACTTGAACAAAAGTAATCAAAAGTAAGTGATGAAAGCAAAGGGAAGTAAAAGTGACCCAAGGACTCTAATAAATACTTAACTGTGTTTTCCTACTGCCTGGAACCTTCTGAACACCCTTGTTATGCTTCATGAGCATATTGCTTTATAAGCTCTGTCTTCCCAAGTGATAAGTCAAAACACTTACTTACCCAGCCTCCTTTGCAGCTAGCATGAGCATGTGGCCCCACTAATCAGATGTACCTGCTGAAGCATTGGATTTGGAGCTGAACAACTGGAGGAAAGAAACTCATCACAGAATCTGTGTTTGGTGGTGAGAGTAGAGGCCAAGAGCAGTTGGCAGTTTCTAGCAGCAGTAGCCTTTGCACAGTTGCATTGGGTACAGAAGTGGCATGGAGCTGACAGCAATTGTGATCACAGCCAATATGGAATCCTGTTTTCTCTAGTATTTGATCATGACAGGGGTATCGGAGGCATGGCAGGCTCCTCCTCAGACCATTGCTGAAGGACGGTTCCAGGCAGTGTTGACAGGTCCTCTAGTCCCTGCAATAAGTCCCCTTGTTCCCCAATATGCTCACCTTGGCCCCAAGGAAACTCCTCTTTTCAGTGGCCCACTCACACCTGTTTCCCCACCGACCTTCTATACCACATTTTCCTTCATCTCCTGCAAGGATGACTCTTTCTTCAACTTGCTCAAGTCAAAAAGCTGACTCCTGTTCTTCTAATTTGCAACAGCTCGATCTCGCAGAACAGTCTGCTGGCCTGACCTTCAAAAGTGGCCCAGCATCCAGAATCCTCATCCCCTTCCAGGCTGCAAGCTGCTCTAAGTTATCATTTCATATCTGGGTTTGCAAAGACAATGGGCTAATTACCTTGTCTCCCTGCTTCCATTCTCTGTGCTATCCTCTAGTTTCAAAACTGCAGCCAGAATGATCCTTCTAGAACTGTCCGTCAGATGTCATCCCTTCAATAAAAGCCCTTGGTGAGTCTCTGTGTCATGTAGAGTAAACACCCAGATCTGCACAGTGATCTACATTGATGCAAACTTCTAAATGTGTGCTTAGACAACTGAATACAATGATATCTTGATTAAATGGGATTTGTCTCAGGAATGCAAGGTCCACCTATTCCTGTGATTCAACATATTAATGATAGAAAGGGAAAAATCATCACCTCAATCAGTGCTGGAAATTCAACACTAATTTATAATTTTTTAAAATGACTTGTATAAAAATGAATAGATGAGAACATCTTTAATTTAACAAAATTGTATACTAAACATGTAGGGAAAACATTACACTTAAGAGTCATTTCCTTTCCGGTTAGGAATATAACAGCTGCTATAAAGGCACATCATTCCAGAGGTTCTTGTTAACATGCAAAGAAAAGGAAAATGTTGTAAACAGAGTGAAAAGAGAGAGAACTTTGCCCATCATTTACAGATGATATGATAATTTATATAGAAAACCAAAAACAATCAGCAAACAAAAAATTAAAGGGGAAAAATTACCAACTTTATCACCCATAAGACCAAAATGTCAGTAGTAACAATGTTCTTCTATACTTCCATCAAAAACAAGAAAATGTAATATAAAATATCATTTCTAATAACAACCAGAACTACAAAATAGCAATAAACATATTAAAGTTTTCTCTAATAGAAATACAAAATATTGATGAAGAAATTTTAAACCTAAGAAAATAAAAAAAAATAGTTCATGAATGGGGCAATTAAACATTATAAAGATGTCAATTCTCCCCCCAAATTATTCTGTACATTCAGAATAATTTTGATCAAAACTCTTAAGATTTTAGGGACAACTTAGCAAACTGACTCCAAAAATTATACAAGACAATGAATCCTAACAAATAATTAAGTCAATGTTGACAAGAACCAAAGTTGGGAACTTGGTTTGCCAGACATTGAGAGTTATTACAAAGTCATGGTAGTTAAAATAGTTGGTAATGGTATAAAATAAAAAAGACAAATAGCCCAGCTGGCATGGCTCAGTGATTGAGTGTCAACCTTTGAATCAGGAGGTCACAGTTCGATTTCCGTCAGGGCACATGCCTGGGTTGCGGGCTTTATCCCCAGTGTGGGGTTTGCAGGAGGCAGCTGACCAATGATTCTCTCTCATCATTGATGTTTCTATCTCTCTCTCCCTCTCCCTTCATTTCTGAAATCAATAAAAATATAATTTAAGAAAGAAAAAAGACAAATATACTAACAAAACATTATAGAGTCAGACATCCAAGACTACTCAGTGTTGTCAAAAACTGGTAAGAGTCTGACATTTTATGCTACCTGCAAGTTAACAGGTTAGCCTGCCACAATGTCATGGCTATTGGCAGGATGCAGGAGATCCCGGATCGAAGCCCATAAAGGACACTTGATTGCTCACACCAAGAGCAGTAGCCAGAGTATCAGCACTGGTGCAAGTTCCCTGGGTCCCCATTCCTCTAGGCCGACAGGAAAAGGTCTGGGTGAGCCTGCACACACAGTGGGTTACGTGAAGAAAGAGGAACCCCCAGCTTGAGGAACCTAAATATTCACAATGGTTAATAAGACTACCTGTACTCTGCCCCAGAGAGAAAGGGATTGTCTATTATACTGGGCAGTAAACAAATCTACTTTTTTTTCTGCAAGGAGACACTTTCTCTGTTTCTAAGGTTGTTTACTATATAAACATCTTCAAAAAGATAATTGCATTCAAAATCTGTCACAGACTCTGATCACAAGAGCCACATGAAGAATTGTGTACCAACTGGTTGTATGGTAGAGTTAGCACCACAAATCACTGGGGGAAAGGATGAATTATTTAGTAAATATGTTAGATATAGTACCTTCCTGTGCAGAGAAAATAAATTTGAGTCTTTACCTCATTCTTTCTATAACAATAAACTCCAAAGGTTTAAAGACCTAGGTGTGATAAGACTAAAAACTATTTTTTAGTGCTTTTTTTTTTACTCTGGAGTCATGAATTATTTATCCAATAAGACCCCAAAAGCACAAACTATAAGGTAAAAACATAGATTTATATCAAAATTGTGTTCCTCACAGTGCACCATTATAAACCTTAACAGGTACACTACAATTTGGGAGGGAGACTTTGGCAAAGTCTAAAATCAGCAAATGGTTAACAAGTAGATTGTTCAAATAATTCCTATAAATAGCAAAAAAAAAAAAAAAAAAAAAAGATAGATAGAAAGGAAAATAGATAGAAAATGAGCAAAGATTATGAATAGGCAATCCACAGGATAAACACGATTGGCTAACACATTTCTGAAGGGGTACCCAAGCCTCCAAGAAAGCACAGAAATGCTCCTTCGGGTGGGAGCCTTTCTACACTGAGTGGCCAGGTTATTATGATCTCTGAACGCATAATAATCTGGCCACTCAGTGTATATCCCATATAATAAAAGGCAAATATGCAAATTGTCCCCTAGACCAGGAGTTCAACTAGCAGGCAGGCAGGCCAATTGCCCATGTCCCCTCCCCCTGGCCATGCTGGCCGGACCCCACCCATGCACAAATTCATGCACCGGGCCTCTGGTCTGTATATATGCATTCAGAGATCATAATAATCTGGCAACTCAGTGTATGTCCCATCCAACTGGCAAACATTAGGACATTGGAAAGCATTAACTCTGGTGCAGATGTGGGGAAATGGATACCCTCACACACAGCTATGGGAATTGTGTTGTAGCCATTTGGGAGAGTCATACAGACCTACTTAGAGGAATTACTGGCCCTGCAATTCTGCTCCTGGGTATATATTTCAGAGACAGCCTCATACTTGTCCATAAAGAAACATGTCCTGTGCTTTGCATGTGCCTCTTTCTCTGCCTGGCCCACCCTCACTCGTCCTATGAGACTCAACTCAAGCTTGATTCTCCAAAAGCCTCCCCTCAACCCCCTCCACCCCTACCTACTGCACCCCCCACCCCCAGTGAGTGATTCTCTGCCCTTCCTCCATGCTTCCATCCCAGTCCTGGCTGCATCCGCCTACACACTGATCACACTGTACATTTGCAGTTGCTTTAGGTGCCATCTGCATCTTTCATTAGGCTGGAGTTCTTTATAGAGCTCATTATATTTTGTCCATCCTGTGTCTATAGCATCTCACACTATTCTTAGCACAGAGCAAGCATTCGGCTGCGTAGAATAAATCAATTCATACAACGTAGGGCCCGGACCTGGTGCCTGGTACTCGCGAGGTGGAGCTTCTTCCCAGCCTTCAGATTCCAGCCTGACTGCAGTATCTCTGGTCTGATAAGGGCAGGGAGGGCTGCCTCCACCTGGGGCTCCTGGGATCGGCAGGAATTCCATGCATCCACTCCTGGCGTGTCTTTCTGCGGTGAGTCGGCTAATGGCCTGCGTCGTTTCGAAGGAGAAGACGTCGGCCAGGCCAGGATGTGATATGCACTCAGCACAGCTGG
Organism: Plecotus auritus; assembly: GCF_963455305.1. Lineage (NCBI taxonomy): Eukaryota > Metazoa > Chordata > Mammalia > Chiroptera > Vespertilionidae > Plecotus > Plecotus auritus. The sequence continues at coordinate 51,797,904 of NC_137783.1, read as the reverse complement.
TGTTCGTCAGCCACAGGCCTGGCAGTCTCACTAAACTTCCAATCCTCCTGCTTCCCCTTGTGTTCAAGAATGTGGGGCCCGGCTCCCTCTGGGCTCCAAAAATGCCTCAGGCTGGGTCCTTTGAAATCCTAACCTTTCCTCCTGCCTCTATTCCCTCGGCATCACCACCTTCATCGTAAAATAAATTATGCAAGTGGAAAGGGAAAAGAAACCCAGTGCAGAAATACCATATGTAGAGCAACACCACGAAATCTCCGTAATGTCCCAAGCGCTGTGCTCAGGCCATTTGGAGGACACATTATCTAGATAAGTATTAACAGAAGGGCCTATCGCAGAAACATTGCCCAAACTACCACCTTTTATGAAGCCCCCAGGAGGACTTAAAACCAGCCCGTTACTCTGATGTCTGGGATGGGCCTGGTTCTGTTTTGTTCCCTCCAGCCAAGGCAAGCTTAAGTCTCCTAGAAGAGGAACTGGGGGGCCAGCACCTTAATGTCAGAGCCCGGTGCAGGGCAGCTTGGCTGCCAGCTGATGCTCAGAGCTGGCCATGTGTCATTCACTGGGAGCTCCTAGAGAGCTGAGGGAGAGGAGGGAGCTCGGTGCTACTGGGTGGCTCACTGTCTGCCACTGCGGTCTTTCTTCAGGAACCAGAGCACCCAGGAGACACCGAGCCTTGAATCTTAGCCCTGCTCCCAACTGCTGTGTGACCTCAGACAGTTATCTAAGCTCTCCGGACCTGCCAAAAGGGAAGTAAAGGGGTGTCGCATCCAGAACGAGGTTATAAGAAGACTGAGTCACCAAATGACCTTTCAGGAGAGGCCATCCTGGGCCCGGAGTGGCTTCCCGAGGAGGCCGACCATCAGATCTGCAGCCCCTTCGCCTTCCTAGCTGTGTGGTTTGGGGGTAATTGCATAACAATTTTAATAGATGAAGCCTTATTTCTTCATGTATGAAACAGGGTTCAGAGAACCGACCTGCTGAGTGGCATAGGGATTAAATAAGACTTTACAGTATATGGCACCACTCAAAACAGTTACCAGAGCAGAAGTGCTCAGTAAATATTAGAACGAAGTTATTATTGCTGCCACTTAGCTTCCGTGGTAGGTGGTCCCCAGGGCCCTCCCCTCCTGGTGTTCACACCTTGTATGATGCCTTCCCCAGGCGTGTGGGTGGGACCTTGCAATTTTCTCTTAATGAACACACCACAGTGGAAGTAAAGGGGTGTCACATCCAGAATTAGGTTGTAAGAACGTTCCACCTTGCGCATCCTCTCCTGCGCCCTCGCTCGCTCCCTCTGAAGGAAGAGCTGCCACGCCCTGGGCCTCCCCATAGTAGGGTCCGTGCAGCAAGAAACAGAGGGTGGCCTTGAGCTGCTGAGGACTGAGCCCTGCAGTCCAAACCCAGAAAAAACAGACTCTTCCAACAACCACTTAAGCGCATGTGGCAGAGGACTCCCTAGCCACACCTTGAAATGCCTGCAGCCCCAGCCTCCACCTGCATGCAGCTCGCGAGAGGCCCTGAGCCAGAGGACCTGGTGGCGCCGTGCCTGGAGGCCTGGCCCACAGAAACTGGGAGATGTGTATTGTTATTTGTTTTAATATGTTTATTGCTTTAAACCACCAAGGTTTGGAGTAACTTGTTACACAGCAATGGGTAACGCACGCAGGCTTCTTTTGTCTCCAATGTGCAGTCTTTCTGGGGTAATTCCAAAGCTCAGCGGATTTCTGAGACTTCTGCGGCCACCTGGTAAGAACTGGGGTCTATGATAGGCAAGCGTTCCTGGAGCTCCTACCACATGCCAAGTACTGCGGGCTCTCCAGGGGAGGCACTAGAGGCAAGGAGGCATTCGCCCTTGGTAGATATACTATATAACGGTACAGCTTCTAGCTTATCTGCACGGTGGAAATCCTCCTATATAATAAAAGGTTAATATGCAAATCAACCAAACAGTGGAACGACTGGTTGCTATGATGCGCACTGACCACCAGGGGGCAGATGCTCAATGCAGGAGCTGCCCCCCTGGTGGTCAGTGCGCTCCCACCAGGGGAGCACCACTCAGCCAGAAGCCAGGCTCATGGTTGGCAAGCCCAGTGGTGGTGGTGGGAGCCTCTCCTTACTCTGCAGCAGTGCTAAGGATATCTGACTGATGGCTTAGGCACACTCCCTGTGGGCTCCTGGACTGAAAGAGGGTGCAGGCCGGGCTGAGGGGCATCCCCTCCCCAGAGCTTGAATTTCATGCACTGGACCTCTAGTATTATAAAACGGTACAGCTTCTAGCTTATCTGTATAGTGGAAATACCATATAACTATACTATATCACTCTATAACTGTTGTGCCTGTGTTATGGAAATACTATGAACTCTACAACATCTGCTGTTTCTATGTGGTGAAAATGCTTTCATATTGACAGCTTGAAATTAGCTATGGTTAGAGTTTGACACCATGGAAATCGGCAAATGCCACAAATCAAGGCTTTGGGGGGTTCGTTGAGATTGTGTTAACATTTACCAGCCCAGAACTGAAGTTAACCCTTAGAGTCATTAGTCTAAGAATTCCAGGGAAATGCAAAAGAAAAAAGATCTTTCTTACGTGGGGAACACAGAAGGCTTGAGACATGGGCTATGGGCACCAGGCTCTCTCAAAGCCCCTCCTGGCTCTGTGTTCCACGGTACTATACAAATTTCAGAACTCAGTTGCAACCAAGGACCCTGTCTCTGGAATAGCAGAGATCTGAGTTCAAATTCTGGCTCTGACTCTCCATAGCTAATTGCCCTTGTGTAAACTAACCTCTACTGGCTTCCTCATCTGCAAAGCTAAACTATTACCCACCTCCCAGGGTTATTAAAGACCAAATGCATGTGCAAGTACCTAGCACCACACCTGGCACACAGTAGGTATTCAACACACACTTTTAGGAGTCTGCTTCTATATTTCCCACTGCAAAAGAGAACTGGATTGAGGGTCAGGGAAAGGAAGAGGGTATGATGCTCAGGTCAAGCCAAAGAATGTCAATGTCTGCATCTTGCATTGTCTACTCTCTGAGCTCATGCTCTATCCTGATATTAGGAAGCTGCATGAAGGGAGACTGCAAGAGCTTTTGTTGAGCTGTGAAGCTGTGGCACAGGTAAGACATCACCATTCTGACCTTCATCATCATTGTCACCATCAAGGGTGATAAGAACATGAGTAGCCTCACCTTTGAGTGCAACAGACACTCAATCCTTAGCAGGTAAAAAGGACAAAAGCAAGGCCTTATCTTCTTAGCTCATTGCTATATCCCCAGGGTGTATCCCATTTTCTGAAACATAGTAGATGCTCAATAAATAGTTTTTAGATGATGAAGGTCTTGAGGACTGTTTGAGCTGGAGATCTTAGCCAACATGGTGTCCCAACAACTCATGCATGCCCATTTTATAGATGAGAAAGCCAAGTCTTACCATCAGTTATCTAGTGGGTCTGTTTAGCTCCCAGGGCAAGCCAGTCTCTCCAGAACCACATCATGCTCCAATCTCTAAGGAGAAAGCCACTGGGTCTGGGGTTTCTCTTAGCCATCAGATTCTGGTCAAATTTAAGAAGACTTCAGAATAATGAGGCATGTTTCAAACTCAGCAAGAAAGAAAGAAATTTCTGACTGGTTTTAAAATGTTTTAATTTAGTTTGATTTTTTAACACTGAGGAAGCACCAAGGTGGTTGCAGGAAAGACGCCTAACAAAAAGGATTTGGGGGCGCATGGAGTGTGGAGTGAGGAGTCTTACGAAGCTGAAGACCTGCTGGTCCTTGTTAAAGAGAACAGAACAGCATTCTCCCCTCCCCCAGAGCTCTCGCTTTGACCCTCCTCCTCCAGATCCCCTGGTTTTATTTTATAATCTAACTCGGCTGCACACTCCCTAGCTATGCGGCTGACTTTTTACAGCCACAACTGGGGAATGACTTCATCTCGGTGAATTTATGGGTCACGGCAGAGGATGGAGCAGAGGAGCTTTAAGGGGGAAATCACAGCTAGTCCCACCCCCCACCCCACCATGATGGTTTTCCCAGCCCGGCCTTGCAAAGCAGTTCCTGCCCTGCTGTGATGAGATGAGCGGTGGTGCTGGGCCAAAAGCCCCTGTGGCCGCCTGGCCTGCTCTGTGAACTGTCAGCAGCACTAGGTGCTGGAGCTGGAGGAGCGTGTCCAAAAACACTGGGGAGAGGTGGCGAGAGAGCTTGGGCCCTCTGAGGGATGGGGCATGGCTGAAGTCAGGGTGACTGCTTGGAAGGTGGCGGTTGCGTTAGGCATGACTCGCCAGTACTCTCTGCCCTTAGCCAGAGCCCCTTATGACTCCAGAGACACTGACTGCAGTCCTCCAAATGCAGTGCCAATGCCTCGGGCTGGCAGCATTCTAGGTCCAACCTGCCTCCTGACCATTTTCACAGCCACCGTACTCAAACGGGCTCCTAGGGCAGGCGTGCAGCCCGGCCTCTGTGCCTTCCATGTGCTGTTTCCTGGCCTGGAGCACTTCCCTCCTCCTTACCTCCTGCGCAGGAGCAGGCTCTGCATCTACTTCACCCAGCCCTCTCCTCCTTTCTGTGGCCAATGTCTGGTGCAGAGCTGGTGTGCCCAGAGCCTCAGCACAGACATGTCAACAGCCAATCCTGAGACCCCAGTGTCTGTCAGAACGAAAGGCCCGCCTCCTGAGGCGAGTCCCTGGCAGGGCTAGGACTAGAGTGAGGCAAGTGAGGAGCCTCGGGCACACATTTTTAAGGACACCCTCTCTCTCAGGGTCATGCCAGGGCAGGGCTGGCACCTAAGAGTAAGTGCCTCTTTAAATTTTGCACCTCTCTCACCTCCCCTAGTCCCAGCCATGCTCACTAGCATGTTGTCTGAAACAAAACTTGAATTTATACCCTCCTGTACAGCGGTCGCCAAACTTTTGGACCTCACGGACCACCAGTTGGTGACCGCTGCCAGTCCAGTCCATGAACTTGGGCTCTCAGAAGTGGTATGGGACTGTGGAGGACTTGGAGCTCAGGAAGGCCAAGCGCAAAGCTCTGCCTCTTCGCTCAAGGATCTGGGCACAATGCGTAATCCTTCTGAGCTGCAGTCTCTTTGCCCCCTGGCACATGAACCACCTTTCCGTCCCAATGAGGGTAAATGAGCGAACATGCGGGCATGGGGTCCAGCAGGTGGAGGCAGGCGAGAGAGGAACTGGAAAGGCTTTAAAGCTGAATGGGACCCATGACTGGTTCTAATAACTTACTAGGAACCAGACCCCATGACCGGGACCGAAGATGGCGAGGCATTCACAGTCAAGGAGGTGAGCAAACAGGCGGGGCTTCCGCTGTCCCCCGATGGGGCATTAGCCTGTGTTCATCAGGAGAGAGAGGACACCAGCCCCTGGAAGGAGGAATGTTACTGGAGGGACTGTGAGCTGGATGTCCAACTTTAAGGGGGAGTTTTTCAGATGGACAAAGAGAAGAAGCCTGTCCCAGGGAGGGAGCCAGCTTATGCAAAAGAATGGATTCACCACAGATCCTACTGACCATGAGGAACAGTGAGCAGTAGGTTGAGCTGAAGGGGGAACAGTGGTGAAGAGGGGTCCCGGCCAGCTCTGTGGCAGAGCCTGGGCCTTTTCTCAGGGGTAGGATTTGGGTCCAGCGCCCATTCTGTGCTGCGTGCCTTCGCCTTTGGGGGCTCTGGTTATTATGCCGCATTTCCCCCCACCCTCACCAGCTTCCTGGCACGGCGCCTAGCTAGCATCGCCCACTAATAGCTCACCCCACAGGCAGCTCCCTGCCTGTCCCTGGAGACACCTGCCCACTCCCTTGCCCACTGTCCCTCACGTGCCTTCTCCGCCTTTCTCATCCCTTTGGAATAATCACTTTAAGAAGGCTGGGCTGCTCTTTCTTCAGCCCCAGGGAGATCTGAGCACTCGCCGCCCCGGGCGCATTTGATCTGCCTTCCTCCCCATCTTGCCTACTGTCAGGGAAATTGGAATCAGACTCCAACCCATAACGAGATTAATGTTTTAAAGACAAGCGTGCACCTCAGAGTGGAGTTGGGGCTGCTGCTCTTTGATAATCTATTCAACTCATTTGGTGCCATCGTTAATAGAAAGCTGTGTATTCTGTGATGATTACAATATACATTAATCAAAGCCACGTTATGCTGAGAGTTGAAAATAACACTTCCCTTTCTTCCCCTTTGCAGGAAAAAATGCTCATCTACTCAACAATAAGGAGAAAGGTATTTAGAGCTGCAGAAAACAAGCAATGAGCCTCTTTTGAAAAGCTGGTTCTGAAAACTGGGGAATTATCATTAAAATGCCTTGGTGCTCAGAAAAAGCACACGGCAGGGGACCAGGGGTGAGCTGGGTTCAGAACACAGTGTTTGTAACTGGCCTCAGAATCAGGAAAGAGCCTGGCCCGCCCACCATCAGAGTCCTGGATGGATGAACATCATGGTTCCTCTCGGCACCACTGAAGTCTGATCCTTACCTTCGAGCACCCCTCGAGGGTCTCCAGTCACACCGCCAACAATGGCCAACTGGACACTGTGCCATTTAGTTTTCAATTAAAATGCATCAGGACTAATTCTTCCTACTTCCCGCGCTAGTCCTGGGCGGCATACAATGATAGGGAACCTTCACTTGGAGGGCGGAGTCAGGAAATACAGGGAGAGGCCCTCATGACTTGCTCTCACGGGGGTTTATTCCTGCTGTCTGGGCCTCTGCAGCTCAGAATAATTTCACTTTTTTGAGCATCAGCGTTGTCCTCTCAGAAACTGGAGTAGTGGTACTTACTGACCAAGGTCACGGCAGGAATGAAATCGGCCACAGGTAGAAATATCCATAGAGCGGAGTGTGCCACGTAGACATGCAGCATTGTTCAAACAAGGCAGCTCCTCTGAGAGGCGGTGTGGGCACTCCGTCTGCCCTCCGCGCCTGGAGGCAGAGGGACCCGTTCGGAATGCTGACGGCTGCTTATAGCACTGGGACCATGAGCCAGTCATTTAACTTTTTGTTCCTTCGTTTTTTCATATTTAGACTGTGAGGATAATAATAGTACCAACCTCTAGGGTCATTGTGTCTTAGGGCTGTTGGGTGAGCTCAGCTCTGTAAACCAGTCAGATTGTGCCTGGACTAGCGAGCATCATGTGTTTGCTTGCACCACTGTTTACCATCTGCAGTGACATTTTTAAAAAGTACACACATAAGCCAGGGGTCCTAAAATCATGTTTTAACAGCAGGTACCACATCTGCCTGGTTCACTCCGCTAACCCCAGTGCTGAGCATGATGTTAGAACATAGGTGTGCCCTAGCTGGTTTGGCTCAGAGGATAGAGTGTTGGCCTGTGGACCGAAGGATCCTGAGTTCGATTCTGATCAAGGGCACGTACCTAGGTTGAAGGCTCCTCCCCAGCCCGGCCCTGGTCAGGGAGCATGCGGGAGGCAACCGATAGATGTGTTTCTCTCACATCAATATTTCTCTCTGTCTTTCCCTCTCTTTTCCACTCTCTCTAAAAGTCAATGGAAAAATATCCTCAGGTGATGATTTTAAAATAATAAAAGAACATAGGTGCTAGATAAAATCCGTTGAATAAGTAAACATCAAATGTGACTCAGAACTTCATGGCAGGCAGGGACAAAAGGGAAACATTTTGAGGGAGTCATGCAGGTCTCACCTACTGAGGGAAGGAAAGAAGCACACCTCCTCACCAGTGGATGCAAACTTTTTCCTGGTACCAATTTTTACAAAGGGTGTTATGCATGGATATGGGCTTGAGGGTTGCCAAACACTAATGGGTCATGTCTTCAATAATAGCTAACCAGAGGAGGCAGAAATGTCCTTCATTTGACCTTGGCCAACAGCTGGACCATAATATTAAAATACTAGAGGCCCAGTGCACGATTTCGTGCACACGTAGGGTCCCCAAGGCCTAGCCTGCCATCAGGGCCATGTCTGCCACCCAACTACACCTCCTGTGTATGCTGTTAGTGCCCTGCAACACTCCCAGCTCGCACCCTTCCCCAGAGTGCTGCCTCCCCCCACCACCAGCTGCATGCGCTCCCGCCCCTTCCCCCGTGGCAGGAGCACCTCTGCTCGCCACCTGGGGACCTGCACAATGCTCCCCACCCCCACCTGCCAGCCCCATGCCCATGCCCTGTGCCCTCTTCCCCATGCGGCTCCGCCTGCCTGCCGCCTGCCTGCCGCCTGCCTTGCTGCGCCCTCTTTGCTGTGTGGCCCCCTGCCAGCCCACGAGAGGTGCTCCATGCACTTCCTGGTGACCGGTTGTTTGGTCATGATGCTGTTTCGGCATCATGACCACAGGCCTTTTATAATATAGATATCTCAAGGCAAAGTCCTAAATAAATATAGTCAGGAGAGGTGGCTTCTCTGGCCAGCTTCTTAATGTGAGAACCAAACTTAACTATTCTCAGAGTGGAGATTCTTAATCTGCTTTAGAATTTGACACCTATTTGAAGAGTCTAATTAAAAACTAAAGATCTTCTCTCCAGCAAAATATACCTGCACCCAACATTCTACACACACGAGTCTCCTGAATCAATCTATGAACACTCTAGGCATCTATAAACTTCAGGCTAAAAACCACTCAGAAAAGTGGTTGGAGAGACTGCCCCACAGATGCCAAGTGTGAAACAGCCTTTCAGCTGTGCAGTGGTTGAAGGGCATCCATTGTTCTCCATTGTTTCAGCTGGACGTCGTGCCAGGGCCTGGCTCCTGGCTGAGCTCCTTGGCAAGAGCCTGCAGTGTGGATCGCTTCCATTGCTGATTGAAGGGCAATCCAAATTGTTTAGATCTAAATGGGGAAGTAGTTTAGACAATCCCCTTCCCACCACCTTTTCAGGGAGTGAGGCCACTGGCATAAACACCTGATGTCACCTACATCCTGGGTGAGGTGGCTGGGAGCTGTGAGCACCAAGAGGCAGAGAAAAGCTTTGCCCAGAACAGGAGCACCACTGTCGGGGCCTAAGCTGAGAGCCATACGCTGGAGGGACCGGGCCTTTCTAGCAGCAGTGGCTTCCGGAGTCCAAGCCAGAGAAGGGCATGAAGCTGCTTCCGGGTCCCAGGGTGGATTTTAGTGCCGAAGAATTGCTGACTCTCTCTGTAGAGATGGGGCCTCTGCCTATTAAATATGCGGACCAGTTTGGGTGTGGTCCAGGGTTCCTGCCCCTGTTTTGACCAAAATGAGGTAGTTCAAGGATGCTGCTTTTGACCCTTCCTGGAACACTGAGGATATAGGCAGCAAGCGAACAAGTGCCCACTAAACTCTCGGAATACCTTCTGGCCTCCTCACTGCCTTTCTCCCCAACACATCCAACCTGTTCACCCTGTGCTCCGGCTGCAAGCACCCTTGGCTGCCACCTCATGCCTCCAAGTGGGATGCAGCTTCCACTCGTGCTGAGTGTCCTCCCCTTTCTCCATGGATGGCATCCTGTTCACCCTTTAACACCCTGCTTACATATGACCTGCTCTGCGAAGCCTGCTGGGGGCACCCCTGCCTGGGGCTCCCATAGCACACCCCATGTCTCATCACAAGGGGATCACACTGCTCCATTCGGGCTGGTTCTTCATCTGGGACATGGGGACAAATGTCTTGAGGATTTGTCTGAGGACCATATGTCACCCTGTGAGGCACTCAGGGCAAGTCCTCAGATTTCAGCAGCAGCCCTACTAGGATCACAGCTGATTAAAAGTCCCCAAGCATCTACACATCCTTTATCTCAGTTAATCATCTGAGTGTGGTATTGGAGCCAAGTGACCTAAAGGCGAATGATTGTCCAAGGTCCCAGGGAGGGGAGATGGCAGAATCAAGGCTCCCAAGCCGGCGGTTTGCATGGCTCTCCTAGCATCTACTCGTGGACATAGGGGACCCTGAAGGGCCAAATGGAAAGGAGCAGGTTCCCAGGAGGAAGTGTTAGCCTTTCCAACTCGTGACAGCCTCCTTCACACCCTTCCTCCCCCAGATACATTACAAACGGTGTTGCTGCAGCGAATCTCAAATGAGCACATAATGATCAGCCCTGCCTGGAAGGTGTGCCTGGGCCCACCAGCCAGCGACACTGTTATAAAATTAATCCCCAGAGAGCAGACATCCCCATCCGACTTGCGGGACCGGAGACAATGGAGCCACCTGGAGGACTCCAAGCATGTCCTGCGGAACAGGATGGGGCACAGCTCACAGCAGACAAGGTTGCTCCTACAGAAGGATCGGACACAGCGGAGGGAGGACCACTCCACCTCCTGTGCCCATAAGTGAATCCCGACCTCATTTCTAAAGGCCGGAGCACTCCTATCTGGCCAGCGACAGCGGTCTTGCTCTGCTGAGGCTGCTGGGCTTCTTTAGGAGCCTGAGGAGATTGGTTTTGGCATCTCCGTCTGGAGGAATGGGAGAGCGGCTTTGGGTTGGAGGGTTAATCTTTATCTACCCACCTACATTGGGTTCAACGTGCATTTCTTTAGTTTGTTTAATGAGGCCTAGCTGGGTCTGGGAAGCAAGTTGAACAACCTCTAGCATTCTGGCCTCTGTTTAGGGAGCAGGATGGGATAAAACTAGACATTATATGGCAATGCCTTACACGTATAAGGAGCTTTCAAACCTGCCTGCCAGTTTCATAGCCATGCCCTCTTTTGATTCTACAGGCAAGCCTGGGAGTGAACCAGGGCCTGCATGTGACACACGGAAGAATGAGAACACTGAGGTGCAGAAAGGGGACCCGCTTGCTGAGGATTGCGGAGGGACTGGAAGAACTCACGGAGTTTTCACATCCGAGGCTTTCTTAGCAAAGCGTCCTTCCCCCCGAGGCCTGTCGGGGACAAATGACACTGAGAGTAGAGCAGGGCAGAGGACAGCCACAGGGCATGTGTGTGGGCAGCAAAGTGATCGCGTCCAGCCCGGCCTGGCCCTTGGTGCCTGGAAGGGCAGAGTGCGGACCCCGCAGGCCATGTAGATGAGCGTTCCGTGAGTCTCCTGGCACCAGCGCGTGGGCTGTGGCTTCTCTCCTTGCACAGACTCCCTGCCCCACCCAGAGCCTGGGTTGGGCTGGGGACAGACTGATTTCACCCCCAGAGAGGCCTGCCTCTGGGAGAAATGCTTGCAGCCTCTGGCAGAGGTCAGCGTTTGCCAGGCCTCAGTGCACCAACCACCTTTCACATGTCCAGTGCACTCAGCAGTTTTCCAAATATTCACAAGTGCCCTCACTCCTCCTGGAGCAGCACAAGTACCTTGTGAAGACAACAGGGCAGAGATTCTCATCCCCACTGAGCAAGTGGCCTGCCCAAGTCCCCAAGCCAATCACAGATAACAGGGCACAAGCCGGGTCTCTCCACTCCAGCATCCAGGGCCAGGCACGGTTTGGATCAGCCAGTGGCCTTCTAACCACCCCTCTCCTCAGCCAGCATTTGCTCCTGAACATAACTAGCCACCACTGGTCGTCAGGAGAGAAAACCGAGGCTGGTCATGCTATGTGCCGTACGTCCAAATCCTCCCACTAACTCCCCTTCCCAGGGCTTCACAGGTTGCGCACACGCAATACAGCAGAGGCCTGCAGCAGGTCTAGTGACGTCTCCCTATCCGGATAGGCATGCGTCTGCCCTGCCCACAGACTTCCACATCCCTCTTCTCTCACAGCCTGGCTGGAGTATACTGCTCAGGCCAGAGGGCCAAAGTGAGACAGGCTATTTCCTCCCCTTGAACCTGAGATGGATGTGTCTGCAGAACCTCACCCCATCTGATGTCTTGCATCACCAGGGCTGGAAAACAGGCACAGGGAGAGAGGGTGGGAGCGGGCCTGCTCCGTGCCGACTCTGGTGTCAATGAGAGCAACGTGTCTACTGCATGGGACAGGAGGGAAAGAGGACATTTCCTACAAGGTCCTCACTGTGACTGTAGTGCTATCCACTAGGAAACACGGCCCAGGGACTGTCATGGGCTACAGCCCATCATCCAAGCACCCCTCCCCACCCACCAGCATTCCCTCTCCTTCACCCCTGAGAAGCTCTTGGGAAAAAGTGGGTGAGCTCCCCTCTCCGAAAGCAGAAACACAGGAATACAATTCAACACAAGTCAGCCTTCTAGGGACTCTGCAGCCTCCCAAGACAGGAGTGAGTCTGCTTAGCTGACTCAAAAGGCACACCACGTACTCAGTTTAAGAGATGCCAGGTAATTGCTCCTGGCAGGTAGAGCCGATTGACTTGTCTTTCTTGTTTACCACATCTGGGTTTGGAAAAATAACAGCCAGATGTTCAGAAAGCAGTTTCCTTCATCCTTTACAAAGTGAAACAAAGCACTGTGGTCAAATGTGAATTTGTGTGTGTTTAAAAGCTTATGCTGTTGGTTACATAAATATTTAAAAGATGTCCTATGTGATTACACTAAGGGTCCTAAATGAAGCCCCAGGTGCTAACGGGTGGAAGACGACTTTACTCGCTGTCCAACACATTACTGTTCCTTCGTTCCTTCTCACTCTTTTCTCCCCTCCCCTCCGCATTCCATGTTGGCCCCATATTTTCTCTGGCTCTCTTTCCAAGATGCATTGTGTTGAAATCTTTTCAATAAACAGACGAGTGGAGTTTCAGTCTCGGCTCCACCGTCAAGCATTTGGGCCACCTTGGAAAAGTCGCTGACCGCCATCATTCTCCTTCATCTCCAAGGTGAAAGCAAGATGCTGCCCATAGCATTGGCATTCTGGGCCATTCAAAAGGGGATATACCTAAAGGGTCTACTCTCTTAAGGGACTCTGTATATTGATTCAGTGGTTCAACAAACATTTGTTAACGCACTTATTTGTACTGGCCATTATTCTAAAATACAAGGGACAACACCTAAGCCATTGTGGTCATAAGAAACATTGTCAATTGTTTTTCCTGGAGATGGGGACTCTCTGAGAGTGTCATTCCCCTCCTAAGACCCCAAAAATGGCACTCCAGTTTCCATAGGGCAAAGTTCCTAAGGGCTGATGGAGTAGGCAGGAGCCATATCGCAGCAGGAAGTCAGCTGTGTTCCCGTCCAGTCCTACTTCAGGGTGGCTTTCTTCTCTCCACTGCCTGCCAGCTGAGCCCTGCTCTCCCACCGCCTCTGGGCATCAGGCTTCCTTGTGCTTTTACCTTGGACCCTCTGTGCCAGCTGTTTCCCCTGATCAGCACTCTCTTCCCTCATTGGCCGCCTGTTCATCTTCAAATCCTAGCACATCGTCAGCTTATCCACCAGCCGCTCAAGCAGGCCTTCTTCTCTACCGTGGAAGCACCTGATTGCAGCTACTCAGACACCTGAAGGGCCAGAGCTTTGTCTGTCCTGCTTGCCTCTCTGCTCACAGAAGGTCCTTGATGCACTCTTTTGTGGACTGACCCCAGGCGGTTGATCTAGAGGTCCCTTAGCATATCCTATGCATTGCCTTCATTTTGGAGGAAGAGTTCTGCTTGCAGAGCCCAGAGCAGGAAGGGCTGTGGGGCTGGAAGCCCAGCCTCAGGGAGAGATTCACCTTGGCTTAGAGAAGGGCCTGCACCACCCGCCTGAGCACAAGCCTTGAACTTGGGCTGAACCCTGCTCAGGAGCATCATCCTGGGAAAAGAAACTGCATTTGCATCGATTCTCCACACAGCCATTCTCTTCAGGGCCATACATTGTTCCTTCTTGACATGGGGCCTGGGGGGCCACCCCCTCTCCCCCGCTCTCTATGTAAATACAGGCTCCTTGAAGGATATTTATTGGCCTGCAGAGAAGATGCAGGGAATTCTGCTCTCTAGGTGAGTGATAAAAAGGAGCAGTGAGCGGATATGTTCACCAGCTTATTCACCACAAATCTCTTATTTATGGCCTCATAACCTTCTGCCGGCCTGGGACTCTCCTCCCCACCTGGTTCCTTCCCAGACGGAGAAAGTGCTGAGCTGAGGACTATTTGTCTAAGGTTCCTCTCTGCTTCTGGTTTCGACAGCTGGAGCCGGCCCCATTGATCTCCCTGTGACTGTGTGGATGGTGATGAGGTCTGCGGGATGAGTCCCTGCTGCAAAGCACATTGAGCTTATTATGTATGGCCTTGCACCTGATGATTGGTCCAGCCCGTATTTCAACCCCTCCGGCACTCACAGAACCCCTATTGTGCCTGGCACTGTGGGCCCCACCAAGAATGGAAAGGACGACAGTGCTCTGTGCACCTCCATTGGGCCTCCTTCTCCAGCTTCCTGGCCAACAGGGAGCAGCGCCCAGCCAGGCCTTGTGTTGGGTGTTTTGGATTAGCACACTCAGTCCATCCTCTCAGCAATCCTGTCAGGACAGAACCTGAGAACCTGTCCTCGCACCAAACTCATCATAGACGTCCGAGGCTATTTTTCCTTCATCCCTCAGTGGAATTACAGACCCCTAACTGGGTGTTCCCCTAGGGTCCTCCCACAACAGAAAGGCCCTGCTGATGGTGCCTCCTTCCACTGGTCCTCCCATCCCCTGGCTCCATGCCCACCACACCCCCGTCCGTTAGGTTTCCATCAGGCCAGGCTGGCATTGCTGCCACACAACTCTCCTGGCCTTGGCTGCTCACCCCTGATTCATCTTCTCTCTGGGTTCCTGAGTGGTCTTTCCAAGCACACGCTGACCATGCCACTCCCCTCCTTAAATGGTCTCTGTTACCTCAGGACGACATCCAAACTCAGGTAAATCAGAGCAAATTTCTGGTGAGCAGGTCCATCTCTGGTGTGTGTTTTCACCAGTTCCTAAGCCACAGGCCCACAGAATCATTCGTGGTTCTCTGCCCCCACCTTGCCTCTCCTCCTTGCCTGTGATCAGCTGGGCTTCCTCCTAAATGCCTCGCCTCCCCACTCCTCGCAGCCCGAGCTGCCTTCTACTTGCTCCCAATGCCACATCCTCCAGAATCTGTCCCAGACAACCTTCCTGCGATGGTCAAGTGCCCGTATTAGCGTCCTGAGCTGTTGTAACAAATAACCACGAACCAGGTGGCTTAAAACCACAGAAATGTACTCTTTCATCATCTAAAGAAGTCCAAAATCCAGGTGTGGCTCTTCCTGCAGTCTGTGAGGGAGAATCTGTCCCCTGCTGGGCTAGTTCCTGGTGTCCTTAGCTTGCAGACACATCACTCTAATCTCCGCCTCAGTCATTGCGTGGCCTTCTATTCTGTCTCTGTCTTCTCTGTTTACCTTTTATAAGGACCAGTGTCATTGGCTTTAGGACCCACCCAGATAATCCAAGATAATCCCATTTTAAGACCTTTATGTTAATGACATGCAAAGACCCTCTTTCCAAATAAGGTTGCACTCACAGAAGAGGGGTTAGAATCTGGTGTAATCCTTTTGGGGCTCACTCCTCAGCCCATTGCAGTTCCCCTCCCCTGGGCCTTCAACTCACATGGAGTGGATTCTGTGGCTTGGTTTCCCAGGCAGATGTACTGTTTTATAGGAAGAGACTTTCATTTCTGTATCTCCAGCATCAGCTCCGGGCCTGGCCCACAGACACACATGAATAGCAAGTGGTACATGGATGAACTGGGTGTGATCTTCCATCGTCCTGATGAGGGGAATAAGATGTGCTTAAGGCCACGGGGCGGGTTATGGAAGAGGCAAAAAATATGTCACCAGGACCTTGGTCTGGGCCTTTCCTTGGCACCAAGTCCCCTGCCCGCTCTGGAACCATATCCATCCCCAGAAAATCTCTCTTCCCCATCGCTAAGAATATGCAAGGGATCCTCATATCCTCATCCTGTGGAGGCTCCCCCCTGTTCCCCACCCCTTTGATCTCCCCCTGCCTCCCTCCACATGCCCACTCCTCCCAAATCAGAAACACATGTTTCATTTGACCTTCTTTGTTTGTGACTCCCCAAATGGTGGATTTCCCAAAGGTGTCAGGGCCCCTGCTGCTCCGGAGTTCTGTGTCTGGGGTCCATGCTGGGCACAGGCTAGCAAGGTGGGAGGCCAGCCTCACGGGAGGCCTGTGTCTTCACTGGCTACAGCTCCTGGAAGGACAGGAGACCTCATGGGGGCTGGGGAGGGGGGGCGGAGCACCATGCCCTCTTGATCCCCAACAGTGGGGCTTGTGTCAATGCATAGGAACTCTGAGGGCAGGGACGAGGAACTGCATTTCACAGGTGAGGAGCCTGGGCTGAAGAAATGCAAGTGAGGGTAAGGCAGAGGCGGATGTGAGAGGCCCTATCAGATGCCCCCACAGTACCCTCCACGACCCCATCACTCCCAGAAACCCCTCTAATGGGGAAGAAACAGATCTGTTGGAGAGGCATCTGGCTAGGCTGTCAGCTCAGATATCACCCCCAATGGGAGGAAAGTTGCCCCCAAACACACACACTTTGTGACATGATTGTTCACAAAAGTCCCCCATCCACTCGGCGGGCATTATGGAAGTTACTCATGGGGCAAAGAGCACCTGCCCCTCTCCACCCCACCCACCATGGCTTTCCCTGGCAGACTGCAACTGCCTCTTTCGGGCTCTGTGGAGCGCCCCCCTTCCCGTGAGCTCTCTAAGCTAGGCCAGCCAAGGAGCCACCGGGAGGTGTTCTGAGCAGCCTCACTCCATCCCCGACGGGCTGCGTGCCCCTGGGGAGACATGATTCTCTCAACCGTTTCCTTAACGGGGAAAATAGGATGAGCAGCACCTACTGCACATGAGCCCTGTGAACGTGAGTGGAGTGAGGTCTGTAAGCCTGGGAGCCCCACTGTGCCCTGAGGGACAACAGGAGCTGACATGGAAAGCACTCAGTGAGCATTGTCTCCATCAGCCCTTGGCAACCCTCTGAGGAGGTGTTTTGCCACCACCCCATTTTACAGGGGGTGAAACAGAGAAACAGAGAGGCTCAGGACTTGCCCAAGAGTGCACAGCCCTTAAATAGAAAGGCAGGAACCAAAACGCATCCGGCCTCCTTGCCTTGCTTTCCTGTGACCAGGTGCCTGGCGCTGTCCTAAGTGAGCACACACCATTTGTCCAGTGAACAGTTGTAGGTCAAGCACAAAGGACAAAAAGATGAACATGACGTGGCTGCATGTTCCCTGGCAGATAATAATGATAGAGAGAGAGAGAGAGAGAGAATGTCCAGAGGGAGACCTCAGTGTTGGGGGTCTGCATGTGGGGGGGTAGCAGTGAGGAAGGGTTCCTGCAGCAGATGATAACTGATCTGGGAGGAGAAGAATCAGAACAGGTGGGACAGGCTTGGGGAAGACAGTCAGGACCTTCCATGCAGAGGAGCTGAGGAACTGAGCCGTTACACAGCCTCAGTGCACAGAATGACAAGGAGCTAGGTGTGCCCCGAATAATGAGTGCCCGGCAGGGAGTGCGGATGTGGATGGAGAGGCAGGCGGGCACCGGGCCACGGAGGGGCTGCAGGAAGGTCTGGGAGTGCGGGCCGTGCACTGTGGGCAAGAGGGAACTGCAGAAAGGTTTTAAGCAGAAAGATATGTGGTCAAATTTGTGTTTCCGAGGGATTATTCTGCCTATTTGTATGGATCATGGACCAGCCTGGGTCAGGGACAACTTGGGGAGGTGAGAGGTGGTGAGGGCCTGAGTGGAAATTTGGGAGCAGTGACAGGAGTGGAGGAATAAACTTGGAGATTAGTTAGGAGGTCAGAGCAGCAGGAAGTGCTGGATGAGATGAGGGAAGTATGGGAGACGGACGAGTCTAGGATGTTGTCCAGGTTCCTTACTGGGGTCCTGGCTGTGTCATGAGTGGGGACCCATGGAGAGCTACTGATCTGGGCAATCAGGTGATGAGCTTCTGACTCCTGATGCTGGAGGCCCGTGCACTGCTCCAGGCTGAGGATGCCTGCGGGGGCTGGGTCAAGGCCCATGGTGGAGCCGAGAGGAGTCAGCTGGAGCTGCGGACTGGGCGTGTGCCAGCTTGTCGCTGGAGGCTGACGTCTTGAGAGCAACAAGAGGAGCCAAAGGCAAAACCCGGGAGAAATACTAACCTTAACAATTTTTCTTTTCAATTACAGCTGACACTCAATATTATATTAGTTTCAGATGTAAAGCATAGTAGTTAGACATTAATATAATTTATGAGGTGATCCCCCTGAAAAGTCTAATACCCACCTGATACCACACATAGTTATTACAGTATTATTGACTATATTCCCTATGCTGTACTTTGCATCCCCATGGCTGTTCTGTAATACTAACTTTAAGAGGAAAACTGTGGCAGGACAATCCAGGGAGGGGGCTAGCCTAGTCAAGAGAGAGGAGGGGCAAGGGTTTCAGGAGGAGACAATGGTCACAGGTGAAATTTTGCAGGTAAGGACTGCCAGGGAAGAACTGAGAAGTGTCCACTGGACTTGGGACCTCAGGGTCCCTGAACTGTGGCTGAGAATGGATTTCCTGGAGGTTGGGAACATATGTCAGAGTAAGGGAGACAGCAGACTGGAGCAGGAAAGTGGAGACCCGCAGTGCAAAGTTCTTTTTCGCCACTGAGGGGAGAGAGGAAAGAGTTCCATCTACAGAGGACCATGAGGCCCAAGAGCAGCTGTGTTTCTCAGGTGGAACCAGCGTCAGCAGGTTCACTGGGTTCACATCAGAAATGCATTGACTGCGAAATGGACAACAGGTCGCTGACACGGCCTGGAGGACACAAAAGGCCAGACTCCATGGGAATGCACAAATGGGATATCTCCTCTCACAGAGCACCTCCTTGGAGGAGCACCTGCCTGGCCTTTCTTTTCACACTGGAACTCCTGTCACCCCTTCGTTACTTTAATTTTCTCCAATCACTTTTGCTTCATGGCATCTCATTTCTATTCATTTGATCATGGCTTCTCACCAGATGTGAGCTTAAGGAGGACAGGAATGTTGTATGCATCGTTCATAGCTGTGTCCCCAGCACACGGAACAGTCCCTGGCACAAGTAGGAGCTCAACTAATGTCTGTTAGTGAATGGATGTATTGATACAGTGGAGAAGACATTCCCATACACAACTGACTCTGAGTCTAGGAATCATGGGTTTATATTTCAACAGGTAGAGAAAGTGTTAGCAGGGGTGTATTCGAGAGGAACTGGTGG
This sequence comes from Plecotus auritus, assembly GCF_963455305.1. NCBI lineage: Eukaryota > Metazoa > Chordata > Mammalia > Chiroptera > Vespertilionidae > Plecotus > Plecotus auritus. The sequence continues at coordinate 51,778,903 of NC_137783.1, read as the reverse complement.
GCATGGCCTATTTGGGAAAAGGCAGGGGGTCCACTATTCCTTCCTTCCTTCCTTCCTTCCTTCCTTCCTTCCTTCCTTCCTTCCTTCCTTCCTTCCTCCTTTCTTATTTCCTTCTTTTCTTCCTTTCTTTCTTCTATCTTTAACCTTTGTGGAGTATATATGATGTGCCAGGAATCATGGATGCAAAGATGAGTAATGCAGACTCTCCCTCCATAAGGAACTTATAATCCAGTGGGAGAACAGGAGAAAGAGACCATCAGAGCTCAAATATGATGTATATTATATGGGTCGTGCATTAGGCTGGGGGAAAAGGGAGGGGGGGATAATGTAAAATGCCTTGAATACTGAGATAAGGACTTTAACTTACTGAAATATAGACTTTTAAATGGGGAGCCATTGATGGTTGATACCAAGGAAGCCTCAGAGCCACCCCTACATTGTAGAGGAACTCTGGGGCAGCAGGAGGGCCCGTATGGAAGGGAGCTAAACACAGGGACAGGAGGCCTGAGGAAATGGTCCCAGTCAGTGCTGGAGCCACTTTCTACCAGAACCGTCAGAACCCAGTGGGCCACCTCTTCCCAACTCCTCCTTTAACGACATCACCATTGACAGCTTAACATTGGCCCTCGTGGGCGCATTTACACCATGGAAATCGGCACGCTTTTTCTTGGGGTCAGTTTCCCCACACGTTCATGAGAGGTGTACTCCCCGTGTGACATAGGAACTTACTAACAAGCTGGGCTTCTCTGTTCAAAGCCCCATGGGACTTGTTCAGCTCAGACTTTCATATCTGCTTCCGTCTTCTTTTTTCAGAAACAGACTGTGTGTGTCCTCCCCACTCAGACCATTGTGTCTGGTTCTATCTCCTGAGTAGAACGGACAAAATCAAGACAAACTGAGAGGGTGAAAGGGCTTCAGCAGCCCCGAGACTGGCTCTGTTTTGTTTTGTTTTTATAGCTTAGAGACCTCTGAATCCTGGGGGATGAGCTGCTGAGCAGCGAGGGAACAAAATGTTTCATCTGTGTGTGGTGTTTGCGGCCAAATTACCTGACCCAGAAGCAAGAGAGGTGGAAGGGAGAAAGCGGGTGAGCCAAGTTCCTCCCTCGGCCTCCCAGAGCTCTGGTCCTCAGCATCAAAGGAAGGAGCACAGCCAGCTGAACTGGGGGGAGAACGCCAAGCACCAGCTGGGAGGTGGGCCACCGGGAGAATGGGCTCAGTGAGCGATTGTCCCTGGGCGCTGCCCTCACATGTCTGCCCGGGGGTGTGGCTGCTTCATGTGTAGGTAAAACACAACAGCATCTCTCCAGGGTGACAGGAAGAAAAAAGGGATTTGCAGGGATTCCATAAAGCTATTGACTTCTGATGTTAATTACAGTCCGAGAGTGGAAACAGGCATGATGGTTGGATTGTGGGTTTTGAGGAAATGTCAGGCACAAGCAGAAGTTTGGGGGACAGGTTTCACAATGCCTGCCAAAAATGCCTATTACGCACAAGGGCGTGGGTGTGTGTGCACATGCACAATTAATCAATTAATAGTCAGAACAGTGTCCAGGTGTGTGCAGCAAAACAGGGCTTCCTGCTTTCACATAGCCCCTCCCATCTCCCCCTCCTGTCCACTGCGAGGGAGGCTCATTCCTAGTGTGTGTACCCTGGAGATTGCCCAATAGATGCACACATTTCTAACACCTATCTGTCACCGGTGCCCCTCCTCACCTTCCATTCTCTTTCTGCTCTCCTGTCCTCCCTCCTGATTTTCACTAACTTGTTTCTTCGTTTTAAACCTCTCCATCTCCTTCACAGTCTGCCTGTCTACTCCTCCCACTGCCCCCCTTCGTCTTCTTTCCTTCCTCTCCCTTTTTCTTTGTGGCTCCTGCTCCCTTTTCTGACTCCTCTTCTCTTCCCCCTTTTCTCTTCTTTCCATTCTCTCTCCTTCAGCAGTCCCTACCTCCCAAGGTCAACAAGCAACTCTGCAGAGAGCTTCCCTCAGAAGAGCTCACTTGGCTTTAATTAGGGTCCTTTCAGCAACCCTGACCCCAGACAAAGCCCTGCACTCGAGCTGCCGATTTCTTTTGCTCTGTCTTGTCACGTCCCTCCTCTGTGCCTTTAAGAGCAAAAATCCAATAAAAGAGATTTAGAGTGGACATATGAAGAGGAAAGGACTGAAGACATCCCCCCTCCTCCTCAGCAGTAGAGATGAGAAAACTGAGACTGGGAGAGATACCGTGACATGCCAAGGTCATGTAGCCCAGTGATCGGCAAACTCATTAGTCAACAGAGCCAAATATCAACAGTACAACGATTGAAATTTCTTTTGAGAGCCGAAAACCGACTTCTGCGCATGGGCCACGAAGTTTCAATCACACTGTACGTGTGTGCTCGCATGTGGTATTTTGTGGAAGAGCCACACTCAAGGGGCCAAAGAGCCACATGTGGCTCGCGAGCCACAGTTTGCCAACCACTGATGTAGCCTATGAGCGACAGCACTGGTGTCAGAACCCTGGCTCCCCAAGACCTCCCCATGAGCTGCCCCCTGGACCTGGCCATGGAGGGACTCCTTAGAGCATTAAGGGCACCCCTCCCAGGACCAGACTCTGCTTAGCAACAGTGCTGACATTTTTCCAGACATGCCCCAAGGCATCTTGGGAAGAAGCTACAAAGTTAAACAAAAACAAACGGTGCACTTGGTAATTGCACACACTCCTATTTTCTTAACATACCGACTGTATCTTGTTAAGGGAGGCTTCTGAACATAGACAGAGAGAACCTTGTCGTCACCCATTAAAAATGTCTAATTTCACACACTGTCATGCAGCTCTCCATACAGCTGGCTCTCCACCGAAAAGGAGCAAATGATTGCATCTGGGCCCATTCTGTAGCAAGTAGGTATTCTGCACAGGGAATATTAGACCCTACTCTAATTGACTTGCATATTTGCCATCTTCGGCAGACTTTTAATTTATCTAAAACAGAGACCTGGCTCTTTCAGACAATGCCATCTGCCTGGTGCAGACGCGGTATTTTGTCTTACCTGAGTCCTGTCCCATCTCCAGTCCTCAGTTTGCCCAACTGTAAGTCGAGAGTGGACTAGAGTCTCCAAGGACCCATTCAGTGCTAAGCTTTGTTGTTGCTCAGACTCACTCTACACTTGCCAAAAACTTAATGGCACAAAAACGCTGAGCAAAGTCTGGTTTTTGTTAGAGCCTTTGCTTATAGAGCCGTCTCCCAAATCAAGGACCTTCCTGATGCTTCTTAATAAGCCAATCCCTTAAAGAAAGATGAAAATTGTAATATGGAACCTCTGGGTGCACTCTGCTCCCCATAATGAAATGTGCAGGAGGACGAGCATCCGGTTCAAGGACTTTATGCAAAGTTATAATAACTTAACAGTAATAAGCTAATAGTCAGATGGAATTAATAACAGGAATGTGGCCATTTAAGCAGTGAGATGGCCCTGTGTCATGGAATTTTTGCAGCTAAACCCTCTTGAGTTTCTATAAGCTAATAGCAATTAGCTCCTGAGTTAATGGCAGCTGCGGTCATAATGAGATTGGAATTGATCATTTAGAAGCAGGCGCCCATCAGCTGGTCTTATGAGGCATTTCAGTGTAAAGCACTGCCGTGACCCCTCCTCCTCATACCTTTCATGGTGACCCCATCTTTTCTAAGGTTTTCTGGACTCAGCACGCTCCTTTCCGTGCAGCACTCAGCTCTCCGGGGCCCCAGGAGTGCAGCCCCATCAAGGTGGGTTGTGCGGCCTGCAGACCAAGAATTCTGAGCCTGTGAAGAATGGATTCCACTCAGATCCTGCTGCACAAACCCTTCTGTTGACAGGTACCTCTTTGAAAGGCTAAGTCCATCTTAGCTTCAGAGTCTATTCCTGGATCCACCACTTCTCTGATCTGGCTAGTGGACTAACTTCTCTGAGCCTCAGCTTCCTTAACTGTAAAATGGGGAGCATATTATCTACCTCATGGGGTCACAGTAATGAGGTAATAAGGAAATCTATGTAAAAAGGCCTTATATAATACCTTTCATAAAGAGATGCTCAATGAATGTGTTTTTTCTGTATTGGTTAGCTTTTGCTATATAACAAATCATCCCCAATATGTATGGCTTAAAATAATAATTATTTTATTTAGCACACAATCATGTGGATCTGCTGTGTGTGTGTGTGTGTGTGTGTGTGTGTGTGTGTGTGTGTGTGTTTATCTAGATGAGGAATCAGTTAAAATAAGAGATATGAACATGCTTTATAAAACATAAAGCACTCCAGTACTTCAAGACATTTGGGGCATGTGTCTTTTCCGAGCATCGGTTTTCTGCATATATTCATAGGCATGGGGTTTGTCTCGATGCCCCTCCCACTCTGTTGTCTGGGATGTTGGAAGGCATTGTGGTCCAGACCAGTTTTCTGCCTAACGGAGAGAAAGGGGAGGGGAAGGTGTAGCAATCAAGTTCCCTATGTCCCTCTGTCTTTGGATGTTGCTGGAAATTCAGTACATGGGCCCATATGTAGATACCTTTGAGCCAGTCCTGAGGAGTCTGAACAAAAGGTAAATAAAGTACTTAGGACTCAATTCCAAAGCTGTTTTCCTCTCTTATTTACAGAGCACAAACTCTTTTCTCTGGAGGATGAAAATCAATATTTGAGTAAAAATTGAGCCTCACACCATCCCTATCAGAGGTTCTGAGCAAATTTTATGGCTGAGGGATGTGTGGAGAAATCACGGCAAATACTAATACTACTACCTTCCCCATTTTAAGTTCATGAAGGCTGTAGAAGGAAGCTAGGGGGAAACGCTCCCCTCTCTCTGGGTTCACCTGAGGTTATTTTCTCTCTTTGCCCAAATGTCATGGAGTATTTGATCTGAAGGGACATGGGGCCCATCTGTCTTGAGAACACACCACTTCCTGTCATGCCTGGTGTATCAGTCAGCATAGTCTGCGTTATACTGCTGTAACAAATAGCTCCCAACTGTCAGTGGCCTTCAGCAACAAAGGCTTATTTCTCATTCACATTATATGTCCTTCAAGATATGCTGCAACTATACTCTATGCCATCTTCCTTCCAGTACCAGGTTGAGAGAGCAGCCTCAACATGGGGAGTTGTTAGTTTTGTGTCAGAGGGAAAGCAGAGTAGAACTCTAGCTCTTAATGCTCCTGTTCAGAAGGGGCACACCACTTGTGCTCATGTTTCATTGGCTAAATCAAATCAAATGGCCAAGCTTAATGGGGTTGGGAGAAATAATCTTCCATGGAAAAGACCAGCGAATATTTTAAACAATAATCTAATCTAATACATATGGCCTCTGCATGGGTCTGCCTGGTGCTGGTGTTTAGACAAGGGTGTGGGTTTTCCAGGGCTGGGCTGGAATGGAGGGGGAATGAGACCCAGGAGTACCGAGGGGGAGGTGGGAGGCCCTCTTGTTTTGCTCTGTCTGCTTCAGTCTCCAGGCGCTTCCACGAAACCGTTTGCTCATGAACTCCACAAATTTCCAGACATTTCATCTTGAAGCAGCCCCAAGAATTGCTGGAGGAAAGCCAGCTGCCTGGGCTGTCTGGCCTCCTCTGAAGAAGAAAATGTCCCCTCCTCCCAAGGTCACCCAGGGCAGGAGGCTGAGTGCTGTTTGGAAAAATGGGATGGGGCGAAGTTCTGTGTAGGGCCATAGGTCACCCCAAAATCCCCTCCTCTGTGGCCTGAGCCCACACACTATATATCAGAGAACCCTCTCTGTGCTTCATTATTTTCATCAATCAAATGAGGGTAATAGCATCAGGGCTGCCTTTATACTGAGATGGGAAATTTCTCTGAGAAAGAGTAAATGGTAGTTTGTCTCATGCTCCCAGAAGTGTGATAAACACGGTGGATGTGCTTCTTCCTGTCCCCACCTGATTCATGAGGACTCAGAGCGAGGGGAAGTCTTCATCTCCAAGATCTCTAAAAGGTGGTCATGAGGCAAGGAGAGTGGGTGCATCTCCAGGAGGCAGAGATTTTAGCTCAGATGGTGGGAATGCCCCACCATGATCTTCCCAGGGATGCTATAGATGGTGGTAGGCATTAGATGGATGTTGGGACTGAATGCCCATGGATCATGGACTCTCAGACTGAGCTATATTGAGGGCGTGGTTCTAAGGTCCCCTGACTCTGACATCATGTAAAAGGCCGTGCAAGGTTAGGTGTAGCACATGCTCTTGCCTGACCTCCCTTTTGAAGTTCCTTCACTCCTAAAATTCCAGAAGGCCTAAATTCTTATTTATGCCCAGCCCCTTAGCATTTCTTTCAGGTCTCATGGAAATGAGGTACCCGCCCGTCGGCTGGTGGCTTTCTGCCCACAGGAAGCAGGACATGCCTCTTGAGCCCCACCAAGGCACAATGAGGCATTCTGGGGACACACTGTGGCCCCTGATGGCTGGGGAGCAGTGATGTACCAATGCCCAAGGTACCGGACTGCCCCCAGGAGGAAGGACACTGGCAGCACTGTGGATAGGTTGGAGAGCGAGGCATATTGTTAGGAATGGAACGTGTCACAGCCTGGATGTGCTGGGCATACAGAAGGGCTCAGTTTTTGTAATGATTATTCTCTTGCACTTGGGGCAGCATGGTTTCTTCCTCCCCCTCCTTTATCATCATCATTTTCTTTCTTACCATTGAAAATAGCTTTGGCATTCCCTGAGGTTTGTCAAGTTCACATGCTCCTGAGGTCCCCTGATGGTCCTGCGAAGCAGCCAGAGTTGGGAGCACAATCCTATCCGGTCAGTCAGCCAGCTGTGGCTCCGAGGGAGAGAGGTGTGCACCTTGCCAAAGCCCTGGGAAGCTGACTACCTCCTTGAGGAATGTGCTCTTGAATGTCCAGGCATCCCTGCCCTCCATGCTGGAGGAGAAAGCCGTCCAGGCTAGGGGGCCGGGCACTGTGCTGTTTGACCATGAGTACAGCCCCAGGTCACTGCCTGCCACTTTCAAACGTGCCACTTGCTATATCCCAGGCGAAGAAGAAATGAGTAACTGCACAACGTGCCAAAGTACCCAAGGCACCCTGTCGTTGTCATCGCTGTTGTGTGGGTTTATACGCCCCTCTGCCTGTCTGGCCTGGCCAGGTCCACTCAGGGTGGACCTGCAAAGACACAGGCCCCTGCAGTGTAGGGTTTGCGGAAAGAGAAAGGCGGCGAGCAGGGCAGGCCCGCCGGGAACAGGGCTGCCTGCTCGGGAAGATGGGGAAACAAGGCTTTGCTCCCCTCCAGCATCTAATTTGCTGCGTGAATGTCAGCAAGTCACTTCCCTTCTCTGGGCCTCAGTTTCCCCACCTATAAAATTAGGCTTTAAAGGACTATAGGCTGGAGTTTCCCTGTTTTGAAATATATGAACACACTTCCCATGACGCCAGCTCCCAAAAGGGGCACCGCAGCAGCCAGCAAGCAGTCACTGGGGATAAATTAATGTCACCAACCCTGCTCTGTGCCTCCACCTGCTCTGAGTCTGTCCCTTTGTAATAGTGGCATCTCTCTCCGACACCCTCTGTGATGAGCACTTTTGGTACCTCAGCCACCAGCAGAGTGTGGGAAAGGCATCACTCCCCTATTTTATAGCTGAGAAAACTGAGGTTCAGCAAGGTGAAGTGATCCGCCCAAGGCCACAGCTGGATCCCAGTGCAGGGGTGATGGGCTGTGCGTCCACCTCGAGCCCACACTGCTGCTCTGGGGTCCAGCCAGGTGTTGACAGTTCCTCCCTGAGAATGCGGACAGCTGAGCTCCTTCTCCTCCTTGCTCCGAGCCTGCCGCGAACCAGGACAGACAGAGGAACAAAATAAACGGAGACCCAGTGGGAGCACAGGGCTTCCAGTGGAATCACTTTGCTAAGCGGCCTTTTTTCTGCAAGCTGCCCCTCTTAGGAGCTTCAAAGAGAAACCAGCTCCCAAGCAGGGTCCTCTGCCTGAGCCAAAGGCCATTTATCTGGAATATTAACACACCAGCAGCTGCCCAGGCTGGTGCCTGCCGCTGATCACACTGCCACAGCGATTCCTCCTGGGAACGCCCAGGAGGCTCCAGGAGCTGGTGGGTCCCTGCAGCACATTCCTGTTACCTTCTGTTTGGCTGTCCCAGAGCTTCCTGCAGGTCGCCAGCCATGCGTGCCTCAGGAGGGTATCTCTCTGGTAGGAAAGGACCACTGACTGCAGAACCACACCCACCCAGCACAGGGGACTGGTCCTTGATGCTTAGGAAAGGAGACTATGAAGACCTTCAAGATCCAACCCACACACCACAGCAAGCACAGTCAGGCTGGGACTCAGCCACCTCTTGAAGAAAGGACACCAAAGCTAGAGCAGGAGACACAGCCCCCAGCCATAGCTCAGCCGCATCAAGGCTGTGCAACCTCAGGTAGCCCCAGACCCTGCAGACCTCAGTCTTCTCTCTGCATAGGGAGTGGGTTGCACTTGATATTCTAAGAGTCCTCCAGATGGAACATAAGATAGTGATACTGGGGGAGCTGGGCAGTCTGAGGTCTTGTGTTCAAATCTGGACTCTGCCACAGGACAACCTTTGTCACTTTGCTGAGGCTCCTATGACAGCAGGTTTGTCATGAAGTAAGATCTTCACTGCAGGACCTAGAGGAGGGCCTCTCTGTGGAGTCACGGGACATTTGCTGACTCAGAGATTTCATTCACTACCTGAAGCCAATGCTGAAATCCAGCTGGAAGCGATTCTGCTTCCTCTGAGCTGCACAGTTGAGAAGGCTAGTGGTTTATAATTAATCACAATAAACAGTAATGGGAAAACGCTTCCTGGAATGTCACAGTGCAAAACAGCTTGCACGGGAATACCTTGTTCTGTAAGGTCAGCGGTTTTATGATTCCAACTCTCATGGCCACCCCTGCCAACCTGTACTTCAGTCTGTGTCACATAGTAGGTCTTCATAACTGGTGCCCTGCTTTGCCCTCTTAATGGAAATTTGGAGGAACTACTACATAGTGACAATAACAGCAAACACTTACTGGCAATTAACACATCACAGTTACTGTTGCAAGTGCTTTTTATATTTTAGTTCACTTACTGCTTATGACAACTTCGTGAGATGGGTAATATTTCAGAGAGAGAATTTAAGAAACTCGCCCATTCGCCGAGGTGCTAAGTAGCAGAGGCGGGATTTAAACGCAGAGAGAATGTAGCTTGAATTTGTTCCTTAAACATGAGGCCAGAGGCTCTCAATCTTCATCAGCATCAGAACCACCTGGTGGGTGATGGCAAGCAGGGGCCTGGGCTCCATCCAGGAGTTTCTGATTCACCAGGGCTGGGCAGGGACTGTGAATTTGCATTTTCCTCAAAGTTCCCAGATGCTGCTGGTCTGGGGACCACACTCCAAGAGCTACTGCTTCAGCCATTCTGCCTCGGCGTCAAAGGGAAACAGCTCTGCTGAACCCCAAGGTCACCTGAGGCTCCCGGATCCCAGTCTTTCCCAAAGTATTATCCACAGAAAATACTCCCACTGGTTTCTGATAGGCATAATGTAGTAAAAATGGGGGTAGATCAAGTCAAATATGTTTAAGAAATTGGGTTCAATAGATTTAAACAGGTTTCTTTGCTGATTTTCTACGTTGTGTTTGTTTATATAGTATTCAAATGTACTGTAAGGTACTTCAGCAAATTTTCTAAACACTTTTGACCTCAGTATCCAAAGTAGCTCATGGGAACAATGCCCTCCAGAATACCCTTGGAGAAACACTGGCCCAGGCCGATGCTCTCCCTCCCCATTATGGGAAGCTTCAGAGGCCTTCCCCGGGAGGCCTGGCGTCTAAGCTGACTATTCTGGGTTTACTAAGACAGACTCCCAGATGAACTCTGTGAAGTGGGTCTGAACCAATATGGATTACACAAGAAAAAGACTACCCCTCCCACTTCTCAAACCCAATAGATCACACCTCATACCTTCTGCAAGTTCCTGAAGCAAATACTATTGTTGCCTAGGCAAGACTGTAGGGATGTTTCGTGCAACTGCATTCCAACTTTCAACTATTCCAAATTTATATGTCTTTAACTCCCTAGGTAGGCACACAAGTGCCATTCTTGGTGAAGGGGAGAGACCGGGGTTTCAGGCAAGCCCCCAGGGAGAAAAGATGAGCTCTATTTCACAAGTCTCTCAAGAGCATTTATACTGCTCCAGGCACTGGGATGGCAAAGAAGAATAAAGCAGGATCATTGCCCAAAATGTGCTCACAGTGTGGTCAGGGAGGCCACCTGGCCACATAATCTATGTCAGGGTAGGCTGCAGTGAGCAACAATGAGCACTTAAAGAACGAAAGAGTCGCTTCTCGTTAAAGAGCAAGGACTTACGTCAATAGACACATCATATTCTGGGAAAGAATCGGCTTCCCTCCACATCTAATCAACCACAACACCTTCTTCAGAGGCAGTGAGCGCTGGGGCCAGTGAGCAATGGGATCTGCAGATTGTGAGCAAATCCCAAGTTCTGACAGGCAGCACGGAATTTATTTTCTCTCTGGTCCAGGCAAGAATTGGGTCTCAGCCACAGAAAGCACTAGGAGAAGATCAAAACAATAGAGTATCTTGGAAAGACCTTGATCTCTAGAAAAACCAGAAGGACCTCTTAGGCCAGCCTGAGTACTCCTGAGAGAACTTGCCAGTCTTTCTGACCAACCTGACAGGTGGACCACACAGGTGAGCTGGGTCCTCACCATTCCTGTGGCTAAGGAGAAGACATGAAAACAAAGAGGCTTCCTCTGAGTGCCTCAGTCAATGTTGGGGTCTGACAATATGCCAGCTACAGTTATATGAAGCCTTGACTGGGACTGACTGGGGACCTGTTTTCAAGAGGGCTCATTCCCATGGTTGATGGTAGGAAGCCTTAGGTCCTTGGCAGGAGGCCTCCATTTCTCACCATGCAGATGTCTCCACAGGCTGCTTGAATGTCCTCAAAATATGGCAACTGGTCTCCTCCATGTCTAGTGATCAAAAACAGACAGCAAGAAGGAAGCTCCAGTGCTTTTTATGGCCTCGTCTCAGAAGTCACACATAGTTGATTCTTCTACTTTCTACTCCTTAGAAGCAAGTCCAGCCCCACACAGGGAAGGGAATGAAGCTCTATCTCACGAAGGGAGGAGTTTCAAAGAATTTTTGTACTTACTTTAAAACCACTGCACCATGTAAGGACAACAGTAAAGGAAGAATTTGAACCATAAACATGAATCAGAACAGAGACTGTGGGAGACCGAAAGACAGAGAATGAGAGAGAGAGAGAGAGAGAGAGAGAGAGAGAGAGAGAGAGAGAGAGAGAGAGAACAGCAGTGAGTAATTAACCTATACATAGTTAAATTTAAATGGATAATTATAGTTTCTTGGAATGTGTAATGAAAGTACTAAAAAAGATCCTGAAATAGAAATGATATAATATTAGAGGGAAACCTAACAACAGTCTGGAACTAATTACAATAAAACTGTCTTGGAGAAAACCAGGATTTGGAGGGGGCAGAGAGAAGGTACAAATAAAAGTGTCCTAAAATTTTCATCTGTAAGAAGAGTGGGGAATTAAAAGGATTTTGAAGGCCATACAATATTGGAGTGAAGGGAGAAGCAGTTGGGGAAATATTTAGCATTTTGTTTTAATAAAATAGAGAAACATGTATTTAATTATAAGTGTGTAGGGAAACAGAAGGAAGGCATTAGTGGAATAGAAAAACAGAGTAGAAATTATAAATACTAAGGAGAAAGAAGAATGAAGAATAACAAACATTGCAAAAAAATAAGGAAAAAGAAGAAGAAAAATAAAATAAGTAGAAAACATAATATCAACTGAAGGAATAAAATTGTGTAAAAATGTTGCTACACTAATAGTGAATGGAGTAAATTTTCCTATTGAATGATAGGGACTCTTCAATTGTTTTTTTGTTGTTGTTTTTTTTTTTTTAAAGAAAAAACAGAAGGAAATGAAAACGATTTCTATATTATAGGAGACTTTGAATAAGGTAAGGATGAAAACAAGCAGGGCAAAGGTGGGGAGTCTCTGTGGCATATTTGGGGACCTGGAAGCCTATCACGATTCTTGTTAATACTGTCCCTTCAGCTGTTCCTTACCCCATTGCTGCCAGTAGCGTCAGAAGTTAACATGCAGCCCTAGCCGGTTTTGCTCAGTGGATAGAGCATCGGCCCATAAATGAAGGGTTCGATTCTGGTCAAGGGCACATGCCCGGGTTGGGGGCTCAATCCCCAGTAGGAAGCATGCAGGAGGCAGCCGATCAGTGATTCTCTCTCATTGTTGATGTTTCTTTTTCTCTCCCTCTCCCTTCTCTTTGAAATCAATAAAAATATACTTTAAAAAAATGAATGTACAACCAGAAAAAAAATTCAAAATACTCAAACTGCATGCTCACATTTGTTAAAAAAAAAAAAAAAAAAAGAAAACCTCCCAGAAATCAATACCACAGAAGAGTTGCAAAGAATTTCATTTATTTCAACCCAGCTTTAGAGATCCCAGTGAATATTTTCTTTGAGGTTTCCTTCTGTATAACTTGCTATAATTGAGCACTTGATTTAGCTCTTCAAATAAGAGATAGTCTCAACTGGTTCAGAGCCTTTTTGGATACCAGAGAGTTGCCATAAAATTCATCTTGTGTTCTCCCCTTCCCTGTGTCCCAATCATGGACGGAGTGGTGGTTGTTTGCAGGAATGTAACATGCTGGCATTTGAGTAACAGGAGGTTAGCTTTCAAACACTATAGGCTTGAGATACAAACTCTTGTGGTTGAACATGGCTTTATTTGCAATTTTTCTAGCTTATAAAAAAAATCAAAATTTCAATATAACAGAATATAGTTATTTGTTCTAGATATTTGTTTTGCAACAGCTAAGTGCTAGGCACTGCACCAGACTCTGGGCACACACAAGTCCACAAAATTGAGAAAGTCTTACATTCTAGTGAAGGCAAGAGGCAATAAATATCATATCATAATTAATGTAATACAATATAATAATGGAATACTGGTAGTGGTCAGTGCTATAAAGAAAAATAAAGCAGGGCAGGAGGCCAGGGACTATCTGTTATTTTAATCCATCAAACCATAGGCTTGGAGGGGTGGTTTGGAGTGGAAGAGGGTATAAGGAGAGTAAAAAAAGAAAACCCACAGGCTCATTAAGGGTGTAGTCCCTGATTTGTTCACCTCTGTGCCTATAGGGCCTCAGTCCAGACACAGTTGGTGTGTAATGCTTGTACAGAAAAGCAAATGTGGATAAAAAACCAAGTTAGTTATAGATTTGTGCTTATTCATTAAGTGACAGATAACAGATAAGATGGAGTCAACATAGGTTTTGAGCTGATGTGATCAAATATGTGTTTCTGGGAGGTTTGATTCCAACCTCTGTGTGTAGGATGAGTGAGAGTTTGTGCGGGGGGGGGGGGGGGGGGGGGGCAGGGGAGAGCCTCACCGGAAACAAGACTCCATCCAGTCTTCTGGGGCAACACCATCCATTAGAACTTCCTGCGATGATGGAAGTGTTCTAGGTCCCGCTGCCCCACCTTTCCTCCTGCCCATGAACATGCTGTGACCATGAACAAAGAGCACCCCTCTCTCAGCCCTTTCGTTTCCCCACCTGGAGGGTCACAGAATTGGAGCCTCATAGTCTCCCTGGGGGAAATGTCCCAGGAGCGAGGCACTCCCTCCCTCTTCCTGCCCCCCACACCGCGCCCCCCCCCCCATTGTGAATTGTGGATCCAGGGTGTCTGTGTTGTCTGTCTTTCTTAATATGTTTTTTTAATTGATTTTAGAGAGAGAGGAAGGGGGAGGGATAGAGAGATAGAAACATCAATGAGAGAGAAACATCATCAATCAGCTGCTTCCTGCATGCCCCCTCCTGGGGATTGAGCCCACACCTGGGCATGTGCCCTGACCGGAAATTGAACTAGTGACTTTTTGGTTCATGGGTTGACACTCAACCACTGAGCAACACTGGCCAGGCAGCCTTATGCCCTTTCTTGAAGAAAATTTGCTGAGAGTGTTGGACTAGAGATGAACCCGTTGCTTCTTAGGTCTTCAAAGCTCTGCTTTGCCCTTACAATGGGCTTCCTTCATTTCTCACCACTGTGAGCTGTGGGGGCAAAGGACCCCTATCTCTAAAAATAGTTGTCATCTGTTTTAACCTTTATTATGCCAACTGTGAAATGAAAGTGGCCTGGGCTAGAGGATCAAAGTAGCACTGAAAGTGGAGGGTTTGCCCCAGGGCAGAAGGCCATTGAATGTCAGCTGATTTGAGTTAAAAAGCCCTGGGGTGATAGATTTCTAGGTTTCCCTTCAGACAAGGGGAGGTGGTTCTGTGGGCATGGGGCTGGTGCCAATGAAGGCACACACCAACATGTGAATCCTTTGGAGGCTGTGCAGGGGAAGGAAATTGGAAAAATCAGCTTTTAAGTTATTGAGTGGGTACTTTAAGCATTACTTCTCTGACAATTGAGTGTAAAAACCAGTCACCGAGAAATTGTTGGATGAATTTAATGAATGAAATAATCATTGAATCAATGAATCCACAAACAGTCCTAGGCATGGGGCTGTCATATCAAATCATCCAGGACTTGGGACAGAATTCATACTGGAAAAAACTCTAGAGATGGCCCAATGCAATCCTCCTTTCACAGACCAGCAAATTGAGGCTATAGCAAGTGACACCTTGGCCCAGGATCACACACAACTCACAGCACCAAATGTGAGGCCAGTGTCTGCTCTCCTATCTTCAAAAGAAAGCATGTTAATAAAACTCATAGTATTGCCCTAACCAGTTTGGCTCAGTGGATGCGTTGGCCGGTTCGATTCCGGTCAAGGGCATGTACCTTGGTTGCGGGCACAACCCCTGTGGGGGGCGTACAAGAGGCAGCTGATCGATGTTTCTCTCTCATCGATGTTTCTAACTCTCTATACTTCTCCCTTCCTCTCTGTAAAAAAAAAATCAATAAAACATATTTTTTTAAAAACCTCATGGCATTGAGTTTTTGCACATTTGTTTTAGAAGTATCAGGACAGACATTGAGTAGAGGACACTGTCATGCTTCAGGGAGCTGGTAGCATCCTGGCATTGGATAGAGGGTCCTTAAAGTCCTCCCTGGTCACCTGGACTCAAGGACCTATCAATGAGGGCTTAAAAATCAGACCCCTGGGTGAGTCCTGGCATCACCCGTTTAGAAAGTGTGGTAGGCAATTAGACAGGCATGAGCAGCATAGGAAAGATAGGCCAGGTACAGAAGGTCACCAGTGTGGAAAGCCTCAGGTACCTAGCAACAGGCAAAACTGGGAAAATAGCACCTCACCCCAGGTTGACCTTTCCTCCCATAGCATTCGCTGGTCATGTGGTTTAGACCCTCCCCTGACCTTTCCTCCCCTGGTATGTTTCTAGTCATGTGGTAGAACCCCTTAGAGGAAAAACAAGGGGTCCAGAGAATAGCCTCATATGACTCCCATATAAGCCCTTGCACAACCACTCCCTTAAGCATTAAGTCCTCAGGACAATGAGGTTCTGATCACCATCAAATAATCTTAGGAACAAAACCTTGGGTCTGTTGACTGCTGACACAGTTTTGGTCAAACTAGATATAACATCTAGGCTCATTTGTGTTTCAGCTCCAGGCCCAGAAAAGCAGCAATGCCAGGCAGGGCGACACCTTGGCTGACATCAGGACCAGCTGCGATGACTAATGATCCCCTCCCCTGGCACTAACCAATCAATAGAGAACATGGCCCTGAAAGGACACACCAGGAAAGCTGATGAATATTCCATTGAGATCCTCCCCTGGGACCTCCCCTAATATTCCCGCCTTCAGAGAGGGGATAAAACCCTTTAAGACAAAGGACTCAGTTCTCTCTCTCTCTCTCTCTCTCTCTCTCTCTCTCTCTCTCTCTCTCTCTCTCTCTCCACCTGCACACAGGTGTGTCTCTGCTTTCTTTCTCCTAAGCTTCAAGGGCCATTCTGTAACTTGTTTCCTGAACCCATGCAGCCCAGCTGGCTCACTTTTCTACCTCTATGACTTTCTAAATAAACATTTGCATGTATTTAAATCTTGGCTCTGAATTCTTTCCTAGCCAGAACTCAAGTACCAAGGTTGCTGAACCAAGGTCCAGTTGTCCGTCACATTCTGGTGCCATTTCGCCACCAACAAAACTATGTGACTTTGGACAGGCTCTGGAATTTCTCTGAGTCTCTAATTTCTTATCTTTAAAATAGAAAATAATAGTTCACTGAGCTGTCATGAATATTAACTAATGCAATATAACACATCTAGAATAGCCCCTGATGGAGAGGAAGTTCTCATTCATGTTGGCTACTGGTAAAAACTTTGTTTTGAGCTCTCACAATGGGCCACACGTGGCGTTCTCAGCACCAGCATGCTCATAGTCACCTGTGGAGCATGTTCAAAAGAGCTCCCTGGGTCTCTGCAGGGGAAGGATGGGGCCAAGCACCTGGATTTTTAACAAACACCTGTGTCTAGGTGTCTAGACACCTCATGTCTAACGAGTCTAATGTAGCCAGCTCTCTGACCAGATCTGAAAACTCGGGGCCCAGAACAGAACCAGAGAAGGATAGGAGCAAGACGTGCAATCTGAAAACTGTGTCAGCAGTCAACAGACCCAAGGTTTTGTTCCATTTAAACTTTGTATTGTTGTGGGCGCTGCCTTTCCTACAGAGTGGAGTGTGGGGATTGCAGGGATGATGCGTGGCTCCCACAGCACACGATGCTGTGCATTATATGGTCATCAATGGATTGAAAGGTAAACATTGGTTCCAAGGACCATCACTAATTTCAGGGACCAGAGCTCCTAGAAACAAAGGTTTTAGCTTTCAGAATTACTAAGTACATCAAATCCTGAGCCATTCCTGCATCTTCTTCAAACTGGCTTTTTTGTTGTTTTTGTTTGTTTGTTTGTTTTGTGTGCTTTTTTGCCAAGTGCAATGGCTGTCCTCTAGAAGAGGTGGCACATAATTCATCTTACAAGTTTGGGGCTAAAAACGTCATTCCTCCTGGCAAATATATATCTTCCTTTATCCTGTTGTGGCAGATTATTTTTCCAAAGGTGGCCACAGCAATGTCAGCCATGGCTCTTCTGCAGTGTGACCTTGTCTTCCACCTCACTCAGGAAGTGGAGTCCATTTCTGCAGCTCCTTGAACCTGGGCAGGACTTCTGACTGCTGTGACTAAGAGAATCTGATGGAAGTGAGGTTGTGCCAGTTCTAGGCATGGTCCTTAACTGGTCTTGCAGCTTCCACCTGTCTCGCGAGCCGCGGTTTGCCGCTCTGTTGACTAATGAGTTTGCTGACCACTGCTCTAGGACCATGATGCAGCGAGAAGCCCGAGCCCCATGGAGTGACCCTGGAGGATGAGGTGCTGCATGGAGAAAGAAGCCAAGGGGCAGCAACGCACCAGACACAAGACGAAAGAGGCCATCTATGAAGTCAAGCCTCCAGTTCCAGCAACTCCAGCTGGTGCCAAGCACATCAGAGATGAACTGCCTGGCTATACTCTCCCCAAATTCCTAATCCATAAAATCTTAAACAAAGAAAATGATTACTTTAAGCCATTAAACTTTAGGCAGTTTGTTATGCAACAGTTACCCCAAATACAGGCTATGAGGATATGTAACCATAACATTTTCCTTTTTACCTTGGTGCCAGGAAGCTCAGAGCTAGATTTCTGACTCAATTTCAGTAATTTCCCTTAACTTGTCCCTACTCCATGTTTTATGTATATAAGTTTAACCATGTGTTAACTAAATAGATTTGTATCTTTCATTATAAAACTCTATATTCTTTTGAGATAGAAATGGGCAAAGGCTGGGACTTTCATTGCTTCTTTAACCCTCTCTTTATATTTAAAAGTTCCCATTTGTCAAAGTTCTGTTTTACTTCCAGAGCTGGCCCTGGGTGCAGAACTAGTGATGTTTCCCAGTGGCACACATCATCACCTCCATGATTGCACGTCTTGCTCCTATCCTTCTCTGGTTCTGTTCTTAAGACTCATTCAACCAATTTTCAATTTCCATCTTGACAAGTGGTCTTTCAATGACTAAGAGCTTAAAGGATTTTCAAAAAATGGATTTCTATTGGAGGAAGTTCAAGTTGAATATCCAACGAGACATTTTTGGTCAAGGTCATAGTTGTAGAACAACTAACACCTGAGGGCAGTCCCGTTTGCAAACAAGTCTCTGTGTGTCATTGGGCTAATTCCTAAGGCAGAACTAATGGATCTCAAATACTGAGCAGGCGACATGGCCAGGTATTTTACAGGCCCGCAATCCCTTGTATAGAATCTTTAGAGCTACATGCATTTTGGAAATCAAACCATTCCAGATTTTAGAAAGGTAATGTGATACATGTAGCTCACACTACCTAACACTCCCAGTAGGCACTGAATTATTATTACCCTGTAAACAAACACATCAATATTTCTGCAGCAAAACACATGAATGGTCACATAACAACTTTGAATAGTTTTACGTCAATTAAAGTCAGATTTTGTTGCCAAACAAGTTCAAATAGGATCAGACTTACTGCCAAATGAGTTAGGAAAAATGCTATCCGTTTTTAGAACTTTCTAACTTTGGAGTTGCTTATATGCTTTGCAGCCCTATGCTAAATACCTTCCTTGTATTTATCTTACTATCTCATAAAATTGCCAAGGGAATAATACTATTATTATCCCCAAATGTCTGGATGAGAAAATGAAGACTCAGGGACATGAAGTTATTTGGCAGAGGTCAAATAGCTCATAAATGGTAAAGCTGGATTTAAGCCCAGTTGTGTTTGACTTCCAAACCTGGATTCTATTTTTTTTTAATTGACTTTAGAGAGTGTGGAAGGGAGAGAGAGAGAGAGAGAGAGAGAGAGAGAGAGAAACATCAATGTGATAAAGAATACATCAATTGGTTGCCTCCTTAACACATCCCAACTAGGATTGAACCCACAACCTAGGTATGTGCCCTGACAGGGTATTGAACCCAGGAACTTCTGGTGCATGGGAGAACACTCTAAGCAACTGGACAACACTGGTCGGGGACAAACCTTAATTCTTAATCATCATCCCATCCTGCCTCCTCTGCTCTATGCCCAGTCACATGAGAAGAAATCTTTGGACATGACTCCTTGGGAAGCTACAGGTTGAAGGGTTGTTAAGGAAGGAGAAAGAAACAAGGGAGAGAAATCTCCTTTTCCAAAGTAAATAAAATATAACCCTTCCTCTCCAACCCCAGACCTCGAAAGGAAAGCTAAGCAACCTAAACCAACGTGGCTTAGAAAAGAGGAGTCTTCCAGAATTGCTCCAGTTCTTTCCCCCTGACTTTTGCCTTTGGACATTAGACTGTTATCCCACTGCTGCCACCACATGTAAACAAATTAGATATTTTAAAATGAGTTTCACTTTAAAAAAATTAAAGTCCCAAGTCATTTTCTTCTTTTTGTTTTTTGTTTTGTTTTGTTTTGTTTTTTGTTAATCCTCACCCAAGGCTATTTTTTCCACATTGGGTTTTAGAGAGAGTGGAAGGGAGACAGAGAGACAGAGAGAGAGAAACATTAATGTGAGAGACCAGAAATCTCGACTTAAGCCAGGGATCAAGCCTGCAACAGAAGTACATGCTCTTGACCAGAATCAAACCTGAAACCCCTCAGTCCGCGGGCCAGTGCTCCAACCAGTGAGCCAAACCGGCTTGGATGCAAGTTATTTTCAAAGTACGATACTTAGAAAGAGCCCTGGGCTTAAGCCCCGTAAAGATGTGGCTTCCAGTCTCAGTTATGTCACTTACTTGGCTGTAAAAATTGAGAATGTTTTCTCCTCTCTGAAGGACCTGCCTAGAAAAAATCCTTTCTTCGCCTCAATCTCTCAGTCCAGATGAAAAACTAGACCCGGGACCAGCCTCCTAAGCCTTCAGTTGGTCCACAAGAAAGAGGAGATGTGTGCTTGGGACTGAGGGAGTGGGGCCCTCACGCTTCCCCATGGTCATTCATTCAAAGTCATTCTCCTACAGCAGTCCCCTCTCTGCACCTCTCTGCCCAGGTCCCACCATCATGTGACAAGCCTGACCTCCTCATCTGGTGTCAGATCTCTTTAGAGTTGGCTGAGCTGGCGACACCTCTGTACTTAAGCCTGGGAAGCAATCTGTTCTAATGAGCTTTCACCATCCAGATCTTGTGCCAAAAGCAGAGAAATCTCCCTGTATCTGTCCACTCACTCCAAACTAACACTGATCACTCATCATGCTCCAGACACTGTGCCAAGCATGGAGAATTCACTTATTTATTCAGCAGACACTTATGGAGCATTTGCTATGCACCCTCCATGTACGAGGCACTCTGAATATAGCTATCAATGACATAGAAAATAGTACCTGTCCTTATGGTGTTTAGATGTTAAATAGGTCAGCCGTGGTCCCTGTTAACTGTTTGGTAAGGAAAAACCCTTAAAATACAGTGAGCTATCTAGCATAATTGCTGGAGCACAGAGCTCTCTAGAAATATATTCACCCAACTTGGACATGGAGGCATGAAACCTTCTTGGGGAAATAGACATGGAAATCTGAAGGATAACCAAGGATTGTGGTCAAGAGCAGAGGAGAGTGTTTGAAGCAGATGCAATGTGCACATATAGAAGAAAGAATGAACGTTTCCATATACGAAAGGGAACTGAGTCAAGGCAGAGGGCTTGTGAGAGGGATTAATGGACATGGGGCTGGAGAATTAGGAGGAGCACATCTCACATGCCTTTTCCTGACAGCAGTGGGGAACCTGGAGCAGGTTCCAAGCAGAGGCTAGAAAGGAAGCAACTGAACTGTCTGTTATGGTAACAAAGATTCACCAATGACCCTTTTGGGAAAATGACCTCAAACCCCTATGGAATTGGCAAAGGGGGACCTCCTGACAGCTACCTAGACCCCTGATGACTTTGGGGATCCTCTGCTTATTTGAGGTTCTGAAATGAAGCTGCAGACTACAAAGGTGGTGGTTGTGCCTGAAGCCACGGAGAGTGCATTCTTATTGTCGTTAAGACAAGTTCCTGAGCTGCTGGGTAGCTAACTCTAGTCAGTGTCAGGGTAATTAACCAAGCTGCCTGAACTTTATTCACAGCCTGACAAGGTGCACTCCTGGGACTTGTCACTGTGGTTAGTCGGGGGCGGGGGACTTGACATAAGGCTGATTAGGGAGTGTTTTACACAGCAAGAAGCTCTCTGATCTTCAGCTGAGTGGGGCTCCCCCTCCTATCTCATATCAGAGATGCCTGCGAGGCGAGAGAATAAAGATCATCCAGTCCAACCCCCTCATTTTCAGATGAGAGAGCAGCCGTTCTGAGCATGGCCATGGTTTTCCCAAGGCTGCATGGCCAGTTTGTTCTGGAAATGGGATTACCAGCAAGCCCACGTGGCTCTGCTCACAGCTTTTTCTCTATTATGTACTTCCTTTATTTTTCAAGGCTGTTTCCTAACCACTGCTTCTCAAACTGCTTCTCAAATGTAATACGCACAGGAATCACTGGGGAGCTTATGAAAATGCAGATTCTGATTCCGGCATCTGCGTGGGGCTGAGGTTCTATATCTCCAGCCAGTGCCAAGTGATGTTGTTGCGGGTGGTGCATGGACCACATTATGAGCAACAATGAGCTCTAGTGACCCTTTCCCAGAGACCACCTGCACCTTCCATGGGACTAGCACAGGGACCTGTGCTTGGGGCTCTCTGGCTCCCACAGGCCCTGAAACCCAAGACTCCTGAAATCAGAGTACCTCTGGGTAAGGGTTCTCAGAGGTGGTACATTTGGCTCCCTTGCACACCTGGGTTCCCTTGTTCTGGTCAGGGCTCTTCATTTCAACAAACCATGTCAGCTCACTGCACTAAAGCAGGTTTAAAGGACTGCAAGGAAGCAGGGCAGGAGGAGGCATCTGCTTACCTTCCCCCTCCCCACCCTCTGAAGGCTAACGTACTCATCAGGTTACTCATCCCAGAAAAATCAAACAGAACCTGTCACTCATGTTCTCAAGGCTGTCACTTTCTTCTTTTAATCCTCACCTGAGGCTATGTGTGTGTTTTTTATTGATCTTTAGAGAGAGATGAAGGGGGTGGGGAGAGAGAGAGAAACATCGATCTGTCACCACTCATACACACCCGGACCTGGGATTGAACCCGAAATCTAGATATGTGCTCTGACTGAAATCGAACCCACAGCCTGTTGGTATATGAGATGACTCTCCAATCAACTGAGCCATACCGTAAGGCGAGGCTGTGTCACTTTCAAACCTCAGGGCCTATCATAGCTGGAAACTTTTCTCTGCTCCTTGTTCTTTTCTGAAAGGAATAATCTGATGGGCACAGCTCATCAGATTGGGCTGTTTTTCTTCTCTGGGCCTCAGAACTCCTGCAACAAAATGGCAGGGCTTGCCAAGGAGGTCTTTCAGCTACTCCCACGCATTGATTCTCCCTAACGCTAAGGTTCTTTGCAACCAAGTGCTTTAGACAAACACCTTTATCCTGGTCACTGGGGAAAACATCTATTCAAAGGAACTGTGTTTGGGGCTATTCTCTCCAATTGGAGAAGTAACAAAACATAGCAGAGGAAAGTAAAGTGTCCTATTTCATTTATGTGACTGATGCCAGAGTACCATCCCCAAGTGGCGACCATTCCGACAGGAATATGAGGAGATACAATTCTCATAGGGGCTTTACAGGCATCTGACCGAGGATCAGCACACTGAGCATTGACATCCCTCTGTGGGAAGTCCCCTAACCTTTCTTGGCCACTGAGGTCATTTTCATCCAAGTCTCAGTTCACAGCTGAGAAAACGAAAGGTCTTCTACCTGTTAGTCAATGATTCCAATATAATTATTATTTCATTTTAAACTCTAACTCCTTCCTTAACTGGGTGAAGCTTGGAAGAACACAAGATGTTACTACTCCCACCGACATGCACATCTATGGGTCAGGCCAGGCTGGGCTCCCCCAGGCACGGTTGCCAGGGGGTGTTTTATACATTACACAGGAAGTGTCAAGGCACTCCCTGATGGGGGATTGTTTTTCAGGTTGCACTTCAGAAGAAAGGCTTCTTTGTTCTGCAGTGAACGTAAACCTCCTTCCTGCAGCCCCGGCCTCACGTTTCCACGGCAGCCCCTGGTCCCCACTGCGCAGCACAAAGAAGGGGCACCGTCCACAGAAAGAGCAGAGTTACTGAAAAAGGATGCAGAGTTTTCAGCAATCAAGGTCCCTGAGCCACGACCAAGGCTTTTAACACAAGTTGTTGAAATCAGAAGAAGACCGTCCAGCTCAGACTGGGCTGCAGGGAGCGGGCTCCACAGGCCCTGAGGAGATGCAGATGGGTGTGTGTGGGGGGAAGGGGGGGTGGCGTGCCTTCCCATGGCTGCCTGACAGCTCCTGAAACTTCCACGTGCGCAGAACTGGAAATCTCCTGAAAGTCAGGGACTTCCTTTCCAAACAAATGCCCACGTACAAACACAGAGACAGTGTTTTCTGCAATTTCAGAGCTTCTTGCTCACCTTAAGCCAACCCGCGAGCCCGCCTTCAGACCACCATGCTCCCGATGGCTACGTGTGTCTGCAGCCAGCCCTGGGGGACCAACCAGGCTTCCAGATGCCAACGCTGGAGCCCAGGCCACAGCTGTCCTCTCGCCTTATCTCGGACTTGCACGGGTCACACATCCCACTGTGCACAGTGACACCCACGTTGGGTGTCCTTGGTCCTCACCATGCCACCAGGGGTTGACAGCATGTGTGGCTGACTTATATTAAGTGGCCACACCAGCAGGGTCTGTTTCACACAAACTGACTTAAAAAAATATATTGCCCAGAGGCTGAAACCTGCTTTGACCAGACATTTGTGTGTGAGCCTTGGCTTACAACAGGGAACAACACTCAGCGGGCTCATAAAGGAGCGTGAAGGAGGCCAGATGTGGGCCTGCAGTGGCCGTGGCTGTGGCTGTGGCCTGCGCCCAGGTGGCAAATGGCTGCAGGCTGTGGTTTTTGTTTCTTTGCATGGTCCAAACAAGCAAGGAACCAAGATGCTGGAGACCTGGTTCCGAGTCCGTGTCTGACACTCCCTGTTGCCTGGCGGCAAGTTTCCTGTCGCTGCCGGGTCTCAATTTTTCTGTCTGTGAAACCAAAGGAGGAAGCGGATTACACGGTCTCTACCTCCGGCCTGAGCGCATCCTGATTCTCTATGAAGGAGAAGGGGACAGGACAAGATAAGAGGTCCCACTCCAGCAGTTTCCTCCTTCAGGGTCTGGCCTGGGGCTCCCGATACCCAACACCACGGCCCCTCTTCCACCCTCCCCCAGACCTGAAGGCTGGGGCTTTGTGGTAGTTAACACAACTTGCCTTGTGTTCTGCACTTGAGTGCTCTTGAGTTTCTGCTCCCCAGAAAGATCAGTTTCTTGCCAATGTCATCACTTTTAGCCAGCGGGGACCTATCAGTGGCTCCATCAGGCACTGGGGGCCCCGGCCCCCCTGGCTTTAAGTCTGAGCCCTGGGAACACCGGGGAAACTTAATTCTCGAACACCTTCCACTCAAAGAGCCACTGTTCTGCAAAGCAGTGCCGGCCCCTGCGTTTCCACAGCTTCCAGGTGGGTTTCCCACCCCAGACGTCGATAGGGCCCAACACGCCTGTGAATGTGTTGACCTGACTTCAACCGCAGGCTCAGTTTCAAAGGGTTGGCCGCGACCGTAGCCGCCCTCGTCCCATGTGGGCTGAGCTCCTGGAAGCCTACGCGGGAGCTCAGTTACTGGGAAGGCCGTCCCCTGAATGTGGGGTTTCACCCAGTGTCTCCAGGGGAGCCACGTCTTGGGGCAGGATGCCCGCCTCATGGGGGAAGCAGCCTTGGTTCTGGGAACTTCTTGCCTCCTCTCCCTGTTGTCTGTGCCAACGGCTGATAGAAAAGGGACCAACTCTGCCACCTGGAGAATTGGCGTGCAGCCTTGCCGGCCCTTCCTCCTCGCCCTGTGACTTTGGGCAAGTCATTTCTCCTCTGTGGGTCTCAATTCCCCTCTGGGCTAATAGAGGCCGGTCTGCCCTCCTCCTAGGGAGGGATGAAAGTGCCCTTTAAATAAGAAACAGCACACAGTGCTTATTGGGGAACCCACTCAACAAGGAGTATTTTGGACTTTCTGCTGTTTCTCTGCTTGCAGCTGAGAAATTAGCAAGCACAGATTGTGAAAAATCAGCCTGGTCTTTGTAATTACAAATGTGCACACATCCCACTGAGCATCATTTTCAAAAGGCATATTAAGCAGCAGAGACTGCAGGGGGGACCCGTGTAAACAGGCCTCCTCAGATCCTGGCAGAAGGGCTGGGAGAGTACAGTGTCCACGAGTCACTGGCTATTCCCACTCTCCCCCCACCGCTCAGCCCTGGCGCTGAGTGCTCGTCTCCCATGAACGGGGTTCCGGTTCACGGTGAGTGGGTGGAATCCTGGCACTCCTCGGGGTTAGTGCTGCTCCATAACCACACCAGGCCTTTAAGACCCAATCCTTGCGGACTTGAGGCTTTCCAGAAGCCCGCTCCCAGAAAAAGCCCCCCAAGCCGTGGGCAGCACCTCCCTAATGTTGGTCATTCGCCACTTTCTTTGCATGCCCACATGGTGCTTCTCACACTGGGCTGGGAGCTCTTGTCCTTCATGGTTTCCCCCTCCTGGAGCCCGGCATACAGTGGGCTCCATTTTGAACAGAGGGCAGGTGGGAGGAGGGACAGACCCGAGGCTTCATTATATTCTACATGTATGTTATCTCATGTGACCTCACACCAGCCCCTGGGGAACACTGCTTCTGCCTAACCCAGGGGTCTGCAAACTGTGACTCTGTTGACTAATGAGTTTGCCGACCACTGGCCTAACCAGTTAGGACGCTGACGCCCCATGAGTTCCTATAACTGGCTGCAGACCACATGTTGTGATGCTGAGATTTGACGCCACATCTACTCAAAGCCCTTGCTAGTCCTTGCACACGCTCGTCAAGCTGTCCAGAGGCACAAGTGGAAACTGAGGTGTGAGCAGTAAAGAGCCATAGTCAAGGAAGCAAGGACTGTGTGTCAGTTAGACCAGGAGTCCTGTGCTGATGCAGGGGCAGGGTCTCCCGGATGTCCAGCATCGTGCTGTGCTGGCCGGGCCACCTCTACTTTCAGCAAGGATCTCAGGAGCTATCGCCAGGGGTCCCAGAGTTCTAGGGACCATGATGATGAAGGACAAGAGGGGCTCACTGTGGCCTGAGCTTCTGAGGGCCTCCATGGTGACACTCGACATGACTAGCTTCACCAGCCAGCTCCCCTGAATGTGGGTGCGGGGTCTCATCGAAGGTGGAGACACTGACTGGGACATGCAGGAAGCTCAGGGCTTGAGGAGAGCACCACTGTCTGGCTGCTGTGGAAGGAAGCAAAGGAGAATGTAATTGAACTTGGGGTGGTTAATGGAAGACTTCCCAGATGATGGGAGGGTGAAGATTAATTCTGAAGCGGGGATGGATGTTATTTGGGAAGGGAAGGACATTTGAGGAGAGATGCGGTAAAAGATAGCATCGATCATTCACTGACTGCAAGGAGTTGAATCAAGGAGAGCAGGGCTGCAGGAGAGGGCCGGGGGAAGGAGGGGAGGGGAGCAGGAAGGCAGAATTGTGGGGTCCTTGTAAGCCAGGCTAAAGAGCATGAGCTTCATCCTGGTGGCAGGGAGGTAGAAGAATAATTTTGAGCAAGGTGTGGTGTGCTCGAGGCAGTTCTAGAAAGATCACTCTGTGGGCAAAGGGAATGTGGATCCCTGTGTTTGGAAGAGTCCCTGTCCAGGCTCTGAGAGCCAGTCTCAGTTCTGTGGGCAAAAGGTGTTCCGCTAATGAATTGCTAATTGCAAACTGATCAGTCACACTCTGGGTGCTCTTGTCCCAAGATCCCGGGTTCAGCTCCAGTCCTGTGAGTGATGGGTGTGGGCGTCTACCAGGAAGTGGGGCGGCCTGTCTTCTCGGAAAGAAGCAGCCATTAAATGCAGCTTTGAGCCGGCAGGGACCCTGGGCACTGTTTATTTTTGTGCGCTCAGAAGGAGAAGCAAGCCTTTCAGAGGCTTTGCCATGGGTCTGCGGGAAATCCCTGCTGACCAGGGCAGTAGCTGGGTGTGTGGGTGACGGTTTCGGGGGGGGGGGGGGGCGCAGGGCGCGCACGGAATATGAGCCAGCCTGAGGAAGTCGGCACAGGGGGCGGGAGGAGTTATGAATATGACCACACAGCTCAGGGTCCTAGAGCTGCCCCTGGAGTTCCCACAGGAGAAATCCCTTTCTTGCTGGGGCAAAAAGCCCCAATAATTTAAGATGCCATGTGTGCTAGGCAGCTTCTATGATGGTCCCTCAGACCCCTACCTCATGGTATTCACACCTGTGCCTGGTCTGCTCCAGCTGTACTGGGGTTGGGTGTGTGGTCAGTTGCATCCAACTGAAGTGATAGCTTGCCACTTCCAAGGTAGGTCATGAAAGACACCTGTCTCTATCATGCACTCTGTCTTGGATCATATGTTTGGAGGGAAGCCAGCTGCCCCGTCCTGAGCAGCCCCATGGAGAGTCCACGTCATGAGGAACAGAAGCCTCTACCAGCAGCCGGGTGAGTGAGCCTCGAAGCAGAGCCTTCGGTCCAATCCAGCTTTCAAATGACTCCAACCTCTGCCAACATCGGAGCCCCGTGAAGCTGCTCCTAGATGCCTGACCCTCAGAAAGCTTGCAGGTAATTTGTTACACAGCACTGGCTAACTGACACACCTCAGGAGACATTTCAGTGTCTAAACCTGGGTGTAGAGATGAGACCTGGGTCTGAGTCCACACCAACCTTGTGATCATGGTCAAAGGAGTTAACCTCAGTAATTGATCTCATTCCTAAAATCGGGTAACAACAGTGCCTACCTCAAAATGTTTGTGATGAACATATCGTTATTAATGATATGGTGCAATGAGCCCGGGGCCTAGTACCTATTTCCATGTCACTCATTCTGGGCCTTGCTGCCTTTCACGGAGTGGCTGCTTCTGCTAGTGACCCCTTCCTCCATCTATCCACCTGCCACCCTCACCCATCAGGCTTCCTCGGGTCTCCTTTGCTCCACCACTAGCTCCTGTAGGAGATGGTCTCTCCTGGCCCCCATGGGGCACTGGTGATTGTCCTACTGTTTCTTTGTCATTCTTCTCGTCATTTTTGCTGGGCTGCAACAGTCTTAATGTCCTCTGGGACGCGCGCACAGTGGGCATTCAGGAAACGTGCGTTAAAGGCATGGCTCCCTTGGCCTTGTACGGGGACGCCCAGGAGGGAAGAAGGGCGCCTGGCTGCTGTGGGGACTTTGCCTGCAGTCCTGGCAGCTCTGTTTAGGGTTGTGTGTTTCACTCCCGTGTGTTTCCTTTTACCACCCCAGACACCTCTCGCTATTCCATCTAGTTCCTTTTTGAATTTTATTTTATTTTTTCTTTTATCTTTTTTCATTTCCCCTTTCAGCCTATCTTTTAAATAGGAGACAAGAAGTACTAGTATAATCAAGAATGTAAGCACACATTAAGTGAAGGAGTTGACATACCTTTATTTCTTCGATTTGGGGTTCCAACCTGGCCCTGGTTAATCGCTTCCCTCAGAGGTCAATCAAAGGTGGAGACTCTTATTCCCATACTCCTGTGCCAACTCCCCATCCTTGACCCGAGTTCAGAGAAGCCTGCCCAGTGGTGGTGCCATATTTCATGGCTTCTTATCCCTAAGATAACTCTGCCTCTAAGAGAGGAAGTCGGAGCTCCAAGAGGCATGGGCTCCTGCTGCACAGGGAGCCCCAGGCCCCTCAGGAAGTGGGAAAGCCAGGGGTTACCCAACTTGGGCTTCAGCCCCGGCACCCCCTCTAGCTCAGTGGCACACAAGACACATCACCTGGCCTCCATGACCCTCTGTGGATAGGGACAATGACACCATCCTAATGGCATTCGTTTACCTGGTACCCCTTGAGTGCAGACGCTGAGCCATGCCCTGAGCTAGGTCAGAGTCTGCCCATGAAGACACGTCCCTGCTCTCCAGGAGCCTCTCTGCCCAGAGAAAAGCAGGGTCTGTAATCAGAGCCTCTGCAAGGAGAGGCCAGCACATTGACTGGGAGAGACAGAGGACGAAGGAGAACAGGGGGAGGGACAGCCAACCAAGGCTGGGAGCACACAGGGAGGGCTTCGGGAGGTGGCGGCACCAGAACTGAGGGAGGGCTCAGGGGTGAGGACGTGAAGCCTGGGAGGCAGCTCAGGCCCAGGGCTGAGATTGGGCAGGACGGTCCTGCAGGTGTGTTTGCAGGTGTGCCTGGCAGAGGCAGGGGATGGAGCAGGAATAGGGGAGGGAGAGGGTGCTGGAGGCCACTCACCAGCCAGAGAGCAGAAGACAGAGAACTCTGTGAACTCGGTCAGCCTTGCGCAAAGGTGAGGGGTGTCCCTCGTCCCAGGCCACTTTCCTTCCCAGCTGCCATAGCCCACTCACAAAACATGCTGAAACCAGCGCCTTTCTTTTTTTCATAACCATCCTTTCTACACACTTGCAGAGGACAATCAAGTATGTGAATGTGCATGAGTTGTCGTATAATCAAATGATTGGCGATTTTCTGTCTAATTTTCCTTTCTTTACCCAGTTGTGTTTCCACTGATTTCATGTTTCAGGAACATAAATTCCGCTTCTCTGTGTTTTTAGGAGCAAATGGGGAGGTACCCACTTAATTCCATTATCCAAGAAACCAAATCACTTCTCTCTGTGTACAGTCTGCAACCCAATCACCTGCACAGGCGATGGGAAAGGAAATTACTCTGTTTTCCTTTTGCTTTTTCCCTAACTCGTGGTATTTGAGAAAATTAAGTATGTTGTGCTTGATATTCAGGGCCCAGATCCTCAGTGCTAGGGAATAAAATGGAGAATGTTGCTTGGTTACAGCAGCAAATATTCCATGGCATTCTTCAGCCCCTGTGAATGTCTTTGTAGATAAATAATATGTTTTGTTTTGACACTACCTTCAATATTTCCGTTAAGGTAAGACTCAGAATATTGTAAATAGTCCCTGTTTATTGACTTGTGCAGATTTTACTTTCTTGTTGAGAGTGTGAACACAGGGAGCCTCAGCCTAGTCCCGTGCCCTTGGCCTAAGTCCTGGTTTGCATGTGGCGTGGCCTTGGGCACAGGCTCCCAGGTCTCCTGGGGACAGCTGGAGGGTGGTTGAAAGAGCGCTGGACTCGGAAGTGAACAGACTGGATTTGAACCACAGCTCTGCTATTTACCAGCTCTGTGACCATGGGCAACTTATTTATGCTTTCTGAGCCTTTGCTTCCTCATTTTGTTAAATAGGGATAATGACACCTACCTCCTGGGTTATTGCAAAGTCAAAGAATGAGATGGCACACATGAAGGGCTGAGGTAGTGCCCAGCACATGGCATTGCTACATACAGTGGCATGGTTTCTGCCTTGCATAAAAATGCCCGAGCCAAGGGGCACGTGAGGCTGGCATCCAGCCTCACTTTTTTAATGTGCTGGTCAGTCATACAAGGTTCCCTTTTTAAGAAAATGGATCCATCCGTTCATCCCCTAGAGAGAGCGCCTCTTTGTCATTTACACACAGGTGCAGTGCTGGGAGAGGGGTCCCTGAGTCCAGGAGGCCAATCTCCACCCCACTGGTTTCTACTCCACCAACCTCCTGCTAAAGACCAACCTCAGCTACACAGGGTACAAAAGCAGAGATGGCACCATGTCCCGAAGCAGCCGGTCATCTTCCAATGTCTCTGTTAAACGGTATTTTCTTAGAGTTTCAGCTTTGCAAATTGAAAAGAGATCTGGAGATGGATGTGCTGATGGTTGCATAACCATGTGAATGTCCTCAATGCCACTGAGCTGTGAACTTAAGAACAGTTAAGATGGTGCATTTTATATTATGTGTATTTTACTTCAATTTAAAATGAAATTTAAAAAAAATTTAAATATGCAAACATTATTTTTTTTAATTCAGTCTATTCGGTGCTGAGAAGCAATACACGGATACCTGACCCAGAGGGGAGTGGGGATTTGCCCTCTGAGAGTCAGAATTGAGAACCTGTTAGGGGAAAATATTGTCCTTTGTGTTGGAGCTGAAATGCACCTTCACGTAACTTTTCTCCATGGTGGTCTTTGGGGCTCACTGGGCTAACTTAGTGTGTTGATTAGGTTAGGTTATGTAGTGCCATGCTACAGAAAAAAATATCTCTGTGACTTACCACAGACGAGACATACCTGTCCCATTCTGCAAGTCCATTTTGTGTGTGTGTGTCAGGATGGGCAGGGCACTTTCCCAAGACCAAACCTATGATGGTGTCACTGTGGACCGCTGTTATGAGTCATGGCTATGAGGGAAAGGCTGGAGAATCCCCACGAACTTTTCCCGCTGTGTCCAGGAAGGGACACAGCTCACTGGCTGGTCACAGGACCCTGCCCACCTCCAAGGGGCCCATGAAATATGGGGGAGCAGGTGGATGGTCTAGTGAGCATCACTGTCTCTGTGGCTTTCATACCTGTGGGCTGCTTTGGTTGGGATCTGAGATAAGGTGCTGTCCTCAGACCTTGGTGCTACTCTGGGTCCTGCAGGCAACCCCTTCCCATTGCCAGGGCTCTGTTTTCCTACCAGAAAACAAATGTGCTAACTGCCACACTGCCTACAGATAGGAAATAGGGCTTGGGTGTTCCATATCCGTGGTTCTCCTCCATGTGCCCCCTGGGCGTGAGGCATTTGGAAGCCCAGCTGGGAAAGACCCCAATGAATATGGGAACATGTGAAAAGGAGAAATCTGTTCAAGAAACCAGAACTCCTTTTCAAATGTTTGGCCCTCGATCGCTCCAAAACAAATTATGAGTGTGGGGGTGGGGGGTGCATTTCCGTTCCTACTGCACCGGAGCCTGTGATGCCTACAGAGCTGCCCCCTTTTAATAGCGCCTGGGGTGGGAGGAAAGGCCTGGTCTGTGGCCACAGAGAGAACTTTTGTCTTCAGGGGTGTCTGACCTTCCTCCATCCTGAGGATTACCGTAACTTTTTAATTAAGGCCAAGTTTGTAGGGAGCTTGCTCTTTTGATGTGGCAGCTGTAGCTGGAAAACAGGCCCACGTCTGAGACTTTACTGCCCGCCGACAGCGCGGCAGCCTGCCACCCACACATCAGAGCCCACACCCCATAAACAGCCCAGATCACGTTTCTTCAGAGCAGGGTGTGGGAGAGGGGCCTGGGACCACCATGACATGCAGGGACCACCATTGCTAACAGTCTCATGGGGACTGGACCACCTGAGGGTCCCCCAAGGAATGGGGGTGGTGTTTCGAGATGGCAGAGGAGTGGGTGAGGTGACTTCTGGGACCCATGACAAAGCTTTCACTCTTGGTCTTGATGTTCTCCGATACCCAGGCAAGATGGGCGTGAGGAGGGGCCTGGAGCCAGCATGATCCTACAGCATCATCACACCAGGACATATGTTTCTGGCTCTGCTGGACCCGAGGAAGGACAGGGCTTGCCTCAGTCACCTTTGTATCCCAGAGTCCCACATAGAGCAGGCCGGCCCTTAGGTGTTAGCAGAACTGGGAAGAGCAATAGATAATGTGAATTGTGAGGGTGTCACTCTATCCTCCACACCCATTCATTGAAGCCCTACTGTGTGGCAAGCATCTGGCCCAGGCACTGGAGATTCACCTGAGAACAGTAACCCTGCCTTCATAGAGCTCATATGCTGCTAGATCTGAAGTTTGTGACGCCACCAGGATGCGCCAGGCCACCCAGCTAACCAGTGGCAGAACTAAGACCAGAGTTTGGGTGACTGGCTCCCATGAGAGCTGTGTCTTTCAAACTGTCCCACTGCGGAACCCTCACAGGGTGTCTGGGGGCAGAGCCCAAAGCAACCACGTACAAGTGTGACATTCCTTTGACACTGCAATGCTTTCCTTAAAAAATTCATACAAGTGTTCAATCCTCTACCATTTCATATCCATGTTTGTTTGGCTATAAAGTAATGGGGTAAGTTACTACTATATATATTTTAAAGTTTCCACCTCCTTGATCCTGCATCTCTGTACTTCCCTTGGCACATGAACCTGCACTTGGGCATCCACAGCCAGGAAGCCTGTTTCCCGCGCACATGGCCTCTCTGAATGTTTACAGGCCTTGTGACCTGGCTCCTCTTTGCTTCCATTGTTAAAATGAGTCACACCATAAGCAAAGTTAAAAACAAATGACACACTGGGGAAAAAAAATTTGCCAATTATATTGCCTCATCTCCCAACGTAGATCCTACCAATCAATGAGGAAAAAAAACCACCAGTTCCTACCCTCTACACCCACTTATAGGGGATACACAAACGTAGGAAACTGTGCTGAGCCTAATTCATAATAAGATAAATGCAAATTTACATGACGTTGTGATACTGATTTTTGACTATTGAACTGGCAGCAATCCAAACGCTGGCTAACACACCGTGGGAGTGAAAGTGTACAGAAATAGTCATGCTCACTTCGGCTGCTGTGGGGTGCAGAGTGCGTAGGCCTACGGAGGGCAATTTGGTGACATTATAGAGAAAGCGCATTCATAAACAAGATCTTCTTATTAGGTCAGCCACTTCATTTTGAGGGTCACTTATTTATTCAGCACTGGCTAGAAACTCTCTGGGAATAATGAGGGATATGCACGGAGCCTGCTCCAAGGAGCTGGTGACCCTATTTAGAGACATTGGAAATAGGACATAGTAAAAATAATTTTAGTTCTTGTTTATCAAGAACTCCCAAATGTAACAGGCCATTGAGCATCACAGCAAGCCTATAAGGTAAGTATTTTTATTTCCATTTTCCATCCGAAAAGCTGAAGTGGAGCATAACTGCTCAAGGCCATATACCATCACCCTGGAGCTGGATGAAGACCCTGAGGTACCCATGTGCCTTCCACAGGGCCCAGCAGCCTGCCCAAAGTTTGATGGGGGGCCGGTCACTGGGGAGCAGCCTGGAGGGTAAGAGACAGCATTTGCATTACTCCTTTTTGTTGTTGTTAATCCTCACCCCAGGATATTTTTCCATTGCTTTTTCACAGAGAGTTGGGGAGGGAGGAAAGGGGAGAGAGAGAGAGAAAGAGAGAGAGAGAGAGAGAGAGAGAGAGAGAGAGAGAGAGAGAGAGAGAGAGAGAAACATCAATGTGAGAGAGACTCATCGACTGGTTGCCTCCCTCATGCACTCCAACTGGGGGCGGGGAGCAACCCCGCAACCCTGGTAGGTGCCCTTGACCAGGAATCCAACTCGAGACCCTTTGGCATGAGGGCCAACACTCTAACCACCGAGCCACACAGGCCAAGGTGACATTTGCATAATTCTTAACTGGGTTTGAGGATTCCCTCTATTACTTGATACAGGTGTGACCCTGGATGAGTCATCAAATCTGAGACCTGGCCTTTTTCTCCATAAAGTACAGTTGATAATAAGATTTTTGTGGACATTAATTGAGATAATGTCTTTAAAGGACTCAGCCTGTGGCCTGCCACATAGTTTGCACTCAATACATAACAGTATAAAGGAGGAGGAGGGGGTGCTGGGGGCAGTGACTACAGGCTTCAGACAGACCTGAAGGATGGGTGGGCTTGAAGCTTGTGTGTGCCAGGAACGAGGGGCCCTCCTCCGAGCTGAGGCCTCATGTTGCATACATAGCCAAAGAACGTGCCGTTCTGCCACACTAAGCAGAGTCCCCGGAAGGTCATGGCAGTGGTCCACAGGCCGAGGACTCTCTGCGTTTCCAGCTTGGGAGGACCAAGGCCCTGAGCACTGGTCTCTCGACCCTGCTTTTCACAGAGGGAGGGCGTGGAGCATGCACTCAGAGCAGGGGGGTTGCCCCCAGTAGACCGGCCCTCTTCCTGCAGCTCCCCCGGGCCCAAGGCCAGGGTGGGGCCTCGAGTAGCCTGGAGGCTGAGGAGCAGAGTGGCATTTTGGAAACTGGTCCCCTTTCCTCTCAGGTCTCCTGAGTGCAACAGTTAAGCTATTTAAAGGGGAAATCGTATTATTATTTCAAGAAAGGGGAAAATATCTTTCTTCATGACTTTCACGGAGGGTTAAATGCTAATAGGGATTCAAGAGGCTCTGTCAGGGTCCCTAGAATCGCCAGATCTCTGGACCTCTGTCTCAGGGTGAACTTTTACCTCTCAGAATGATCTCCGAATGCTCTTTTTCCCTCCCTGTCTCGGCTGCCAAATTGACTCCCCAAGTCTGTGCTCCATGTAAAAACACAATAAAACCTTATACAATCAAGAAGGCATTCAAGACTCATAAGAAATGATTGCCCTGTGACTGGTGGATTGGACCCTCCCCCTTCCTGTACCCTCAATGGACCTTTTTCTTTAACAGAACAAATAAAAGAAACAGATGCAAGGCCAGGGTCTCTCGTGCTGACATGGCAGGGGCCTCGCCTGGGCCTGCGGAGGGTCCTGAGGAAGCACCATTCCCACACTTAACAAATACATGTGTGGACAGCGAGACAACACCGCCCCAGATTGTTGCTCGGGGGACACCAGAATGCCTTTGGCCACTTCCTTCCTGGGTATCCCTGGCTCATCCTTCTCCTGTGCTGCCCA
Source organism: Plecotus auritus (assembly GCF_963455305.1). Lineage (NCBI taxonomy): Eukaryota > Metazoa > Chordata > Mammalia > Chiroptera > Vespertilionidae > Plecotus > Plecotus auritus. The sequence continues at coordinate 51,743,313 of NC_137783.1, read as the reverse complement.
TGAGGGAACATGTCCGCAGGAGAGCCACCAGGGCCCAGGTGACATTCCACTATTCCAGGGCCAGCCACTTCCTACTGCTGCTGGGACCACCTTCCACATCTCTTGCATCTGTCCCACGTCTGCCTCCTGTCCTGCTTGCTTCTGCTCCCAGACTCACACCTTCGTTAGACTGAAAGCTCCCGATGGGCAGGGCCTGTCACTGATAACTCTCAGTGCCTGGCACAGCGCCTGGACATGGCAGGTGCCCAGCAAATGCTTGTCAAGCCAGTACATGCAGTGAGGAACACAGTGCGTGTTGAAGAATTGGAAAAAAACCACCCTACCTGTACGTTCTTTCCAGGTGCGGTCCCAGGGCCTTTGGATGTCTCTGCTTCCATCCCCCAAGTATGTTGTGACTCTCAGCCACCCTGGCTCTTCTGAGTGGAGTCCTGTGAGACACCCCGGGACACCACTTCCATGCTGTCAGCAGCATGTGATGGTGGGGAGGGGACATCACCGGGTACACAGTCCCCTTCTGCACAGAGAGCTCGTTCTCCTCTCTGGGACTAGCCTCCTGTGCTCACGTACAGGTCTGGAGGTGCCTGATGTCTGGGCAGTGTGGGTCAGCCCCGGGCTGGCCACCAGGCCCACTGTCTCCCAGGGATCAGCATCCACTTGCAGACGACAAAAGGGCAGGAACTGGTGACCCTGCACAGCCCTTGGAGGACACTGGCCTTAGGTCTCTGCGCTCCACGCTGAGGGCCCGCTCCTGCTCTGTACAAGACCTGTGCATCTGTGCTTCCCTCGTCCTGTCCACCAACCCATCACCTTCCCACAAGTTCCCTTTTACACGAAGTTGGCAGGGGCTGGGGCTGGGTTCTGTGGCTTAGAAGAACCCAAACACCCTAAATCAGGTTTTCTCAACCTCAACCCTTGGACATTATGGACCCGATAGTTCTTTGCTATGGCATCTCATTGGTAGGCGTTGTGACAGATAACCGCCGAGCGGGGTGGCCTTGATGCTCTGATGCAGCCTCTGCTCCTGCTTCAGGTTGGCCAACCCTGGCACTGATGACATTGGGGGCTGGATGATCCTTTGGTATAGAGGCCGTCTTGTGCATTGTAGGATGTTTATCCACGTCCCTGGCCAACACCAGGTGCAGCCCCCTAATTGTGACAAATGTCTCCAAACATAGCAAAATCGTCGCTGGCAGCTGAAACCACTGCTGTAAACTAGGTTAGTGGCTGAGAGCCAGTGGCCCTAAACAGACGTGATAGTTAAGTCTGCACTGTTCAGTGAGGCATTGAGTCAGAAGTTGGAGCGTTGGGATGTCTCTGGCCCTGACCCCGCCTCCACTTTGCCCCAGCTCGCTGAGCCCCGACCGTGGGCCACCTTCCTCCCAGGCCACACCCAAGCACCAGAGGGAACAAGCTTGAAGAAAGCCAAAGAGCTGTACAGAGATGATGCTGGAAGATCCGTTTCCACCTCACAGTGGGTCTTTACTTCTCAAAGAAGTTAAAAGCTGCTTCTTGGCCAGCTGGGTGAGCCTGATGATAACCAAGGAAAGCGAATACATATCCAGACCAGTGGAGTCTGTCTGAAGTATCGACGTTTCACTTATCATATTGGGTGGCATTCCACAGACAACAGCGAAATTGTTCTTGCGGAGACAAACCTGTCTTTCTTCCATCAAACGCTCTTTCTGCTGTAATGACCAGCACGGCAGGGGTGGGAGGCGAAACAAGGTGAAATTATAAACCTCGGAGATATGAAGGCTCAGAAGCTGCCCTTTCAGACAAAGCCCAGCTCCGACCCTTTCTCACACTTCAAATTGAAACCTCTTGGCGCTTTGATAAAAATGCAAACTGACGTTTTGTTCTCCCGTCTCAGGCAAGCTTTGCTCACCTCAGTGCTTTCTAAGACCACTTAGGCATAGGTCCAGTCCCAAACAGGTAATGCTTAAAATCCTGACCTTTGGCCTTCGTGCTTTTCCAACGTTCAAGGAACAGCTTGGGTAAAAGGGGGAGGAGGCAGTGTTCAGTGTGGCCTGGGAGTCAGGAGGCCAGAGGTGGGTCTCAACTCTGCCTCTGACAGCAAAGCTTGGGAACCCCTTTTCCCTCCTCATGGCAGTTTCCCCACTTACAAACTGGTGTTGGAATAGGTCAGACAGTCTTGACCTTCTTCCAGCTTCTCTTTGCTAATCTGAGCCCATCCTTCACAAATAAGCCTTCACTCACACTGACACATCATTTCATAAAATTATGAGGGTTCTTGGAGCCCTCCCCACCCAGGGGGTCCGGGGTAAGGCCACTGCAGCAGATGACTCTTAATGAGAAGTCCATTTCCTAATCCTACTTCATGGTGCCCCAAGCCCACAGTTCAGTTTCATGCTATGACGGACAGCACATGAACTCTAAACACGTCTGGTTTGCAATCCCAGCTCCTTCTCTCCACAGCTCTATGATATTGAGCAAGCTTTCCAACCTTCCTAAGCCTTATTTTCTTTGTATAAAACAGATAGTAGTCACCTGTATTTAGTTCTAAGCATTAAATTACATATTGTATGAGACCAGCTGACACCTAGAAATTTTTTTATTCATTTTTGCTTTCCTACCATCTCCCTCTTCCTCCCTTGGCTCCTATTTAGTTCCTCTTAAAGTAAGATCAGAAAAGCAGTCAGTACATCAGATTATTTTGGTGTCTGGGCAAGTCCGAGGGTATGATTATGTATCAATTGCTTACAGAGGAAAGAACACTAGACGTGGCATGCCGAGGGATGAATTGACATTGCAGGAAGCAACTACTTCACCAATTGTGTGGCTTTGCTTACTTGGACTAACCTCTCTGAGCCCCCATCTGTGAATAAGAATGAGAACACCTCCCTAAGAACTGTCCACCCAGCCCTGGCCCATTGGAATAGGTCAGACAGTCTTGACCGTGGCTCAGTTAGTTGAGTGTCAATCTGGTGCACCAAAAGGTCACTAGTTTGATTCCTAGTCAGGACACAAGCCCAGGTTGTGGATTCAATCCCTGACCAGGGTGTGTAAGGGAGGCAACCAATGTTTATCTCTCTCTCTCCTTCTCCTTTCCTCTCTCTCTAAAATCAATAAAAACATATTTTTTAAAAATGGTGGAATGGACTTAGCAAATTAAAAACAATGTTTAAAAAAAAAAAACAAAAAACTACCCATCCAGAGAACTCCTCCATACCAGGCTATTGTGAGGATGACATGAAATAACCTACTAGGAAGGGCTTCATAAACAGCAAAACGTGAGGCAGGCACTTCATCCCCACCATTATCAGGGGTTAACAAGAGCTTGTTTTCCATTGTAAAGACAGGAGGAGCTTTTTCAACCAGAATGTAAAGTGTATAGAAGAGAAAGTGACAAGTGACATTGAACCAAGGGCCATCGCAAAAACAAAAGGTGACTGCTGCTGTGAGCTCGCTTACTGGAGTGTTGGTGAGAAGTACAGGGAGGACAGAAGACAACGCAGTTTCTTTTCCTGTGTGTTTCCCATACATATGTCTGTCCTCAATGAAGGACCAATCTATCCATTTCTCATTTAGGGCTCAGTTTATTGGATGCTGCAGCACAACGGACAAGAGGCTGAGTGAAATGGTAAATCTAGTAATAAAATATCTAAATGACTTATAAATAAGGTTTCTGGAGGCTTTGGTAGGTAAGGCAGCACATGGCTAGTCTAACAAAATCCCCATGTTTCAGAAACTCTCCCCCAGACACCTCCATCCAACACACAGACCTTTTCGTCTTTATTGAGCTGAGCCGCCAACTTGAACATGTGCAAATACAGATTTAACAGGCAAGCGTGCAGCCAAAGCCAGGACTGAAAGTGTTTGAAAAGGCAGATCTGTTTGATGTACAAATAATGTGTGATCAATAAAGACTTGTCGGAATGAAATGAACGAGAGCAGCTGTACTGAACATCTAGGCTGGTGTGGATAGTATGCAGGCTGAGCCAGAGCAACACAGAGCAGGGCAGGAAGAGGGCTCAGGCCTGAGCAGTGTGTTTTAGAAAGATAATGCTGGGGTTCCTCACCAATGGGGGCCACCTGGACTGACAGTAGGGTAGGCCAGAGTTCCAGAAGGCTCTGCCTGAAGGCACCTGGTGTCTTAATGCCAACGAAAGGAATTCAATCAGAAACTAATTAGAAAGCTACACCAGGCTTGCAAAAATTATGCCTAATTCACAATAGCCAAAAACTGGAAGCAACCCAGTGCCCACTGATGAAAAAAATGGATAAACAAAATGTGGTATATCTATACACAGGACTATTATTCAGCCTTAAAGAGGAAGGATATTCTGACACACACTACAACGTGGATGCACCTTGAGGACATGATGCTAAGTGAAATAACTTAGTCACAAAAGGCCATATAGTGTATGTTCCACTTAACTGAGGTAGTTAGAGTAGTCAGATTCAGAGACAGGAAGTATAGTGGAGGTTGCCAGGGGCCGGGGCAGGGGAAATGGGGGTTCGTGTTTAATGGGAACAGAGTGTCAGTTTGGGAAGATGAAAAAGTTCTGGAGATGGATAGCCACAATGGGAGCGTAACGTGTGAATGTACTTAATGCCACTGAACTATCCACTGAAAATGGTGAATTTTGTTATGCATATTCCACCACAATAAAAACAAATTAATATCTTTTGAAACTTGTGGACATCAGGGAGTCTCCAGGACCCTTCCAGGATGTTCACAAAGTCAAATTCTGTTTGTAACGTCATTAAGACGTGACTTGCCACTTGCTATGATAGTGTTGATATTTGCACTGATGGAGTAAAAACGCGTGAAATTGCTGGTGTCTTACCACAGAGCAAGGCTGTGGCACCCAAGTGGACCAGTAGTCACTTCGTTCTGAGGCACCCACAATAAAAAAATGTTTTCCTTTTTATTAAACATGACTTTTTCAAAACAGAAAAAAATTAGTGAGAAGAATGGCATTGACATCTTTTAAAATTGGGCTTGATGGACGATGGCTGGGTTCTTATAGCTGCTTCTTTACCCAATCTGAATGTCCTTGATGAAGCAGCACGAATTATTAATTCAATGGAAGCTCAACCCTTGATCATGCATCTTTCTTATACTTTGTGTGACAAATGGGAAGTCTTTACAAAGCACTTGCACTGCACACTGCAGGACCAGGGCTGCCTCCGGGCAAAGTGTGATTGTCTGAGTGTAGCCACCTTTTTTAAGCATCATTTTGATAGGAGGCACCACAAACACAAAGGAAGCTTCTTCTGATGGAGCTTCTTCAGTGGCAGACATTTTCCCTGAAAACAAAGAAAGCAAGCCTGCCACTTTAAGGAAAACAACTCACATATGGTTGCCAAAACTAAAATGGAAGCTTTCAAAAGAAACTTAGGATTGGGGGTAAAGTGCGTACATCATTATGGTTTCCCAATAATTAAAGAATTTTGATATGGTTTCAGATTCCATTTCACAACTAAGCTTTAAGAAACGCTTCTTGTTGAGTGTTGGTGTACTATCAAAAAAGAATACCCACAATTGTCTGAAAAATGCAATGCTCTCTTTTCCAGCCACAAGTCGCAGGGAGGCAGGGCTTTCTTCACAGTCTTCAATAAAAGCAACACATTGGAACAGATTGGGTAGAGGAGCAGCTATAAGAACCCAGTCATCTTCCATCAAGCCCAATTTAAAAAGATCTGCAGAGGTGTCAATGCATTCTTCTCACTAATTTTTTTCTGTTTTGAAAATAGTCATGTTTAATAAAAATATTTATGCTAACATGCAGTAAGTTTTTTATTGCTATTATTCAATGCTATTATTAAATAAGCATTATTAACTTTTCTCAGTGTTAATTTCTCACATTAATAGATATAACCTACATAAGCAAACGTTCTTTGAGCTCTTGAGTAACTTTTAGGAATGAAAATGGGTCCTGAAATTGGAAAGTTTGAGGTCCTCTGATCTAACAAAATCTTTGACAAATCTTCATCAGTAGATGAATGAACATACAAATGCCTGGGTGAAGATGCTGCTGTCGAAGGAAGAACAGGATGGTGCGGTAAAAGGAAAATGATGGGTGAGGTGGGGCTCCAATGGCCCACAGCGAGGGTCAGTGATTCCTGGCCTGAGGATTTCACAGATGGATAAAATTTTCTAATTTGGGAACCACATTAAATGGTCAATTTTTAATTTGGTCAAGTAAGGACATTTGAAAAAATAAGTACAATCTAGCATCACAGTTATTTCATAAAAGTCAAGGCATTTTAATGGAAAAAAAGGGAAGGATATGATGTTGGTATGAAGGGCAGTCTCTACACTGAATAAATTCAGCTTTTTTAAGCTCACCTGTTGGTCCTTGTTTTTCCTGCTTGGCCATGGTCCCATGGACACTTTGCTTGGTAACAAGACTTGGTAACCATCAACCAAGACAGGGTCAGTCAACTTAGGCTTTGCAGGCCCCACAGTCTCTGTTGCAGCTACTCAACTCTGCTACCTCAGCGTGAAGCAGCCACAGACAGAACATACACTGAGTAGGATGGCTATGTGCCAATATGATGTTATTTATAAAAGCACGTGGCAGCCATATTTGGCCCACCAGCCTTTGTTACTAACCCCTGATCTAGAGATGGCACTTGAGGCCCAAGGAGAGGTCATTCACACCTGCCACCATAGACTGTGGAAGTGCTCAGATGACCAGCATTGCCATTTCCATGACAAACAGATAAAAAAGCTGGAGTGCCTGTCTCTTTTGGCATCTGAGGAGGACGGCGTTGGTGAAGTCATCAAACCTCCTATGAAGGGAAGTGCTAATGCACAGTAGCCACAGCCCACCGCACTGGCACCAGGGACAGATGCCAGGTAAAGAAATGGAAGGAAGGCAGGTGAGATGACCTGCCCACAGGGACACAGCAGGTAAGTGACACACGGGCATTTGAACCAGAGATCTTTCTCGCATGGCACCATCTCTCTAGCACAGGACACTGTCCTCCTGCTCCGCACTCCTATGTGGGAAATAGACTCTCAGCTTGAGCTAGAGGTGCATTGAGATGCCCCAATTTCCAGAAAAAAAGACCCAGATGCATGACTTTCTTCAGAACAAAGGGATACATTTTTAGAAAGGGAATCTCTGTCGCCATCGTCTCCCTTCCAGGATGTCAAGATCTGCCAGGCAGCCCTCTGCCAGCTGCTGATCTGCCCGTCAGATTAGGGGCATGCACATATGGTGGCAAAGGCAGGGGAGAATGAGCCACACCGATTCTGACATGTGAGCACCAGAGCTACAAGCATATGGCCTGGAAGGCTCTCCAGGAATTTCACGGGACATCTCATGCAAGTTGGGACTGAGGCATTCAAGGACCTACATCCAGAGAGAGAGAGAGAAAGAGAAGATGCAGAGAGAGTGGTTTCCTTTGAAATATTTACAATATATGTGACAGAGAAGAGTTCATGTCTGCAATGTAAGAGGCTCATTGGAATCATTAGAGAAAAAGGTGAAAACCTCAAAAGGAAATTGTAAAGTGAAAAGCACCAGTATTTTCTAAAAGAACCTCAAATGCCCATGATAGCAAATATGAAATTTATCTTTACTGAATAATGCTGGTGTGAGTGCAGTGAGAGGGACACACTGTATATTGCTGGAGGGCATATAAATGGGTACACACCAGCTGGGAATCAATCTGGTAACACATACAAAGAATTATAAACATATTTGTCATCTTTATCTCAGTAATCCCACTTGTATGAATATGCAGAACATACTAAGATCATCACCTCCCTCTGATGGAATATCTACCTCTGTTAGTAGAATCCATGCTGCTAATAGCTTTTCTGACAATTTCACAAGTCACTCATGGCGAACTACAAACTAAAACTTGAATGCCTCCTTTCTCTCTTCCACAGATGATGCTGTAAACTCATAGCTTCCTCCCTAAGCATGTGTAGGTTTGGGGGTCCCTGAGCAGAGCTCAGTCAGCATTTACTCTTGGCTGAGTCAACCTCCACTCAATCATCTGGATCCTACACTTGTCATTTAAAACAGCCTCATCATGTCCCAGCTTAGTGACATGTCCCAGCTTAGTCAGCCTGACTCCTGAGCCAGGTCCATGTTCCCAGGAAGCAATGTACCGGACACGGCTGAGGTAGAGCCCAGCGGCCAGTGACTAGATCTCCTTCCAAGTTGCTGGTGTCCTTAAACAACAACTGAAGCTGTTCAACCTGCTACAGATCTGCTTTGTTTAAGTTGGATCTGGACATATCCCCCCATCTTCTCCACCCGTGGATGTCAAATGTCTTCAAGTCCAGTAGGAGGCCTCTGCAGAGGGAAGAGGGGACAGGGCTTTCCTGAGGGAAATTTTCCCTACTCTGCCTGGCACTGCGGCTCTGCCTGGCATGCTTCCTCTCCCCAACGAGCACCCACCCTCCCTCCAGGGCCTTGTTCTCAGTGCCCTGTTTCCTACTGTTAAGTAGGAGCCAGCTAACCAGCTCAGGATGAGCGGAAAGGGGTCCAGAACTGGTGCTTAAGGATTAGAGCCCTCACTTTACCATCTGCTACGTGCATAACCTCTGACAAGTCACTGAACCTTTCTGATCCTGAAATCCCTCAAATGTAAAATGGACATAGTTTTCCTGTTTACCCCACCCCCAAGGGTGCTTGTGAAGCTTAGTAAGACACCACATCTTGTAAACCCAAGGACTGCACGAGTCGAGGACAACTTGTTAGTCACCACTCCTACTACTAATAAATTATATTCTCCCTGTTTGGTATAGGGAAAAGGGCAACATCTTTCTAGAGTGTTCACTAGACATGTGAGGGATGAAAGGGTGCAGCAGCCTCAAACTTTCCCGCAGACTTCATAGACAAAGGGATGTGACATCAGAGAAATGGCTGGGCTAAGGCTCTAGAATCCTTGGATGCAGGCCCCCTTGAGAGGCAGCCTGGCCCCCAAGCCCTGTAGGTAAGAAAGCCTGAGCATCAAAGCAGGGAAGGAATGGATTGGAGGCCACACGATGAGTAATGGCTGAAGGGGCCCAGGACCTCTCACAGCACCCCCACACTGCTCTCCCTGTCTTTTGCCTTCAACAATGCTCATTTGAGGGAACCCAAAAGAGGTTTCAGGAGATGAAATTAGAAGCTATGAAAATGCTTATTATAGGTGTACCGGTTAATAAAGCAGATTTTTTTCAATAGATGGAGCTACACGTATGTTGATATACAGTATATGCGATTTAATATGTATGCTATTTTGTTGTATTGACAGCAAGCTTCAAAACTTCATATGTCAAATTTGCTGAAGGTGTTAACAGCATAGATATTTTTATGCTTAAAAATGTCGATTTCGTGCCAAAAAAAAGAGCATTTGTGGGAAGTTTTAATTCATTACTTTATTTTGAAGAAAAGTGCTGCTGAAAGTTATCATATACTTCGGGAAGCTTATGGTGAACATGCTCCATCTCAAGATACTCGTGAACGCTGGTTTAAACGCGTTAAAAGTGATGATTTCTATGTGAAAAACAAAGAATGTCCAGGTCCACTGAAAAAGTTTGAAGACAAACAATTACAAGCATTATTGGATGAAGATGCATGTCAAACTCAAAAACAACTTGCAGAAAGATTAAACATTGCTCAGCAAACAATTCCCCATCATTTACAAGCACTGGGAAAGATTTTAAAGGAAGAAAAATGGGTGCCACATCAACTGAATGAAAGACAAATGGAAAACTGAAAAGTCATCAGTAAAATGTTGCTTCAAGGGCATGAAAGAAAGTCTTTTTTGCATTGAATTGTGACTGGCAATGAAAAGTGGATTTATTTTGAGAATCCCAAATGCACAAAATCATGGGTTGATCCAAGTCAACCATCAACATCAACTGCAAGGCCAAATCACTTTGGAAAGAAGACAATGCTCTGCATTTGGTGGGATCAAGAAGGTGTGGTGAATTATGAGCTTCTAAAACCAGGTGAAACCATTAATACTGATTGCTATTAACAACAAATAATCAATTTGAACCACACTTTGATCGTAAAATGACCAGAATGGGCTAGAAGACACGGCAAAGTACTTTTACTACATGATGACTCACCATCAGACACTTCAAAACCAGTTAAAGACACGTTTAATACTTCTTGCCTGGGAAGTATTAAACCACCCACTGTATTCACCAGACCTTGCTCCTTCAGATAATCACTTGTTCCGATCGATGGCACACACACTTTCTGAGCAGCACTTCAAAACGTATGAAGAAGTGAAAAATTGGGTCTCTGAATGGTTTTCCTCTAAACAAGAAAAGTTCTATTGGGACGGTATCCACAAATTACCTGAAAGATGGGGGAATGTGTAACTAGAGATGGACATTACTTTGAATAAAGCACATTTGATGTTTCTTTTGAAATTATCGTGTTTTCTTTGATTACAAAATCCGCATTATTAACTGGTACACTGACCCATGCACTAGTGACCCGGTGCATGGATTCATGCACATTGAAATGAAATTAATTAGAAGGTAGCCAGGGGGAAGGACTGGGCAAGATGGGCTGTGTCCTGGAGCAGTTCCTCAGTGTCGTCTGTGGAGAGAGCGGGGTCCCTCCTGCAGGTGGGGCCCCTCTGCCTGGCCTGCGGGGATCAGCCAAAACTGGCTCTCCAACATCCCCTGAGGGGTCCCAGAGTACAAGAGGGCACTCTGCAAAGTTGCTGTCATATGGGGTGTGGAACACAAATGCAAGTGTGCAGTAAACCAGATTCGTGGCCGACAGTGCCCCAGCAACAACATAACCCACAGCCAAAGGTGAAATCACACAGCCCCGCAAGGACTCAGGCTCCCTCCTCTCTGGTTTCAGGGTGCATCACCCGAGAACCACTGCTGCCAAGTCACTGCAGCTTGGCAGCTCCTGCATTGAGCATCTGCCCCCTGGAGCATCATAGCGACCAGTTGGATGGTAGGAGGGACACTTAGCATATTAGCCTTTCATATATATATATATATATATATATATATATATATATATATATATGTGTGTGTGTGTGTGTGTGTGTGTGTGTGTGTGTGTGTGTGTGTGTGTGTAAAATCAATCAATGGTAGTTTGCTCCAATTCAACAACCAACAGCAATCAGCAATTTGGGATATGGTGAAGAAGGACATGTTAATCAGTGTAAAACAACTGAATTGTGATACAGCACAGATGTGAAAACTGCACAGCTGTGAGTCAGCCCCAGGGCGAGGTGGCACTAGGGCCAGGCCCCTCTCCAGCTACACTGCTCTGCTCCTCAACGATCTGCTCTGCTCCCGCAAGACATCTTCGGTGTTCCAGCTCAGCCAGGGAGATGCAGTCTTCAGTCCTCAACAGAAAGAGAAAGTACAGCAGAGGTGAGATGGCTTATATGGACAGAAGTTCCTGCCCCTGGCCCCTCATGGGTGCAACCTCATGCAAATGAGGACTCCAAATCCTTGTAGTTTGGTTGGTCCAAAAAACACTGTTCTGATTAGTCAGAATAGAACCACTCTTGTTGGTTGGAGCTACACAGCTCCAGTTGGATGGGGAAAGCCTCAGTCCTATTGGTTGAAATAGGATTCCAGGAACTCCTTCAGAAGGGCTGGCTCAGATGGCAGGAACACTGTGCAGGCAGGCAGGCAGGCATTCAGCACAGAGGCTCCTCCCTAAAGTGAAGTTTGGTGAGTGGCCCCTGTGTAGAAAGGGCTGCTACACTCTGTGTTTTGTTTTGTTTTGTTTTGTTTTGTTTTGTTTTGTTTTGTTTTGTTTAATTTGACCCCAGTTAGCACCAGGAGCCCTTCTTAGTAGGTGTCTTCTTTCTTAGGGTTCACAAGACACACACACACACACACACACACACACACAATCCAGGGGAACAAAGCCATTCTTTGAAGCCTCCACTTGCAGTTCATTAATATTCACTCAAGTAACTTGTCATACTTTACCATTTTGCATGTCAGTGGAGAAGGGGCGTCTCTCCAGTGGACTTGCCCCCATCCTGAATCCACTTGGGGGACCTGAGTCTACACTCCTGTTTCCAGGAGAGGACGCTTGGAACTGTCCTCAACTTCCCTCTTTCTCTTACACCCCAAAGCAGGGACCTTTGACCTGTTCTCTGGTGACCTTGAGAGCCTAGACTCATGCCTGGCTCACAGCAGCACTCAATAAATCCTGGGGCAGAGGGAATACATTTGTTTCATGAAGTAATGAGTCCCAGGACCTGACTTGATTTTCCTAAGAGTTCCAGGTACCAGGTGGCCAGGGCTGGGGTCAAAGTGCCTCCTGACCCCTCCCACTCCTGTATTCACTGTGTGGAGTCACGGGACATGCAGGACAAACAGGCCTGCACAGAGCACTCTTCCCAACAGCTCAGAAGTCCTTGGATTCCCACAGCCCTCTTCTTGGAGGCCACCCTCAATGTTTTCAGTCACTCACCATTCAACAAAGATGCGAGGATGCTTATTTAAAATGCAGCAGAAAGTGAAGTCATACAACACCTCTGACCTCCAAAGCCCTTCCCATCTCTGGTTCTGAGATGGAATCCCATTGGAGTTGGCAGCCTGCCCGTAGCTCTAACTAGGCACATCTGCCCTTAGGTCTCTGCACATGCCACACGAGGGCCCCGCTCCCGCTCTGTACAAGCTCTGATGCATCAGTGAGTCTGTCCCTTCTCCAGCTCCGACCTTCTGGACAGGATATTTTAACCAAGAAGCTCCACCTGCCTAAAGTGCCAAACCACACCCAGGGTTGAGGGTGCAGCTGTGTCACGGCCACTGGGGTTTCTGAGAGGCGAAGGTGGGATCTGAATGCCAGTGCAGCAAAGGCTCCTTCAGGGCTTCAGCCTGGGCACAGGGATTCTCCAGGACAAGAGAGTGGGAACAAGAGCCCAATGAACTCCTCACAACAAAACTCAAACCACAGCGCCAGGTTTAGCTCTCAGCATCCTTCTCATGGAAGGACCTCCAGCAAGCCTTCTGGTCCAGAACACAAGGAACCCAGCGAGATTGGACAGCACACTCTGGCTCACAGCAGGTGCAGTGGAAGTGACAAGAACTTAGACCTCTGGATCACTGGCCCACTGCTGTGTCACATGCCACCTGGAGATGTAGGAAACCCCTGTTTCAGGGTGTGCTTGCTGTATAGCTTCACTCAGAATTGTGCCAGCATGTTCTCCCATTGGTGTGTGGTTGACGAACCGTGTTCATCAGTAAGGGAAGGATTGAGTCCATTTGGGGGCATCCTTAGGGTGGAATATTATGTGGCCAGTGAAACACATATCTTCAGAGCATATTTCAAGCATGTGGCAACATTCATGATGCAACGTTAAATACAAATAGCAAGAGACCAATTTGTATATGCACAATGAACCCTGATTTTGTGACTCTATGTCGTATTTCCTCTAGAATGGAAATGATTTTAAGATGCATCACTGACTTAATATTTCAGAGAAAGAAAACATTAAATCAACTATAAGAAGCATACTGATTTTAGAAACATTAAAGATGAAAAATGTGCACCCAAGAAGAGAGGAAATGTGACATAAATTTATCACACACGTGTGTGTGTGTGTGTATGTGTGTGTGTGTATGTGTGTGTATGTACATATTACCCAAAAGAAGTACATTAAGCATTAATATTAGTTATCTTTAAGGGGAGATTTTTATTTTTATTTTATCTATTCCTTTCAGTATTTTTCAGTTTGGTCTCTGATATATTAACTTTATAATAAGAAAAAATAAACAGTGTGTAGAACATTAACAGCAAATGTGAGAGAAGTGCACATGCCTTTTGGACTCACCCAAGGATTACCCCTTCCATTCCCCATTCTTGAGGCTTTGGCTCTTCTTTGTTTTGTTATGTTTCTCCTCTGGTTTCTAAGAACAATTTAACATTCTGTCTTCCAGGAACTGTGAGCAGGCTCCCACAATGCCTCCCACACCTTCTGCATTTCAGCGGTGAGCCCTTGGTTCCCAGCCGGCGTCTCTCGGGAGAGTCAGGTGCAGTTTCCTGGTGCGGGCGTTGCCGGCCTGTTTAAGGCCTCGCCCTGCCCCACAAGCAGCGGCCTTTGTAAAGAGCACCCCTGGGAAAATCTGTTTAGACGCCAGTGCTAAGAGAATTGGTCCTTTCCTTTGAGAAAATGTTAAGCTTCAGGTGTTTTACCCTAAAAAAATCACAAATATTGTCTTGATTCTTTATTATTTCCCTTTCCCCAGCCTGCTGAAAAACTCTGAGTCAAATTTCAAATTCAACTCTGTTGGTCCGGACAGTGGGGCTATTTGTGCACTTTTTCCCTTTGGTTCTGATTCTTGATAAATGTTTTATCTTATTGTTTGTATCCCTTTGTAAGAAGCTGCAGATCACTGGTAGAAAAGCAATAGAATAGGCAACTACACAAACTTAGTCTCAGTGAAATCTTTCTCAGACTGCACCTTCCACTTCTCCCCTCCTCGTGCTCACGGCATCCACTCAGCAACACATCTTGCCAGTTATGCTTCTCGACGATGTCCCACATTTGCCCACCTCCCCCATCTCCACTGTCACCTCCTGGCCCAAGCAGTGGACAGTGACAACAGCCTCCTCACTGGCCTTCTGCCTCTTCTCTTGTCCCTCCTCTGCTCATTTCCCCCACAGAGTACCCGTGACCACCAATAAAAGCAGCACCTCCCACTCATCTCCATCTCATCACCCACTGTATTTGCCTGTAGCACTTAGGATGCCTGAGATACCCTCATCTGTCTGTTTGTTTGTTTGCCTCTCTCTTCCTCTCCTTAAAGGGAAGACTCTACCTTGTTTCCTGCTGCATTGTGAGTGCCTGGGACTGCCTGGCACACTGCAAGTCCCTTCCTTGGGAAAACGAAGGCTTGGCTCACCCCAACACCCACCAGCCACTGGTACTGCGTAGCTGTGAGTCCCATGCCCACGTTTGCATTTCCAAACAGTGAACAGACTGCCATCCTGCTGGCCCTTCCCCTCACAGCTGGGGCTCCCCTAACCTGTGTGTGTTTGAGGGGGGAGGGGGGTGTCACCATGAACCTGGAGGAGGAAGAAGAAGGCAGTGAGATGAGGACCTGCCCAGGACAATTGTCAGCAGGATCAGTCTCTACTGAAAGGTCCAGAGAGACCGGTGGCCCCACACATTGTCCCCAGGGTTCTTCTCTGTCCTTTCCGATGACTCCATTCGCCAAACATTCAAATGTCGTATTAAAGTTCTTCACCCTGAAGGAGCAAAGCTTCCCAAAGCGACCTCGCACGCTCTGAGGGCTTGTTCCTGGAGATGAATTTCCCCTACGGGTCCAGCTCTTGTCCTCACATTCCCTTTCTTCCAAGATGCCTCCCCTGTTCGCCAGCCACAGGCCCCTCCCTGCTCTTCATGCCTGTGTCCCAGGGAGTTCACTGGCCCCAGGGAGACATTTATTGGGGTACAGGTAGAAGCTCCCCATGCTATTCAGAAAAGATTCTACCCAGTTATTGTAGGGTGATGATCCCTAATTCCTCTTTCTGTCACCTTCTCTTAGAGTCACCAATGCAAATCAAGGCCCAGGAATAGCCCGCGTTACCTGTGGTTTCAATGTGCATGTCACTCTGACCTCCTAGAGCTGTGACTTCTCTGGGGGATTGGTGGGCAGTGACAGGCCTAGGATGCCCTGGAAAATCCTCCAACCTGTGTGTCCCAGGACTACGGGTCACAGAGGAGAGCCAGGCAGCTGGAGGGGAGAAAGTGCCAGATGTGAGGGTGCGGAGGAGATAGGGGAGGGAGGGAGGAGGGCTCCACTTCATCCCGGTGCTGCTTGAGGCTTGGAGAATGGGGCTTCAACAACTTTGGTTTAGAAATCCCCAGTCCCCACTTGGACCCTCACCCTGTCCTCAGCCCCCAGACACTGCCCAGAACTCCTGGGAATCTGGGAAGGGGACTACAATCCAGGCCAATTTGGGACACCTCAAAAAAATTCTAGAAGGTTAGTCATAAACATCCTCTGTTCCCATTTTACAGCTAAGGAAACTGAGGCAGAGAGGGTTATGCAGCAGCATGAAGACCAGCCTGAGCTCTGCGGCTTTGATCCACCACATCCCTACGCTACACTGAATCTGGGTATAAGATTTCCACTCCCCTCCCTCTTCCTGCGGGGCCCAGCTGAAATCTATGTCATACACATGTATGAAATATTTAAGCCTCTCCCGAGGAGCCTCGTGTCACTTCTAAATCAATTTATTTTCATCTAATCTTCATCTGCCATGGTTTTCTGGGCCAGCGCCATCAAGGAAACCTCTTGGCAGGTGCAAGAAACTGAAACACAGAACATTTGTTTTTAATGGTTCCTCCACAGCCGGCAGTTTCCAACACGGCAAAGTCCGCACAGACCAGGAAATACGACTGGTCCTTGGAGAGGACCCTGATGCACGCTGAGGTCCGCACAGATGGGTGCTCGCCAAACTGCTTGTGTAAAGTTGTCAGGAGCCCCTTAACACAGTAATAAGGCCGAGGGCAAACGCACCCGGCCAGCAGAGAGGGGAGGCGGGAGAAATCCTGGCAGGAGCCGAGTCCCAGCCAGTGCCTGTGCTCCTAAGGGTCCTTTTAGTAGCTGCAGCCATAAAAGGCATGGTTTTCTCTGCTCCATCTGGGCTTCGGGAGGGTTCACTCTTTCCTAGCTCCTTTTCTTTTGATAGGAACGCTCCAAAATGTAGAAACTGGCCTCCCCTTGCCTTTCCATCGGGCTCAGCTGTGGAACTCCAGAAGAAAACTCCAGAACAGGCTGGGCCAGGGCCCAGGAAGCCTCGGGAGTCCTCCTAGTGCCGCACTGCCCAGAGCATGATGAGCCAGGGAAGCCTCTCCCTCTGGACCCAGGATTCCCCAGCCTCCACCTGAAGGTTTCCTGCTGCAGGGAACTGGCAGCTTCCTGCCCTGTTGTCAGAATTCCCACCAGGCCCCCCGCCCTGGGCCCACCATGACCAGGCAGCAAGGTCAGCCACAGCTCTGCTCCAGGAGGCCTTGACCTTGAACCTGAGAGCCTGGCAGAAAGAACCTGGGCCTCCTGAGGCGCACTTTCCACTGGGGCTCAGTCCCGCCCAGAAGTGGGTTCTACCACCCTGAATGCCACGTCTCTGGGTTGGGAGTGAGGTCCCACCTTAAACCCAACCTGAGAGAGTGGCTGTCTCTCACATTCACTGTTACAGATCCAGGGACTATCACAAACTGGTAGGAGCCTGATGCCTCCCTATCTGACCAGATTTAATGTTTGAGAATGCAGTCTTGAGCAGAATGGAGTTCAGGCCTCATCT
This sequence comes from Plecotus auritus, assembly GCF_963455305.1. Lineage (NCBI taxonomy): Eukaryota > Metazoa > Chordata > Mammalia > Chiroptera > Vespertilionidae > Plecotus > Plecotus auritus. Next base: position 51,726,079 of record NC_137783.1, on the reverse strand, counting down.
CTGGCACATCCTGGCTGTGCGACGTCAGGAAACCACTCCACTTCTCTGTGCCTTAGTTTGGCTACCTGGAAAATGGGTATAATAATGCTGACCCCTCCCCGAGAAGTAGATGAGATTGTTGAGGCAGTGTTCTACATGTTGCCTGGAATAGGAAGCCACTTATAAGGCTGCCATTCTGGATCTCTTTGAGCTACTAGATCTGGTTCTCCCCCATTCTACAGGCACAAGAGGGCATTCTTGCCCTCTGTAGTCAGTGACTATTGGCCAACTGGCAGTGAGCAGAAGTGGCCTTTGTCACTCTGAGCAGGACATGTAAGAACAGGCATGCTTTTAACATCTCCTCTTCGCTGGTGAGCCCTGAAGCCACCTGTTGCGATGGCAGCATCACTGGACAACCAGCCTTCACCAGCCTGATACAGTGTGTAGAGCAGAGCTCTCCACCAGCCCCTGTAGGGCCTGATCTGTGAGCTGGAAATAAACCTTTCTTATGCTAAGCCACCATGACTCATTACCTCAGTGTAACTCAGTGCATCCTGACAAATATTCCATCCAACTCCCCCACCCCCAATCAGCACCAGGCCTATGGTCTTCATTCTGCCCTCTGGATATGAGATTTGAATTCTGGATGCCCTGCCTCTTCCCTCTGCCCCTGCTCCTGATGGAGCCGCAGACCTCAGCCACCCCCACCCGCTCCCTGCTGTTCCTCAATGCTGAGGACTAAGCTGGCGTGGCCCAGACCAGGGCAAGGGAGTGGGAGAAGTCAGGGAGAGAGAGAGCGGACTGGAGGTCCAGACGGGTCTGCCCCTTTTTGGGCCAAAGCGCTGGGCTTTGACTCACAGTCCAGGGCAGTAGAGGTGCCCCACACAGCCTGGCTGCAGTTGCAGCCCCCGCCCACTCCCCCAGCTCTGCATCCTACACTCCTTTCCAAGATGCAGCAAAAGGTCACTCTAACATCATGTTTCCTCTAGACCAGCCAGACTTTCCTCTGATGGAATCTGGAAACTAATAGGCAGAATTTTCCATGGGGTTGTAGAAAGTCATACCTTGGGGGTCATCCATGCCAATCCCACTGTGCAGAGTCGGAAACAGGGTTGGAGAAAGGATGGACTTGCCCAGTGGTGCAGTGAGGCAGTGACTGCCATGAGACAGAATCCTGCCGGCAGTTTAGGCACCAAGCACAAAGGTCACCAAGGTTGATCCTTCTGGAATCTGAGCTCTGCTCACACAGCTAAGTAGTCCAGCCAAGGAGACAGCCTCCACCAGTCAGGAATGTCCATTCCCAAAGACCCCGGGCTGCTCCTTGGCAGAGAGAGAACCCAGAGGGGCTACCTCTGTAACTCTGCCTCCTGGGTACCCAGCAGGGCATGAGCTTTCCATGTGCCCAGAGGGGAGGCTTCATGGCAGGCCCACTGCCCTCACATCCCATCAGTCTCCACCCAGGCTCTGACTCTGCAGTGGAAACGAGCCCCCAAGGATCAGAGTTTGACAGGAAGGGCCTTGAAGGCTGCAGGTGGATGACCATCACTGGGTCATCTGCCCCCTGGCTGGTGCCCCACTGAGACGGTTAGCACACCATCTCCCACAGCCCGTGGCCCAGTTGTTCCATCCTGGACTTTGTCTCAATATCTGATGGGGTATCGCCCTCTGCTCCAGTTCTGCCCTATGGGGCCATGTTCAACCTCTCTGTCCTGTGACAACTCTTCTAGAAGGAGAAGCCCTTTGTGAACCTTCTTTCTGCTATGAAGCCCAAGGCTATCATGCAACTTGGTGTCCTGTGTCCTCCCCGCAGCCCCCCATGCTCCTCAAAGTGTGCTCCAGCAGCATGAGCATTGCCTGGAAGCCTGTAGAAATGCTGTCCCAGACCCACCCACACCAACTGAGTTGAACCTGTATTTTAACAAGATCCCTGGGTACTTCCTGGGCGTTGTAAGTTTGGGAAGCTTTGGCCTCACACTGTCCATGTATCTCTTAAAGTAGATCACCCAGAACTCGGGTGCCCAGCACAGGACTCTCAACTCTCTCTTCCTATGGCTTCTTTGCAAGATGCTGATAACACAAAGGATCCTGGGTCCACTCAGACCTCTGAGTTTCCTTCACATGAATGGCTGCTGAGCTGCATCTCCCCTCCTGGGTGCAGAGGAGTTGGCATGTGCCAGTTCAGGTATAGACACCTACGTTTAACCAAATCAAACAGCATTGTTCATTCAACTATGCCAGCTCTACTATTTAATCCACCCATTTTCGAGCCTGCCTACACATTAGGCTCACCTAGTGAGCCTTTAAAAACACTCTGATGCCAAACCCCATCCCAGAAGAATTGAACATACTCTCTAGGAGTGTTGTAGGTGTCTGGTTGTGTTTGTCATGCTCCCTAGGCAATTCTAATATGCAGTCCAGATAGAGAGCCACTGGTTTAACACATCTATAAGGAGTGGGTTATTTTGTTGTCAACTTCAGGCTCTGGAGTCCATTGGTGTGGGCAGCTCACCTCTCACAGTGATGGTGAACTCATGGTGATGTATCTGTTAGCTATTGGCACAGTGCTGCTGTGTAACAAGCAACCACAAAATCAAAGGCAATAAGGCACTCAGGTAAATGACACATCTGTGGATCAGCTGTGTCAGCTGACCAGTCAGCTCTGCCTGTCTGTGTTTGCCTAATCTCGGGTGTGCTGACATGCTGGCTCTCTTCAGTCTGTGGAGCTGGGTTGACCATGCTTCTCTCTGAAAATCCATGGGTAGGCTGACCAGGTCATTCTGGTTTTCCCAAGATGTTCTCGATTAAGCACTGAAAGCCCCATGTCTAAGCACACCTCACAGTCCTGGGGAGACTGGGATGACTGAATACTCTATCTGTGGTCAATTAGGGTAGCTCTGCTCCCCATCCTCTCATCTTCCTTAGACCAGAGGGATAGCCAGGGCATGTCCCTCTCAAGACACTAGCAGAGTCGGGACAGCAAGCAGAAACAAGAGAGACCTGGTGAACACTAGCATGCTCTCATTTCCCATCACATCAGCTTTGTCGGCTACGTTGGCTAGAAATCTCCAATCCAAACAAAAAGGTATCCTCTTAGAGTTAGCCTCATGCCCAGCTGCCATCATCTTTCTGGATTTTTATTCAGGCATCTGGTACATTGGCCAAAACGGTTGCACAGCTGATCTCAAAGTTAAGGGGCATAAAAAATACTCTTCCCAGAATGAGGCAATGGTAGGTGTGTAAATGAGGAGCGGGGTGCAAAATGTGGCCAACCATTCCATCTCTCACAGGCAGAGGGGTTCTGGCTTCCAAATGCAGACGACCTAATTCCTTCCTGGCTACCAACTCTCCCCAGGGAGCCCAGTTCCAGGGCCCATGACTCTCTCAACTCTAGTCCCCACCCAGCAACTAAAGCACAAAGCACATATCTACTCTGGTGCTCCATCACCTCTTCGGTTTCATGTCTCTCTCTTCCTTCCCTCTTTTTGCCATCGAGCATCAGAAAAGGAGAGATAATCTTGTGTCAGCCTTATCAGCCATCTTGACCAGAAATTGCCTTTGCAATAAACTCCAACCTACCAAACCATTCGCCATCCAATGCATTTCCCATTGCCTCCAGCTCTGCTTTCTGAGCTCTATTTTTAGTGCATCCATTCAGATGTCAGCTATGGCCTCTGCACCCTGATTATCTAGGCACACTTGGCTGGAGGCCCAACCCCCAGCCCTGGGAGCCCACAGATCCCTGCCTTTGGCTTGTCTCACTCCCAGCAGCTTCATGCAAAAACCCCATAGACCAATCTGGTGGCCACAAAAGTTCATACATATGACATGTGAACATGTTGTAAGTTAGTGACTTTGATGAAGGAATCATGGGCGGCTGGGTGGCCTGCATCACACACCTCACAGTCCCCATAATACCCTGAGTCCTTGCCCCTCCACTGGCTCCCTTCCTCCCTCCCCCTCACTCCTCCCCTCTTTCACATCCCCTGCTGTTTGGTTCTTCCATCTCCACTGGGGCACATGGAAATCTTAGCTTTGCCTTAAGAGAAATGTGGGGGATGGTCCCCATATCATTACAGTCACTTATTTTGGACCAGGTTTTAGATCCCAGGCTCTATCTTTCCCCAGCCACCCAGCAAGCACCTGGGCTCTGATCCCAGTTAAGTGCAATAAAGCACAACGAATGAACAAGGATTCGAAGGAAAACATTTCAAAGACATTCATTGTTTTAAAAATTATGTGGGCTGACTCATCCAGCATGTATGACTATAGGCTCCACAAAGTAGGAGGGAAGGGACTCCTGACCTCATGCCCAGCCCAACCCTCTTCAGCCTCCCTCTGAGGCTCACCCACAGTTTGCCCCCTGATCTGTCAGCCAGGATGGGGCCACAGAATCCAGGGGACCAGCATGGAGCTCAGCACCTGCACAACACATTCAGGGCCTGACACTTAAAGGTGACTGGAATGGAGATGTCCCCTTCCCAGCCTCCCCGTCCCCAGCCCTGTTGTCTGCTGGGCTGACACTGTTTTCTGCTGGGCTGAAACTGTGGGCGGAGGTGTTATGGAAAGGGCATCAAAGAAACAGCATTGGGGAGGTGCCTCAAACCTGAGACGTTCTGCCTCATATGAGGTGCTGTTCTGATGTATTAACTCAGGAAATGGGCTGATGTCAGCACAGTCCTCAGGAAGTCCCTAACTAGGACGGAGATCCACTATCACACAACCACATGTCTTGTCCCCCAGCCAAATGGAATGGGTCTCTGGATGGGCCTCACGGATGGAATATGAGGGTGCCTTCCTGCCTGGCAGAGATGGCCGAGGAGGACAGGCTCTGCCACCCACTCCCCAGGCTCTGGGTCTCAGGTCAGGGGGTCTGCTGGCTGCAGGCCATAGAGCAGGCAGGGTGGCAGCTGACCTTAGGGCAGGCATGGGGGCTTGGGCTCAGCAGAGACAGACCAATGCCCAGCTGCCACCACTGTGTGCTGGGTCCCCTCTGCAGCTGCAGTGTGGCCAGCCCGCCGCCACCTCCAGCCTGCCCATGGCCTCTCTCTTTGCCTATCCACTTGTATTTTCACTCTCCTTTATTCTGTTCTCTTTCTCTCTTCATGTGTGTCACTCTCTGTCTCATCCTCTGTCTCTCTTTTTGCGTTTTTCTTCCTCTTTCCTGGTCTCTCTGTCTCTGAGTTAAAAGGTGGGGGAGGGAAGAGGGGCCAGGGCTCAGGAGGAATCTCAGACAAAATTGAGTGGGGCTCTCACTCCATCCCACTCAGGACTCAGACAATGCGGGGGGAGTCGGGATCCTGGGAGCAGTTTGAACTTGGGCTTGAGAGGAAGGTAGGGTCTTTTTAGGCACCTCACAGATAAGCCAGGGCCCTGTGCTGTGCTCCCAGGACGAGGGAACCCAGCAGTCAGCTCCCGCTGACCTACCAGGTCCTCTATTTAGCAATGTTCTTTCCCTTGATCAGAGCCTGGGCCAGGGCTGGGGATGAGGAGGAGCGAGGAGAGACCCTGCTTGGATGGAGCTCCATGCATACCCAGGGGAAGGGTTATGTAAGCTACTGCACAATCCTAGCCACCCTGTAGCCAAGGGGCACCCCAAGGGGAGGACCAGGACACTGGGCCCAGCAACCTGTTCTCCCTGGAGAGGCAACATGGGAAGTGAGCCTGGAATGACTTAGAGATTCCCAGGTTAAGAAGGAGGGAGGATATCCTAGAGCAGGGGTCCTCAAACTTTTTAAACAGGGGGCCAGTTCACTGTCCCTCAGACTGTTGGAGGGCCGGACTATAGTTTAAAAAAAAACTATGAACAAATTCCTATGCGCACTGCGGGCCCAGGATGAGTCGGCTGCTAAGCAGGACAGGCAGCGGCACCCGGCGGGCCGGATAAATGTCCTCAGCGGGCCGCATGTGGCCCGCGGGCCATAGTTTGAGGACCCCTGTTAGAGAGTGTGTCTGGGAAGCAGCAGGCATTTGCTCCAGCCCAAGCGCAGGACGGTGTGGGGACATGGCAGGGACAAAACTAGGAAAGGTGGTTAGAGTCATGCCCAACATGCAGAGCTTCCTAAGCCAGAGGCAATGGGTAGCCCTTGTATGACGGGAGCCATAGGTCCATAGTGGGGAGGCTTTGTCCTCTGAACTTGGGAAAATGATCCTTTTCTCTCCCCACTGTCTTCAGGGAAAGGGAAGTAAAGGCAGAGGCCATGTGGCAGAAGAGGGGGGGTCTGTTGGCTCTCAGTCTGGGAAAGGCGACATGAGGAGCTCCTGTCCTTCCCGGGGAGGTGGTGGGCCACCCACTGGGGCTTAGTTTCTAAGTTAAGAACAGAACCTTATTTTAACATGATTTTTTGTGTGGTTGGGTGGAGGAGGCGGCTGTGAGGCCCAGGGACAGAGGATCAGTGAAGGATGAAACAAAAGGGATGCCTTTGGCAATTTGACTTGAGGACCTCTTTGGGGTCATTAACCTTTTTGGGGTCATGCCTTTCCCTGCCCAGTCATGCATCTGTGCTTCTCTTCCTCCCTCCTCCAAAGGTGCTCTGAGACATGAACAAACAGATGCCCAAAGCTACCTGTCGTACCAGTGGGGAAACTGAGGACAGGAAGGGAGAAGGTGCTCACCGAAGGTCACAGAATTTTCTGGCGCCAAGTCAGGGCTCTGGGCTCTGGGAGGCATGTGCGCATGTGTCCATTTCAGGGGTGGTGCCACCTCTGGATTCCTTGGGGATTGGAGAGGTGTGGCCTGAAGACCATCTCATATGCCTGCATGGGCCGCCTGCACGGTCACGCTCATTGCCACTGTGGTCTGTGAGGAGAGTCACCATGTCTGTATCCCCAATGAGGAACCCGAGGCTCAGGGAGGGAAAGGTCCTGATTGAGCACTGAGACCCAAACCAGAATCTCCAAGTACTAACACTTAAAACCTTCTTCATCCTGACAGACCTATGTGGATATTTGCATTTGAACATTTCCACATGATGTGGGCATGGGTAGTGTCCATGTATTTGTAGTATACACACATGTGCATACACACACACATATATATGCATACACATGCACACGCATGATTTGTAAAAATCCCCACTGATTCTCCTTGCCCTGTGCTGTGTGGAGAATCAGTATATTGGTGCAGTCTCTAATCCCTTTCCTTGGATCCAAGCAAATGACAGGATCTGTCGCTGCCATGGCTAAGCCCCAGGGCTCTCCCTGGTGCCTTGAATCAGAGTCAAGATGACCCGCTTTCCCCAGCTACTCCCTGTCTCCCCGCTGCTTTGGCCGGGAAACTGTCAGCCTGGTGAATATCTCAGGCTTAGCAGCTTGTTCCAGCTTCCGAGCCTGCCCCTTTTTGGCTGCCCAGCCTGGCTTATGAGACCAAACCCCAGAGTCCTGCCCCAATGCCAGTGTTCAGCTGCCCATATGCAGATAGGACTTGTCTTCCCAGCGTGCCAGTGTCCACAGAGATGCATTTCCTGGGTGCCGGGCCACATCGGGCACAGAGCTCAGGATGGGAGCAGAAAAAGAAGCAGGCTGTGCCCTTGCGAAGATCCCAGCTTGGAAGGGAGCTGGTTATGAAAACAAACCCAGACATCAACAGCCCAACAAGACAAGTGTTCTCTGGGCACAGAGGAGGAAACATAACTTCTGCTGGGCCCTCGGGAAGGCTTTCAGAAGTCTCTGGCATTGGGACTGAAATGCGAATGAGAATATGTCACATCAAGTCATGGGAGAGGGGCCTTCCAGGGGAAAGGGACAGCAAGAGCCAAAGTGTGGAGGCGGAAAGAACAAAGGCGCAGAGGCTGAAGGGCAGCCGGAGCCGGAGCCCGACCCTGACTAACCTTCCATCCCAGAGCAGGGACACCTGTGTCCTCCAGGGACAGAGAAGGCAAAGCTGACAGCCCGTCAATAGGCCCTGACCTCACCTTGGACCAACCTGCCAGCCGACGTCTTCCTCCCAAGATCTGGCTCCCTACCCATGGGTGCCCTGCGCTTCTCTTCTCTCTCCTTGGAATGTTCCTTCCCGTTGAGGAAAGAGCATTTTCTCCAGACACCCAGTGCTGCTCAGTGTCCTTGCTGTGACTATGCCCTTCTTGCTGAATCAGGAGAAAGGGAAGGCCGCCCAGAACCCCCAAAGGCGCTGCCCCCAGGTGCAGACCCAGCCTCACAGGCATGCTCTCTGTGTTTGTCAGGGGACCTTTGACTTTGGTCTCAAATCCCCAGGAGCCAAGGTTGATGGAGACAGCTGTGCCTGCCTCTGTGTTATTCAGTGAGCACCATGTGATTGAGGGGATGCGAGGCTGCCACTGAGCCCGGAGCAGGTCACAGTGAAAGCAAGGCCTTCTCACCAAGATGGACACATGGATGTGGACATAAGGAGGGAACAGGACGGGGAGGCAAGCCACAGGTGGTCTCAGGGCCTGCTTGGCTCTGTGATCCTAGCACCTGGAGAGAGCCCTGCAGGCTCCAAGTTGGGGCTCTCCAGCCCCTGGGTAGGTGGGTGCCCAGGGGCCCTACAGGTCTCCCTGTTTCTGAGGCTACAGGAGCTGGGATGAGCCTGAGGAGGAATCAGTTGCTACCTGACATCGATTCGATCAAGGTATGATTTTAGCGGAATAAACCACACCCACTCAAGCTTAAGTATTTGCAGCTCTCACCATTGTTAGAATCCAAGCATTTCTATCAGTACCACCCCCAAACCTTCCTCCTTCCCCCTTGCATTCAATCTCTCTCTTTACCTCCGGCTCTAGGCAGCCATGCTCGGCTTTCTGTCACTATGTTTAGACTGTTCTAGAGTCTCACATAAATGGAATCATAGGATATAATCTCTATCTCTTTGTGCCCGGCTTCTTATGCTCAGGATTCAGGTTTTGAGATTCATCTTGTTGCCTGTACCAGTAAGTCACTCCTTTTTATTGCTGAGTAGTATTCCACTATTCAGTCATATAATATGTTCATCCATTCACCCATTGATAGATAACTGTATATAGTTTTTTGGCTTTTTGAATAAAGTAGCTATTAACATGCATAATCAAGACTTTGTGGGAACACAACATTTTTCTTTTTCTTGGGTAAATACTTAGGAGCGGAATTTCTGGATCACATAGTACATGATAAGAAATTGCCACGCTGTTTTCCACAGTAGTTGCACCATTTTACCAGCAGGGGCATGAGAGTCCCCATTCCCCCACATCCTTGCCAATGCCTGTTATGCTCAGTCTGTTTCATTTTAGCTGTTCTATGGAGTGTATTCTACTCTGGTGTTTATTTGCATTGGTCTGACGACTAGTGATAAGTGTATTCTCACATCCTGATTTCAGTCCTGAGTCTGCCACTCTTCATTCCTCCCTTGGACAATGCATTTCACCTCTCTGGATTTTAACTTTCGCGTCTGGAGAAGTGGAGTACCAGTTTCCACCCTGTCTCCAGCACCGGGCCTTGTAAAGATGGCATCAGGTGATGCATGCAGATGGCAAAGTGCACAAAGTACCTGCAAGGTGCAAAACTCTAAGCTGCCACTTCACACAGCACTCAGCTCATGTGCGTTTCACTTTACATTCATCATTTCATGTCAGCAGCCTCCTCACCAATTTTCCCGACTCCAGTCTCCCCTCCACCTCGCCCCCCGCAGGGCAGCTAGCTGCCTTATCTAAAGCACCACCAGACCGTTGTGCTTTACGTCACTCAGGTCTTGCCCCGGTGACAGGATTCATTCATTCTTTTCACTAATAACATCGACGGAAAGCCCGCTGTGTGCCAGGCACTGTTCCAGTTACTGGAGATAAAGAATCAAACGGAGCAGAGAGTCCTGGCCCTTTACAGAACTAGAACCCATCTCCTCATTGTTCAAAGACAGCAGAGGCCCGGAGGCATGAACGTGCTGCCCACAGTCACACGGCAAGGCAGCAGCAGAGCAGGGGTGAGAACCAGTCCCTGTCCCCAGTCCCGGGATCTTCTCACCACTTCCAGCCCGTGCCCTCTCCTCTGGTTTTCTCAGAGACACACGGTCCAGAGCCAAGGGGAGGCAGCCTGAAGGGAAGAGCATAGAAACCCACCCTTCTCATGGGGAGCAGTGGGGAGCTTCAGCACGGTCCCTGAGCCCACTGCCCCTTTCTTCAGAAGCCTTGTCATGAATAATTGCTTCTTACCAGAGCCCAGACCTGTGGGTAAGTGGTGCCACTCGCTTCTGCCTCCTTTCCCCAAAGTACCTCTTGATTTCCGCCTGTGAGTTGCTCTGTCTGCTCAGAGGAGGAGCAGAGCTGCAATCACCTGAGATTGCTCGCGGCTGTCAATCTCCCTTTAAATAGGAAAGCCTTGCCCGTGACATTTAAGGAGGGCTGCGCTGCAAGTCCTGGCCTGCGTTCTCAACTCCCACACGTCCCCTTGGTTATTCCAGCCGATGCCACAGAAAGCCAGAGTCCAGCATGGGACCGATGAAGACGCCCGAGTCCAAGAAAGAGGGACAGACTTGCCAAAGTTTATGCATCAGGCAAAGAGAGATGGGATTGGGAACTCAGATGCTCTACCTCCTAGATCCGTGTTTGGCAAACTGCAGCTCACGAGCCACATGCGGCTCTTTGGCCCCTTGAGTGTGGCTCTTCCACAAAATACCACGGCCTGGGCAAGTCTATTTTGAAGAAGTGGCGTTAGAAGAAGTTTAAGTTTAAAAAATTTGGCTCTCAAAAGAAATTTCAATTGTTGTACTGTTGATATTTGGCTCTGTTGACTAATGAGTTTGCCGACCACTGTCCTAGGTCAGTATCCTTTTCTTTATCCTAGGATACATACTGCCAGCCCCCCAACTCTCCCAAGGACCCCAGATCCCTGCCCAGTCACCTGCCTCCAGTTGCCACCCCCTTCCCATCACACGTGAATTAGTCAACATTAGACAGTGCTGGTTAGATCAAGCAGAGAGAGATTTAACAAAAGGTATTAGGTGCTTACGCTGTCCATGGAAAGGCTGGTGGAGGAGGCTGCAGGCATAGCTTCCAGGAATGAGTCCCAGACGCCACTGCCAAACCAACCTGCGAGAGGGGCTGCTCCCTCCACCATAGCTGAAAGCTGGCAGCCCCAGCAGCTGCCTCCAAGAGCCATGTCACATCTGTGTGACCTGGGGTCACACACTTGCCCCAGGTGCCGGCTCCAGGACTGCACCTCCTCAGAGCCCCAACTTTGGGGTGGGGCTGGAATGGAGGTACAGGAGCCCACCTCTGGCATCTGCCTGGGAGAAAAGACTCATCCCTCTAGCTACAGTAAATAAATCTCTTCGGCCTGTGTTCCCGCCGTGGGGCAAAGCTTTATTTTACGTGTTCTGAGCCTGTGTCTCAGGCTATAAACTTGCAAAAAAGGTACAGGGTGAGCTCAGGACAGAGTGGGAAACCCAGATTCACACCTGAGCCCCTCCAAGAAGGGTGCCCAGTGGTCACAAACCTAGCTCTAGAACCTTCCCCTTGTGTGTGCATCCTGTCTACACCCCATACCCTTGTGACTCTAGGGAGTCCCTGGCCCTTCCCTGCATCTTGGTGTCCACAGCTCTGTAAAGTGAAGATAATAGCAGCATCCAGAAAGTACTCAGAACAATGTCTGGCACTGAGAAAGTAGTTGCTATGGACTTAACTGTGTGCCCTACTAAATTCACGTGTTGAAGCACTCACCCCAAAGTGACTGTATTTGGACATAGGGCCTTTAGGAGATAATTAAGAGAAAATTAGGTCATAGGGTAGGGCCCTTATCCAATAGGCACTCCTACTCCCACAGGACCCCAGATCCTGCCCAGTAACCTGCTTCCAATTGCCAGTCCCCTTCCTATCACAAATGTATTAGTCAACATTAGAGGAGGCACCAGCCCTGGCTGATGTTCAGTGGTTAGAGCATGGGCCCACGAACTGAAGGGTCCTGGGTTCATTCTGGTCAGGGCACGTGCAGGAGGCAACCAATCAATGTGTCTCTCTTACACTGAGGTTTCTCTCCCCCAGCTCCCTTCCACACTCTCTAAATAAATCAATGGGGAAAAATATATCCTCAGGTAAGGATTTAAAAAAAAAAAAGAGGAGACACCAGAGCTCCCCCAGCCCTGCCCACTGGAGGCACACACAGAAGAAAGGCCAAGTGAGGACTAGCGAGAAGGTGGCTGTCTGCAAGCCAGGGAGTGAGACCTCATTAGACACTGACTGTGCTGGCACCTTGACCTAGGACTTCCAGCCTCCAGAGCTGTTAGAATATGAAGTTCTATTGTTTAAGCCACCCAGCCTGAGGTATTTTGTTATGGCTGCTTGAGCAGACTAAGACAGCTATTAATTAATGAGTTATCATGTTATTCCTAATTTTCCAACTCTGTGATAAAGTGCAGAGTATTTGAAGTCTCTAAGCCTTAGTTACCAATTCTAGATCAGGGTTCCTCAACCTCAGCATTACTGACTTTGGGCTGCTTGGTGTGGGCCTGCTCTGTGCTCTGTAGGACGCCTCATCCACTAGATACCAGTAACATCCTCCCCTCCCCAAGTTGTGATCATCAAAAACTGCCTTCACGCATGGCCAAATGTCCCCTGGGCGCGGGGGGCGGGATACAATTGCCCCTGACTGAGGACCAGTACCCCAGATAAACGTTCTGTCTGTGCTGCTGTTATGGAGCTTAACAAGGCAGATGTGACATCGCGTGTCACCTAGAAGTCACCCACTCTTTGAGTAGTACACAAAGCTTGCTCACAGCTTACCTCAAACCTGCGGGAGACTCGTTGCCCTCCCTGAGTTTCTGAAGATTCTTGAGAGACAGCATAGCTCCAATTTTCTATTTCTGAAAAATGATGTATGTTGCTCCTTTTGTCTGCATTTGGGCAGTCCCTAACATGGGAGATAAACCCTTTTCCTTTATTGCCACCCAAAGTGGCAGTCGAGCAGGTCAGGGCTGCTCCTGAAGATTCCTAGTAACAACGGCCCATCTGACAGGTCACTGGGGTTTGCGTATTAGCCACCCCAGCTTGACTCACCATGCAGAAGTCCCATGCTGCTCACCTCTGTCCCTGGGAGTCCCCTGCCCGGTTCCCTCCAGGCTCCTCCTGCACCTCACAGGCAGCCCTCATACCAGCTGCCCAGGCCCAAGGGCCAGCCTCTGTAGCCAGCATCCCCATCACCTTGCCTTCTAGGCAGGACAAAGATGCTGAAGAAAGCGCCCTCCCCACCTTTGCTGAAACCGTGTCTCCCACTACACACACGAAGAAATGTTGGCTCAAATACAACACAAACAAATGTACAACCCCATCAACCAACCTGGAAGCAAGAAGGGAAAAGCCTGGCAGGCCGGAAACAACAGACAATTTGAAGCCAGGTCTGTGAGCAGCAGCTAAGGTGCCCCCAGAGGTGGCGGAGCTGAGTCAAATGCTGTTTAGGACGCATGAGGGGTGAGAAGGAGGCAGCAGCCCTGTGATGCAAATGGTGAGCAGTGGTCTCTGCATACAGCCAGGAGCCTGGGAGAGCTGTCCCTTCCATAAAATACAAACCAGAAAACTACCACCCATCCCTCACAAGAGTGGGCCAGCCTGCCCAGGCCACGAGTGACACAGGAGACACCCAAGGGAAGTCAGAGTCTCCGTGTGCACAGAGGGCCCCAAAGCCACCCCACCCATCTGGTGCAAGACCTAGAGGAAAAGAATTACAAGGAAGCCTGCCCAGGGCCAGGGAATCCCAAGACTGTTGCAGAGGCGAGGGAGACATCGGAACATCCCAGGTGGGAAACAGCACCTCTGACGATGAGCTCAGAGTCAAAGCCATCAAAGCAGGTGAGGAAAGAGGAGCCCGGGACCAGGATCGCCCACCAGGTGCAACAGCAGTGCTGGGAGAAGTGGGGAGGAAGGGAGAGAGTATTAGAAGGACATCAGCAGATGGCCTTTCAGAATAGAAAATGTTTGTGAGTTCTTTTATGGAAAATGTAGTTAAGTTCCAGGATAAATATAAACACATACTCACATTTGGAGAAGGGAATCAAAATATCATAAGTTGATAAGTCAAGCAATCAATGTAGAAGGATATTTTTAAAGAGTAAAGGAACTAATAATACCAAAAAATAAGGGGGGAAAGTAAGGTAGAGGAAGGAAAGAAACTTCCTTGTTTCTTATGGTGGGAAAGTCTCTTAAGTTATAATTCAGGAAATGAACATAACTATTGTATATTGTTATAAGGCAACCACTAAAGGAACTATAAATACTTCCTAAATCTTCCAAATTATTAGAGGGAAAGCCAATACACAAAGCAAACCGCAGATCATGAAATAAAAGACTTTTAAAGGAAGCATTAAAATCAGATAGCATAATATAAAATAATATAACAGAACTGAGAATGTACAAATATACCCTATCATATCATTAAATATAATGGGATAAATGTATGTATTATTTTTTGGATCAAAGAGTGAAAACAAATATAAGATTGTGGGAGATGCCTCAGATGCCCCAACTCAAATCCGCTAAGCCACACCCGATCTTAGCCCTGCCGGGGTAGACAGGTCTGTGGAGCTGGGATGGACTTCAAGCTGGCAGAATCTGGATGCAGAGAGCATGCGCATCTGTTCTGTCTGCCCTGGGCTCCTCCAGTGCAAGTGGGCGCTCTCTGAGTGCACACCTGTGAAGCTTGAAAGGGCAGGAAAACCAACACCTCCAGGGAAACCCCCACCCAATGCTGAATGAAGCCCCTCTTTATAAAGATCTTCAGCCCTATTAAGTCACCAGGGAAATGCAAATCAAGCTTTAGATGTGACACCTTTTTATTCTCATCTTAGAGGCAAAAATAAAAGTCCATCAATGCAAAGGAATAGAGAGACTATGGATCAAAACACCTTTAATGTATTGCTAATAGAAATGTAAATTTATAGAACCACATTAGAAAACAACTTGGCATTCTTATAAAATTGAATAGCCTCAGTATATTTCCAACAAAAAAGTCTTGCCAATGTATTTTAGGGGACATTGGTAAGTATACTCATGGCAACGCTCTTCAGAATAGCGAAACCATTAAAACAAAAAAATATCCATAGAAAGAATAATGGCTAAATGAATTGACATATTTACACAATGAAGTATTATATAACAGTCAAAATGAATAAACCACAGCCACTTCAACAATGTGGCCATATCTAAAAATATCAAGTTGAGTGAGAAAAGTAGGTACCAGAGATGATATACTGCCTAAACCTTTTTTTTAAATTATTAAAAGCAAATGCTAAACAACACAAGTATTGGAAGAGTAACTATAGATTCAACTACATTAAAAATAGGGATGGGCATCTAAAATCATATGTAATGGTGAGAGACTGGATAATTTCCCCTAAGATCTGAAACAACACAAGGATTCTCTTTCAACACTTCAACATTATACTAGATGTTACAGCCAGAGAAATTAAGCAAGAAAAAGAAATAAATTGCATCCATATTATAAAGGAAGAAGTAAAATTATCTCTATTTGCAGATGACATAATCTTGAGAATAAAAAATTCTAAGGAATTTACTAAAAACCTATCAGAAAAAATAAACAAGTTCAGGAATGCTGCCAGATACAAGCTCAATATAAAGATCTATCATATTTCTATAAACTAGCAACAAATAATACAAAAATGAAACTAAAAAAAGAATTTCATTTACAATAGCATCAAAATAACAAAATATTTAAGAATAAATTAAATATAAGATACACAGTATTTATACTCTGAACCTTCAAAATGTTGTTGAAACAAAGATCTAAAGAACATAGAGATCTCTATGTTCATGGATTAGAAGATTTAATACAAATGTGACCGTACATGCTAAGTTGATCTACAGAATCAACACAGTCCTTATGAAAATCCAAGCTTCTTTTTTGGCAAGGGACGGGGAATAGTCAAAGCAATCTTGATCGACCGTTTTTTTTTGCACCCTCAGTTCCATTCCACTAATCAAGATTGCTTTGACTAGTCTCAGTCCCTGGCATTCTCACATAAATTTTAGGATCAGCTTTTCAACTGATTCTCAACAAGGGTACCAAGACGACAAAAATGGGGAAATTTTTCAAGAAATGGCACTGGGACAACTGAATACCCGCATGCAAAAGAATCAAGTTAGGCCCTTCCTCACACCATCCTCAAACATTAACTCAAAAGGGATCATAGACTTAAATGAGAGATCTTAAAACTATTCAACTTTTAGAAGAAAACATAGGAGTAAATATAACATTGGGTTAGGCAATGGCTTCTTAGTTATAATATTAAAAGCACAAGCAACAAAAGAAAAAAATAGATAAAAAGAACATCAACTTTAAAAGCTTTTGTGATGCAAGTAATAATGTCAAGAAAGTAAAAAGCAACTTATAGAATAAGATAAAATATTTTCAAATCCTATACTTGATAAGGGACTTGTATACAAAAAATAAAAACTCAGTAATTAAAAAATAACCTAAGTAAAAAATGGGCTAAGGATCTTAATAGACATTTCTCCAAAGAAAATGCACAAATGATCCATAAGCACATGAAAACATGTTTAATATCATCAGTCATTAAGGAAATGCAAATCAAAAGAAAAATAAAACACTTCGTGTCCACTAAGATGGCTAAAATAAAACAGACAGACAACAGCAAGTGTTGGTGAAGGTAATGGAAAAACTGGAACCCTCATACATTCTAGAGGAATGTGAAACAGTGCTGCCACTTTGGAACATAATTTGGTAGTTCCTCTAAATGTTAAACATAGACTTACTACCTAACCCAGCAATTTCACTCCAAGCAAAATGAAAACATATGTCCCCACATAAACTTGTACAAGAAAGTCCATGACAGCATTGTTAATAACAGCAAAAAAGTGGAAGCAACTCAAATGTCCATAATTTCATGAATGGATGAATAAACTGTTGTATATTCATACAATATATTATTGCACATTATTCAGCTATAAAAAGGAATGAAGTGCTGATACATGTTACAACATGGATAAACCTTGAAAACATTATGCCAAGTCAAAGAAGCCAATTCTAACAGCCATATGTTGTATGATTTTATTTACATAAAATGTTCAATTAGACAAATCCTTAGAGACAGAAAGTAGGTTATTTGTTGCCAGAGCATGGAAGGAGGGAGAACTGGGAGTGACTGCTGTGGGGCATGGGTATTCTTTCTGGGCTGATAAAAATATTATAAAATCAGATTAGGCTGATGGTTGCATAATTCTGAATATATCAAAACATTGGATTGTATGCTTTAACTGGTGAATTGTGCAGTAGGTGAATTATATTCAGTAAAGCTGTTGTTTTTTAAAGGGGTGGCCAAGCAATAGAACATCAGGGCAAGACTTATAAGGATGCTTAACTGAGATAAAAGAAGCAGGAGCATGGGGTGTGATAGGATCAAAAAAGGTAGATACAAGTTATTATAAAAGTTGGAGTTTTTCATTGTGTGTTAAGTTCACAGATTTTTATGATTAAAAGCAAACACATAATTATCCAGCAAATAAATACATAATGGAAGAGGGTCATGCATGGACCAATAATGGAGTGTGTCAGAAGCCAAGGATGTGATTGATCTGCGTCTGAATACCTGTGGTCCAAGCAAAACAATTAAAAGAAAATATCAAGGAAAGAGCAATAATTAACTCATGGGTACAGCTAAAACAGTGCCCGGAAGAAACTTTACCACCTTAATTAATTTTACTAAATAAGAACAAATAAAAATAACTCAATTCAAAAGTCATACAAAGAACAAAATATTAGGCATTAAGAAAGCAGAAGGATGCAATTAGTAAGGATAAAAGTACAAATTAATCAATTATAAAATAAGAGAGAGAGGAACTAGTACATTCAAAGCAGGTTCTGAGGGAAAAGAAATATAGTTTTCTTGAAAAAGAAAAGCTAGCCAGACTAATAAAGGGGAAAAAAAGGAGTGAAATCACAAATGCACAATAGTAGATATGAAAATGGAGACATAATCATGGATACAAAGAAAAGTAAACAAACCATAGAGATTAATGTCAACCCTGCAAATAAATTTGACAACCTTTGTAAAATGAATAATTTGCTATATAAAATATAATTTATACATAGAGTGGGGCAAAAGTAGGTTGACAGTTGTATGCAAAATAGAATTTATTCTTGTATTATTATTTAATAATTATTGTTTTATTTTTCATATGAACAACTATGAACCTACTATATTCTCTAACGTTAACTACAGGGTGGGGCAAAAGTAGGTTTACAGTTGTGAGTATGAAAAATAGAATTTATTCTTGTATTATTTAATAATTAGTTGTTTATATGAAAAATAAAACAATAATTATTAAATAATAATACAAGAATAAATTCTATTTTTCATACTCACAACTGTAAACCTACTTTTGCCCCACCCTGTAGTTAACGTTAGAGAATATAGTGAGACCAATTATCAGAAAATAAATTGGGAAAAATATTAAAAAGCTATTACTCCACCCCCCAAAATCTCTAAAGTTTCCCAGGAAAAAAATTTAAAACTTCTAAACACAGTTTTTGTTTCTGTGTTATCACTTGTTTTTTAAATTAAACTTTTTATTTTGAGATAATTATAGATTCACATGCAATTTTAAGAAATAATACAAAAAGATCCCCTCTAACCTTACTCAGTTTCCCCCAATGGTGACATCTTATAAAATTATAGTATGTTATCACAATCAGGATACTGACATTGATGTGATCAAGTTACAGAACATTTTCATCACTAGGAGGATCTGTCATTTAACACCCTCATGGGCAGACCAACTTCTTTAGACTTGTTTAGAAACATTTAGTTACAAATTTTGGATCTAATGATAGATATTGGTCTCTACGGTCATTTTCCTTTTTCTTTTCTTTCTTTCTTTCTTTCTTTCTTTCTTTCTTTTTTTTTTTTTTTTTTTTTTTTTTTTTTGACTCTCTTTTTCTGGGTAATTCTAGCCTGATAAAATGAGTTGGAAGTATTCCCTTATCTTCTGTCTACTTGGAGAGATTGGGTAAAATTGATGTTAGTTCTTCTTTAATGTCTGGTAAAATCACAAGTGAAACCATCTATGCCTGAAGATTTCTTTTTGGGGATCTTTCAAGTTATAAATTCAATCATCTGTATATTGTATTGTGTGTTCACTACTCAAAGTCAAGTCTCCTTCCATTACCATTTATCCACCCTTTACTCTCTTCTACCTTTCCCTACCACCCTCCCAGTGGCAATCACCAGACTGTTGCCTGTGTCTATGAGTTTTTTCTTTTGCTTAATCCCTTCACCTTTTCCATCCAGTTCCCCAAATCCCTCCCTCTGACAGCTGTCAATCTGTTCTCTGTATCCATGAGTCTGTTTCTATTTTGCTTGCTGGTTTATTTTGTTCATTAGATTTCACATATGAGTAAAATCATATGGTATTAGTTTTTCTCTAACTGGCTTATTTCACTTTGCATACCACTCTCCAGGTCAATCCATGCTGTTGCAAAAGGTAAGATTTCCTTCTTTTTTATGGCCAAGTAGTATTCCATTGTGTAAATATACCACAGCTTTTTTATCCATTCATCTATTAATGGGCACTTGGGCTGCTACCAAATCTTGCCTATCTATATATATAAAAGCCTAAGTGACCACTCGACCGGTCAACCGGCAGATGCTTAACACAGGAGCTGCCTCCTGGTGGTCAGTGCATTCCCACAGCGGGAGCGTCTCTCAGCTGACCAACAGGCACCAGATGCCAGGTTCATGGCTAGCGAGTGGACCTGCAGCAACGCAAACCTCTCCCGCGGAAACTCCCCCTGGCTCCCCTCCCCCATCCAGACCAGGACCAGGACAGAGACCAGCATTGGGACCGACTTGGCATGAGTTTGCAGCTGCTTCTAGGTCATGGGCATCCCAGTATCACACTAGGATGGGAGCATGGACAGTGCAGCGGAGCGGCAGCAAGCACAGCAGGGCCGGGATGAGCAGGAGCGGCACTGTGCCCAGTCCAGGCTCCTCCCCAGACGCCTGCTGCTTCGCTCACTACTACATCCCTAGGGGGATGTAGGACTGCTGATTTTGGCTGATCCTTGCAGGCCAGGCCAAGGGACCCCACTGGTACACAAATCCATGCACCGGGCCTCTACTTATCTAATAAGATCCCATTATGGTCAGAGATCATATTCTATTATTTCAGTTATTTTAAATATATTGAACTTTGCTTTATATCCCAGGATATGGCCTGTTTTCGTGAATATTTCATGCATGCTTGAGAAAAAATGTGTATTCTTCTGTTGTTGGGTGAAGCATTTTACACACACACACACACACACACACACACACACACACACACATATATATATATATATATATATATATATATATATATATATATATATATATATTAGATCTTACTGGTTGATTACGTTTTTGAGCATTTTTATATCCTTGCCTAATAGTCTGTAAGTTGCTGAGAGTGGGATGTTGAATTCCCAAGTATAACAGTGCATTGGTCTACTGTTTTTCAGCCCTATTAGTTTTTCCTTCTGTATTTTGAGGCTCACTTGTTTGCTGCATACACCTTTAGAATTGTTATGTTTCCCTAGTAGAGTGATCATTTTATTAGTTGATGTCTCTCTTTGTAATAATTTTCATTATTCTAAAGCCTACTTTACCTTATATTAACATAGCCAGTCTGCTTTTTTAAAATTAATGTTTGTACAGCATAACTTTTCAATTCTTTATTTTCAGCCTACCTATGTTTCTGTATTTATGGTGAGTTTCTTTTGGGTGGTTTCCACTGTTTTAATCCACTGTTTCAAACTCTATCTTTAATTGGCATATTTAGACCATTTATATTTAAGGTAATTATTGATATATTAGAGTCCAAACCTGTTATTTTATTAATTTGTTTCCTATTTGCTTTTTGTTTCTCATTTCTCTGTTTTACTTTTATCTCCTTCCTGTAGATTTTGTAAACATTTTTTAAATTCCATTTTGATTTACTTATAATTGTTTTATTATATCACTTTGTATAGTTATTTTAGAGATTGCTATAGCCATTACTATATATATGCACAGCTTATCACAGCTACTCGTATTGACCTTATACTACTTGGAGTGAAGTTACATGTAAGTCCATTTACCCCCCCTACTTTTAAATATACTTTTGTAAGTATTTCCTCTACATATATTGAGAACTACACTGAGTGGCCAGATTATTATGATCTCTGAATGCATAATAATCGGCCACTCAGTGTATATCCTATATAATAAAAGGCTAATATGCAAATTGTCCCCTCAACCAGGAGTTCGACCAGCAAACAGGCCGGCCAACCGCCCATGTCCCCTCCCCCTGGCCAGGCTGGCCGGACCCCACCCATGCACGAATTCATGCACCGGGCCTCTAATATATATACACTGAGTGGCCAGATTATTATGCGTTCAGAGATCATAATAATCTGGCCACTCAGTGTACATCAAATGGTGTCATAATTTTTGCTTCAAACATCAAACATGATTTTAAAAACTCAGGAGAAGTAGAATCGTCTATTATATTTACTCCTTCTTTTACCCATCCCAATGTTCCTTTTTTGTTTTCTGATATTCCAACACGTCTATTATCACTCCTTTTCTGTTTAGAAAAATTCCTTTAGTCATTCTTCATGGGTAAGCTGGCCAGCAAAAATGTTCTTAGTTTTTCTCCATCTGATAATCTATTTCCCCTTTCATTCCCAAAGGATGCTTCCTTTGGATGTAGAAGCTGCTAATGACAGTTCTTCTCTTTCAGGGCTTGAAAAATGTGCCCCTCTGGCCCCCATGGTTTCAGATGAGAAATTCTCTGTTGTTCAAATTGGTGTCCCCTATACTTTTTTTTTTTTTCTGAATATTTCCAAGATGTTTTCTTTGCGTTTAGTTTTGTCTCTTGATATGGATTTGGGGGGAGAGGTGCTTCTCCTATTTGGGATTCATTCTGCTTCTTGAATCTTATACATTTATATCTTTACTTAACCAAATGTAGAAAGCTTCCAGCCTTTACTTCTTTGAGTTTTGGGGTATTTTCTTTTTCAGGCTTTGTTTCTCTTTTCTGGGACTCAAATGATACAAATATTATTTCTTCTGTTATTATTGCCCAAGTCCCTGGGATTCTGCCTCTATTTTTTTCAGTCTATTTTCTGTCTGTTGATCAGATTGGGTAAATTCTATTGATCTGTCCTCAAGTTTTCTGACCCTTTCCTCTGTCATGTCCACTCTACTATTGAGACCATCTAGTGACTTCATTTGTTATTGTATTTTTTACTTCTTTATTCCATTTAGTTCTTTTTTATAAGTTCTATTTTTCTTTTGCTGAGGCTTTCTATTTTCCATCTGCTTTAAGAGAATTCATAATCGCTGAAGCATTTTTATGATGGTTGCTTCAAAATCCTTGTCAGATAATTTCAACATCTGATCATCGCAGTGATGACTGTCTATTCTCATTCATAGCGTGGTTTTGACTTGTTTCTTGGAATGTGAGTAAGTGTTTTATTACATCCTGAACATTTTGGACATTATAAGTCTCTTTGTCCTATTAATATTATTTTCCCGCAGGCAGTCCCTTCCTTTGAGGTGTAGCAGAGGGATGGTGGGTGTGTTTTCAGCTTCCTGCTGGGCCTGGCTGCCACAACAAGGGGGAAAGTGGAGGGCTGACACATACCATGCTGTTGCTGCAGGCTGGGGAAGGAAGCTGGCTACCCCTACCCACTGGGCCTGCTGACACCATGACACCAGGGGAGGGAAGGAGAGGATGGAAATGTCAGCTAGTTCCGCCTACCACTACCTCATTCCCCTTCATGATGCTAAGTGGGGGTGGAGGCACAGCTCCTCACTGGCTCCCCCTGACACTCTTCTGGTGTGGGTATCAGAGCACTGATGACTTCCACCAGACAGGAAATGGAGAAACAGTTTTCCGTTCAGCCCCACCAATACTATCTCTGCAAAGGACTAGGGGCACTGCCTCTTGCTGCTGGGGAGAAAGGGAAGACTACCTCTCTCCTTGGCACCACCCAGAGGGGTCAGAGTGCTGTCTGCTTCAGGAAGTGGAGGGAGCTTATGGGTGGCAGGAATAGAAGCTCAATTTCTGGTTTATCCCTGCTAAAACCACAGTTGTGGATAGGTGTGGTTTGTCCATTGGCATTTAGCTGGAGTAAGGCAGGTATTGCCAAAAGGGTTTTCTGTTCTTAAGTCAGCCTTTTCCCAGTCCTTTGGCTGGGGGTTAACCATTTTTCTTGGAGCTTTTTATCACTGCCTGTAGGTTCAGTGTTGGAGGCCTCTCTCCGCAACCCTGACTGGGATGTATGGAAGGCAACAAGGAAGCCCAAGGCACTCCCTGCCATGTTCTTTTCCAAGTCCCAAGGACCCTTCTTCCTTCCACCTTCTAGAGTCTATCCAAGCTCGTCTGTTGTTATAGCAACCATATTTCTGTTGTAAGAAAGGCCCTAGGAGGAATGGGACTACTCTATCTTGGCAGAACTGGAACTCAGCAAATTTTTTAATGTGCATTTTTAAAAAGAATAAGGTACTTACGGGAAAAGGTACAAATCATAACTGTCTGGCTAGATATTTTGCATACTGAACACATCTGTGTAAGTAGCACATAGTTCAAGAAACAGAAGATGACCACATCCCCAGGAGTTTATTTTGTGCCTCTTTCAATCACTACACTTCCCCAAGGATAACCTCTTTCCTGAATTCTCACATGGCATATTCGTTTTGCTTGAGAGACCTCACCCTTTCTTCCAATAAGCGATAGAGTCATGATGATTACTTATTTTAGTCCAGGCTGAAGGCTGGATTTCAGCTCTGATGTAGCTTGGTCTGTTTGTAGTTTGCCCTTATTCCTTGGGTATAGTTAGTTCTCTGTATGAGAGTTTTTCTCACTGACACCAAATAGGTGATGGCTTTTCCAACACCAGTTCTCTAATTCTCTAACACCATTGGGTATCCAGCAATTAAATTAGATTCTGACACTGTTTGGAGTTAGTGCAGACCCCAGGGGCTAAGGGCTTAGGCTCACAGACTGCCCACACTTCAGATGCCAGCAGCAAGTCCCAGTACTTCTGACCAAACACCTGTAAATCTGGGGACTTCCACAACCCCCTCCTCAGGCTTGATAATTCACTGGGACTCACATAACTCAGGAAAACTTGACTTCTGTTTCCTGTTGGTTTGTAAAGGCTATATCTCAGGAAGAGGCAAATGGAAGAGATGCATAGGCAACATATGGGACAAGGGCCATGGTGTGGAGCTTCCATGCTCTCCCCGGGCCTGCCACCCTCCCAGCACCTAACTGTATTCATCACCCAGATGGAGGTCTGGAGGTGGGTGGAGGTGAAGGTTTCAATCCTCTGATCAAGGCTTGGTCCTTCTTGACTGGTCCCCATTCTGAAGCTTTTTAGGGGACCCCAGACACCAGTCATCATTTCATTACAATACAAAAGACATTATTATCACTCAGGAAGTTCCAAGTGTTTTAGGAGCTCTATGCTAGGAACTGGGGACACAGACCAAGTATTTTATTTATTTATTATGCCACAACATATTATGAGTACCAGATAGGTCTCAAACTCCCATCTTTGTATTGCAATACTGACCAAAGCTCTCCTGCTTTGTACAACCAACCTACCTAGGTTCCTAGCTCTCTTTTTATTGTTTCAGAATTCAGTGAATTGCTTGAAGTAAAAACTAAAAACTAGTCATATGCTTGAAACTCCTCCAAAGTCTCTGCCAGAGATCTAGTTCCTTTTGCTATCAGCAGTATCTCTCTACCTGTATATGGCCTAGATTATCTGCCTCCTTTCCATACCCCAAATCAGTAAATGCCCCTGCTGCAAAAAGAGTTAGAGTCAGCTCACGGTTCCAAAATTATCTCTCTCTAGAGCTTCAGCTTCTCTAGTTTTTGCTGCCTCTATGTTCTCTGACACCTCCAAAGAAATAATTTCTGCATTTTTAAGACATTTTTGTTGTTTTTGCTGAGACTGGTTTCCCACAAACTATTCCATCCAACCTAGAAGATAATCCCATTGCTAATTCATCTACTCCCAAGTTCTTTATCCATTAAAATAACCCAAGTGGCACAAAACAAGCAAATACTAGATCAAACTTTATTTATGAATTTTCATGTAAAAAATAATATTTTTTCAAATAAGATCTAGCATTACATTAAAAGTATAATGCAAATGGCAAAACAAGAATCTCAGCAGGAATGCAAGGATGGTTCAAAGTTACCATAATAATATATTAAGAGAGAGAAAAATGCATGTTTATCTATACAGATGGAATATTAAAGATTATTACAAAAGTAGCATCCTAGTATGAAAAAAACTCAATAAATTAGGAATATTCTGACTCTTTATATAATATATGCCAAAGTCAGCACTGTACTACATATATAAAGTTGTGAAAATGATAAAGATTTCCAGAATAATGCTATCCTATATAATAAAAGGCTAATATGCAAATAGATCAAACTACAGAACAACCAAACAACCGGTTGCTATGACGTGGGCTGTCCACCAAGGGGCATGCGTGGAACATGGCAGGCGTCATCTGTGGTGGGATGGTGGAGCAGGTGAGTGGGGGCACCAGACCAAGGTGGGGCACTGGTCGCTGTCATTAGGGTAAGCCTCTGGTGGTTACTGAAAATTCTTTGCTCCCACACGCCGTGGTCCTGCCCGGTGCTCACACCTATTGTCGGTGCCGGCCCCGCTTGCACCCACTGCCAGCACCAGAGCCACCACTCGCACCTGCTGCCGGCGCTGGCCCCGATCAATTGGCACCGTCATCGGGTGGGAGCAGTGGCTGCCAGCCCCGATCACCCCTGAGGGCTTTTCCACCTTCCCCTGCTCCTGAGGGGTGATTGGGGCAACAGCCACTGCTCATACCCACTGCTGGTGTGGGTCCCAATCACTCTGTGCTGTCAGCGTGTGGAAGCAGCGGTGGCGGTAGCGGGGCTCCCGGCAGACAGGGGAACGGGGCCGTGGCGGGAGGGGCTAGACAGGGGCGCAGAGGATGGGCCAGGACCCACCCCTGTGCCCACTGCAGCCACACGGCCCACAGTTCCTTTCAAGGTGCACGAATTCATGCACTGGGGCCCTAGTTAATTAATATTCTTCCAGAGGTAACTATGCATTTAAGTTTTATTAGAGAAATATATAAGATGTAAAAATTGGAAATAAATTATTTAAAAATTAGCTTTTTGTAGATGATATAACACTTTACCTAGAGATCTCAAAAAAATTAACTGTAACTCTATTAGAGAAAATAGAGAATCTGAAAAATGGCTGATTACAAGTTAATATGTCATTATCAACAGACATTTAGAAAACATAATGGAATAATAGATCCCATTTACTAAACAATAAAACATAACAAGCAATTTTGAAGATCCTTCTCTTGCTTTGTTTTCCCATCCATAGGTCCCCTCCCTTTCTCCTTCTCACGATAGGAACACTCCTAATGCTTTTGATGTACCACTCTCTGTGAGGGAGTGAATTTTGTGATTGCGTGTACTTTAACCTTACATAAAAGTTAGCAGGCCAAATTTCTCTTTAGTTTTATTCAGTCAACAGTATTTTTTAAGAACCTGTGTTGCTCTATGTACATTTAATTCATTGTTTCTAACTGCTTTGTGACATTTCCTAACAAACCTGTTCCTTTCCCTGAGGATGATGCCCCTAAGTAGCTTCCCCCACGAACTGTACAATCATGCAGCTGTAAAAGGCTTCTGGGACCAGTGGGAGCACTGGAGAGGATTCTGGGTCATATATACCCGAACACTGAATTTCCCTATTTCCAGACTGCCCTCCATTCACATTTCCCAGAACTGCAGGTCCCAGTTTCCTTTATCTTTTGGTCAAACTGGATGTTAGCCAGCGAGCGTGGATAAAGTCCTCTACCTTGTTCAAATGTGCATTGTGTTTTTAAGGAATGACATACACCTTTTTCTCCCCTCAGTTTCTCCTTTTGTGAATTGCCTATGCATAGTCTTTGCCCATTTTTCCTCTCAGATTTCCTACCTTGTTCCCCACTGACATGCAGGGGTTTCCTTGTATGTTATTGATATCGATTACTTGTCAGGTGGTGTTGATTTTGTCTGTGGTGGCCTTTATGGAATAGAAACCCTTTGGTTTGTTCTTGTCAAACCCATGAATTCCCCCTGGTGGTTGTGCTTTTCTGTTCTTGTTCAATGCGGCATCCCTCACCTCAAAATACACAAAGATATTTGCCTGTATTTTTAGCCATATATTTATATTTCACAGTCAGGTCTTGCATCTATTTCAATGCATCTTTGTTTATGTTGTGAAATAGAGAATCAACTGTTTCTCCATATAATGATAATTTCCCCAATCACCTATATAAACAAAAATCCCCCCCTTGATCTGTAGGTACCTTTATCATATGTCCTTCCCATATACACCTGTCTGTTCCTGAGCTCTCAGTGATGTTCCTCTGTTCTTATGCTACTAACATACCATAATAATAATTATTATTATTAATTATTAGAGCATTGTGCTAGGCCTAATCTATGGTAAAGTAAATCCTTATCTCTTTTTTCAGTGTTCAAAAATTAACTTTTTATAACTACACTTTCCCACATGAATTTTTTAATATGGTGTTCAGTTCCTCAAATATTAATGATGAGTATATTTTTATTTGGACTTGCCCTGAATGTATAGATTTATTTGAGGAGTATTGACATATTTATAAACCTAACCATGAATATGGATCGCATATATAATTGTGCATGTTTTCACTTTCACCCTCTAATAGAGTTTTTAAACTTTTTCTCTATGAAGCTCTTGTGCAATATTTTTAGTCCAACTTTTAGATATTTGTAGTTTTTATTACTTTAAATTTATAATATTTTATATCATATTTTCTTATTGGTTATTGCTGGTGATTGTAAAATAATGTTATTTATTTTAGTAAGTTCTGCTACTTTGTGTAAGTACATGCCTAGATTGTTTTTGAAAGTATATCCAAGAAGTTCATGAGAATTGTTGCCTCTGGAGAGGAATACTTGGGAATCAGGTAGGAAAAGAAGATCTTTTAATTGTACACTCTTTGGGACTATTTGGATTACTCCTTCAATGAAAAATTAGAATATAGATCATTAACATATTAGTACATGTAAGTATAGAGTTAATGTGTGTGTACTACACCTATCTTTATCTCTCTATGTATGATATATCCATATCCAGAGAGATCCAGAATGGGCCAAGGTGAAAGCCTGTGGAACCCGTAAGCTTTGCCCTCCTTGGAGAAAGCCTCGCTAGCGACACTGAAGGTACAGCAGTGGCCAGCAGCCATGGTCCGCTCTCTGTTCTTTGCTTGAATTTGAGAAGCACGAATTTTTGCTAACTTGAGCAATCTCTCCTGCTACCTAGTTTATTTTTTCAAACATTCCTGCATCTGGCAAAACAACTGAGTGAGAAATGTATGTGAATAGTAATTGCTTTCAAATCTTTTGAGTTTTAGCAACCCTCAAAGCATTGTGTGCATATTTTCCTTCTCTAATTGTCTCCATGTCATGGGCGAATAGTTTTTTAAATAAAATTTCTATTACACATGCCTTTCAGAATTATCTATTCATCTCACCCGTTAGGGTTTCACTGCGGAGTCTGGAATTCCAGTTGATATATGCCAAGTGATGTATATAGTACGAGGGATGAGGAGGTGACCTGAGATGGGGTTAATAAAGTGCTCATGACTCATCAGTTCTTTCAGAAGTGAATTGTAGAATATTGGTGGCCTTGTCTGCTCAAAAAAGGGACTGGACATTTGAACAGCAATGCTTTATTACAAAGAAGTCTTAGGTGGAATGACGGTTGTTGTTGAGACTGTGGAATTCACCAAGCAATCCATCTAATTTTCCTCCTTTGCCAGCCCCCTTCCAGGTAGGTGACCATGTGACCAGTTCTGGGCAAAGAACTGTGGCAACTGTGTGACTGACAGCTCTTCTGGGCTGGACCCTAGAAGAACCAATGTGTGACTCCCCCACCTCCACACTTGTCTCCTCCCCTGCAGGGCTCTTCCCTCTACTTAAAACCCTGCAGTGGTTCCTCCTTTCACTCAGAAAAAGTCTTAATAAAAGCACGCATCCTTACACTATCTGCCCGCAGCCTCTATTGCTGCCCTGATCTCATCTATTACCTTCTACACAGTAGTTGCTCACTGAACATTTCTTAGAAAAAGGATTCAAAGAATGGGCCAGCAAAAGCAATCGACACTTCCCACTGGTGGCTGATATTTTTGTTAGTCACATCTCTCCGGAAGAGTTTGCTCTCCCTCAGTTAGAACATGTATGGATATTCTCCCAGCCCACCCACAGATAAAGTCTGCTCTTCCTCTGATACACGTATGTACACACGCACGAACAACCTAGCATATAAGGCAGACATGAATGAAATTAAGATGAAAGAAGGGCTTGGGGTGACAGCATATCACAACACAGAAAAAAATAAATCCAATGTTGCACTTCTCTTTTAAAGGAGTCCCGTAGTCATTGGTCAGCCGCCTCCTCTCCCCATATTTTCCTTTTCCTCTCCTCTCTTCCCTCCCCACACTCATACCACCATGCAGCGTTTTCATTTATTTTGTTTCTTCCTCTCTTTCCAACTCATGCTAGTAGGGTTTCACCTTCTTCCACAACCAAGTTACTACTGTTTTCTTAAACCAAGATAGTCCTCTCCCTAAGATAAATTATTATATCAGGTGCTAAGATGATAATTATTCTTTGCACCCCACCACACTTTCTCTTAAGTTCTAAAGCCAATGACTCTCCATGTTATTTGGGGGATCATGTGTTCTAAGCGAGTGACTTTGCATTTCTGTCCTCCCTTCCAAGTGGGATGTCTGGGATGGAGACTGTAACCATTGTAACAACTGATCCACAGGTGACTGAGCATCCACAATAGCTTTTCTCTTGCTCCGCACAACCTCAGGTGTCCAGGGAACCCCTTCACACTCTCTTCCCCACATAGTCCGTGTGCAGGAGAAGGGAAGCGCATGGACGGGGGAGCAGGATGCCCTGCATGGAATCCAGGCTCCACTGTTGCCATCTGTGTGATGTTGGGCCCAGTGTCCTCATCTTTGAAGAGAAGATAGTAATAATGTCTGCATCATAGAATTACTGTAAGAAACCCGTGAAATAAGTGCCTGGTATACAAGCCCAATAAATGGTAACCATGGTGACCCATGTCATTTCCTCTGGCACCGTTGAGATAATAATAATAGATGCTCATCAGGTTTGGCGAAGGTGGAACATCAGCTCCAGGTCCTCCCACTAAAGCTTCGTGTTTTTCCCGTTGACAAGAATCCTATTCAGCTGAACTGCCTGCCCGGTCATGTTGATTTAAGCTCCGACCCTGTTCCTGATCCTGGGTAAGCTGCTTTCCTTCTCGGGGCTGCACTTTCTCCATCTACAGGGCGAGCAGTTGATTATCTCTCAGGGTCCTGCTAGTTTTGGCCTTAGATATGTGCACCTAAAGGAAAAATTGTAAAGATCTGTGCTACATCTCTAAAGAAGATGCTCCTGACTGAGCCGATAGCTCTACCTCATGGATTTGTAGGTCTTAACAGACTTCCTGGCAGAGTTGGCCTTGAATGCAGTAGGAAACACTGCAGAGCAGGTGCAGCCCAGCGCTTCACAGACGTAATGTGCACATGAGTCCCGGGGGTCTCGCTCGGATGCAGATTTTGATTCCTCAGGTCTGCGATGGGATTGAGACTGCATTTCTAACAAGCTCCCAGGTTTGTGGATGCCATTTGTTGTGAACCTCACCCAGGGAAGCAAGGGCTGTGCCACATGCTACTCCAGGGCTCTGAAAAGCACTGCAGACAGAGGGAGAGGTGGCCTGGAAAGGAGCCATCTCTGCAGCTCAGAGCAACCCATTTCCCTGCCCCGTGCTGAGCGCTGCCTGTCCCTGAGACTCTAATCTGTGTCCAGTAATGCACAGCCACCTGTGCCATTAATTAGAGTTCTCAGCCAGGAACCAGCCTCCCATCTATGTGGCACACTGCTCTCCAGGGCAGCCTTTTCCATAGAACTTCCCATGAAAATGGGGGTGTTAGGGGTCTGCAATTTTCAGTATGGTAGCCACTAAGGACACGTGGCTTCTGAGCCCTTGGCACATGGATGGTGAGACTGAAGAACTGAATTTTAATTTGATTGCATTTTATTTAATACAAATGCAACTAGCCACATCTGGCTAGTGGCTACCACATTGGAAAGCAGGGCTGCTGAGGGCATTTCCATATGCTGCTTCTTGGAAAGAAAATGGACTTTAAATTCTTAAAGTCCATTAAGCAACCCCTCTGGTTACTATCTGAAGGGCCTCTGTAAAATCACCAAACACTTGGCATTTGTCTTACTGGTAAAATGGGCACCTAATTAGCAAGCTTCAGAGGAGATGATCCAAAATAATATGTGTTATTACATTCCTCTTGTCACCTCCAAATAGTGCCCAGTCCCCTCCACCCAGATATGAGACCCCTACTCGCAACCTCCTGTGGCCCCTCCATGGCATTTGGAACTGTCCCCGCCTCGCTCATCAGAAAGGCTGAGTGGGAGAGAATGCAGTGGCTCCCCAAGTTGTGGGATGTTGGTGCCTAAAGTCAGAGGTTTCTCTATGGAGAGATCTGGCTAAGGGGTTACCAGGGGCCCCATCAAGGGGTGCACTGAGACCCTTCCATGCTCCGTAGTTCTGTGCATATACCTGGTGTCATGCTAACCCCAGACATGCCTGGGCACTGGAGAATGTGGGATGGGCACTTCAGACCATGGGAACAACCCAGGCAGGCACTTAGAGATGGGACACACAGAATGTTCTTGGGACTTGAAGTGCAGACTGGCTAGATGGGGTCAGATGGGGCAGGTATTATTTTTTTCCACACTTTCCAAATGAAAACTGCACAAACATGTGAGGCTGTGTGGAAGAGGGAATATTTAAAACTGGGTCAAACTGAGGCAGGCCTGGAGTGCCATGTGGCACTGGGAGAGCTACTTTTGTGTGTGTGAGGTGGGGAGGCAGCCAGGGATAATGTAATTGAGTTGTATTCTAATCTATGGAGGGCACTCTGTCGAAAACATAGAGATACATTTGGCAAATCAGTTTCTTTATCATTGTCCACTCAGGTGGATTAATCATTTACTAGAGGCTTCCTGAGAAGAATCCTGAGCCTGAACAACCTGTATAGCGAGGTCTATAGGGGCAGGGAAGGGGGTGGTCCCTGGTGCCTAGCATTCTTGGCTCAGAGTGAAGAGACTGGAGGAGAGAAACCGAGGGGGTGGCTACTGCACTAGTCCACGTGAGCACGCAGGGGACAAGGACGACAGAGGAGAACACAGCAAGACTAAGACTGGATGACCCAAGTCAACAGTTGGCACCAACTTAATGGCAATAGGAGTCCTCAATTTTGGGTGTGATGAAGAAGGAAACTGTATTCAGTGAAAACAGCTCAACTGTGATACAGCACAGCCTTGAAAACAGCATGACTATAAGGCAGCCCTGAAGCCAGACAGCCTTGAGGCCAGGCCCCTTTCCAGCTATAGAGCTCTGTTCCACGCTGCTCTGCTTGGGTGAGACATCATCAGTGTTTCAGCTTAGCCAAGCAGACACCAATGGAAAGGAAAAGTGTGCTCTTTGAGCCACAGCAGAGCTGACTTATACGGACAGAAGTCCCCACCCCCGATCCCTGATTAGTCTGTCTTCATGCAAATGAGGACTCCAACTCCTCACAGTTTGATTGGTCCAAAAGGCACTGTCCTGATTGGTCAGAATGGAGCTTTTCTGATTGATCAGAGCTGCACTGCTCTAACAGGATGGGAAAAGCCTCAGTCCTATTGGTTGAAATAGGATCCCAGGAAACCTTTCAAGGGCTGGCAGTCCAGCACAGGCTTCTCCATGAAGTGCAGTTTGCATGAGAGGCCCCTGTGCAGAAATGGCTGCTAGGCTCTGTGTTTTAAAATTTGAGCTCAGTTAGTCATCAGGAGCCCTTCTACTAAGAAGGTGTATATTTTTTCTCAGAGTTCACACCAGGTTGAAGTGCAAGAACACAAGGGAAGGAGGACCCAAAGGGATCTGGACAAGGTAATTCTTTGCTCTAGGGCCCCAGCTGAGGTCCCACACTCCACTGAAAATGTTCCCCCTTCAGGTGGCCCAGGAGCTGGAACACCTCAACCAGTGGCTCCTGAGAGGGCTTTCCCAGCTCTCTCTCCAGGAGGGAGGTCTGTGGCTGGTGGGAGGCCTCAGCCCAGTGTCAGGAAACTGCCTAAAGGAGGTGGCCCTCAACTTCACACTTCCTCCCCCACACTGGCTTTTCAAGGAAAACAGGGGTGATACTGTGCCACATTGTGTTAAGTGGAAAATATCTGCCTGAATCCACGGAGACCTGCTTGTCTGGGTCACGGCTGCTGTGAGATCTCAAATACTTCTGCAGTCACATTCTGTCAATCCTGCTGCATCTCAGATGACTGCATGGCCTCCTGTCAGCTGCACAGTCTGGGTCAGTGCAGTGTGAGTACCGAGCTCCATCCGGTTGGCGGTGAGGCACAAAGAGCATTGCACAGGGGTCAGGACACATGGATTAAGAGGCTAGCAAATCTCAGGGTTGGAGGGAACTTTGATTGTTTAATTCATCAATGTCTCTGCCAAGCAGCCATCCAGCATCATGCCTCCGGGGACAAGGAGCTCACTACCTTTCAAGTACCTGGCTTGAACTCTTAGATGTTCTGTCTCATATCAAACAGGAACTCATCTTTATTAAGGTTCTATCCATCCACCCCAGCACTACCCTTCTTCACCAGTCATATTGCAGAAATGTGCAGGCAGCTCTCTGCTCCCACCCCCACCATACCTCTGTTCTCAGGCCAGAAGCCCAGTTCCTACAGTCACCTTCCTAGGACAGGTGAGGAAGACTCCTCACTTACAGAGCTGAGTGACCCCCTCAGCTCCCCTTTTCCTTACAGTGGGCCATGATGACACAGCCCAGCCACCTAGCAGGGATATGGTGAGGATCCAATAAGGCAGCAAGGCTGTGAGTCCTTTGCAGCCAGGGAACCTCCATCAGACACGTGCTCCAGTGCAGTATGGGGGTGCCCAGTTTTAGCAAAGGGAGGAGTGTGCTCTTTGAGACAATAATGGGGTCACTGATCCCACCAGGGCAGGTTGAAGGCATTCAGAAGCCCTGGCGAGATTATGCATCTCCCATACATAATGTAAAATGATATTAATTCTAATCTGTTAGATATGTTCAAGGATGTCCAACAACATTATGATTTTTAATTTGAAAACTACTTTTTTGTGTGAAATTATCAAATTACTAGAGGCCTGGTGCACAAAATTTGTGTACAGGGGCAGTGTGTCCCTCAGCTCAGCCTGAACCCTCTCCAATATGGGACACCTCAAGAGATATCCAACTGCCCTCTCACAGTCCAGGACTGCTGGCTCCCAACTGCTCACCTGCCTGCCTGCCTGATTGCCCCTAACTGCTTCTGCCTGCCAGCCTAATCACCCCCTAACCACTCCCCTGCCAGGTTGATCGATGCCTAACTGTTCCCCTGCCAGCCCGATTGCCCCTAACTTCCCTCCCCTGTCAGCCTGGTCACCCCCAACTGCCCCTCCCCTGCCAGCCTGGTCGCCCCTAACTGTCCTCCCCTGCAGGCCTGGTCACCCCCAACTGCCCTCCCCTGCAGGCCTGGTCCCCCCTAACTGTTCTCCCCTGCAGGCCTGGTCACCTCCAACTGCCCTCCCCTGCAGGCTTGGTTCCCCCCCCCCCCCTCAACTGCCATCCCCTGCAGGCCTGGTCACCCCCCAACTGCCCTCCCCTGCTGGCCTGATCACCCACAACTGCCATCCCCTGCTGGCCATCTTGTGGCAGCCATCTGATGTCCACATGGGGGTGGCCATCTTTGACCACATGGAAGCGGCCATCTTGTGTGTTGGAGTGATGGTCAATTTACATATTACCTCTTTATTATATAGGATTTCAAAAATAGCTTTAAGTTTTCTAAATTTGTTTGTTTTATTTTTAGTGCCCTTGGTTTCCTGATGCCCTGTTAAGTTTTAAGTCTTCCATCCAGTCAAATAATTTAAAACCTAGAATCACCACATGTGCAGCATATCTTAGGAGTTAGAGCTTAGAATAGGTGTTCTCATCAGGATCCTTGGGCCTGGCTGACTTCACAGGGTCTGTGAACCCACTGAAATTAGATGCAAAGTTGTGAGTTTATTTCTGGGGAGACATTGCTCAGCTTCCATCAGATTATCAAAGGCTCTATCATATCAAAAAGCCCTGGGCCACTGACAGAGATTCATGAACTGAAAGTACCCTTTCTATAGCCAGTCCCCTAAAAACTGGTGATGTAAATTGGTGTAACCAACTTGGAAAACTGTTAACAGCTCCTGAAACTGCACATTCATTTATGTGACGTTCCCACTCATAGGTTTGTACTCATCAGAAATGTGCACATAGGTGCAAAAAACAAGTACAGAAGCAGCCCTATTCTACCTGAAACTGCCCAAGTGCTCATCTGTGATCAATGGGCACATAAATTGCAGTATCTTCCTAGAGTGAATACCAGACAGAAGTAAAAATGAACAATCAGTGACTATGTACACGATATTGATGACAATTGAGCGTAATATTGAGTGAAAGTAGCTAGACACGAAGATTACATACTGTGCACCGTTCCACTCCTATAAAATATGAAAAGAGGCAGCACTAACGCATGGGGTTGGAAGTCAGGAGAGCAGTTACCCTTATGGTGGCGAGTCATCAGAAGGGAGCACAGGAGAGCTAGTGTTTCTTAATCTGGGGGCCAGTTACTTGGGTGTGTTCAGTCTGAGAAAAATTCATTGAACTATACTTTATGCTGTAGGCATTTTTCTGTACATGTCACACTTAAATGAAAAGAGGCAAGAAATTGTGATATCTGCCATGAAATCCAAACTCATTGAACTTGGCCTTTGAGAACGTCCCCAAACTGACCAGTTTTTGAGCTGAGGGCCTCCCAGATTTCATGCACAGCCCTTACTGCCTGAGGTGGAGGTCCTGGTTAAGTGGCCTCTCGTTCCCATCTGAATGGAGCCCAATGAATGCGAAGATTCCCTCTTCTACATCTGACAAACCGGAGCCTGTCTCCAAGCAAGTGCCTGGCCATGTCTGCTGGGGAAGAAAAGTGCTGCTAATGTGATCCCTTCTTGACTACATGAGAAAAGCAAAACCTGGGAGTCCTCAGCTATTCCGCACTCCACCCCAGCTGGGAGTCACAGTCATTGGGCCTCTTGGGATTACAGATAGGGGCCTGAATGGAATCACAGCTGGCAAAGCACTCTGCAGCACTAAAGTCGGCCTGCCCGTGTGCGGGATTACTGGCATTGTTATTATTGTGGCTAATGAGAATAATGATAATAATAACAATTATTATTATAAATAAAAATAGTGTATTTTGTTCCCCTAACTGGAGGCCCATTTGGAGCCCAGGGGGAATAGCATGTGGACGACTTCCAATTTTTTTCAATTTGCTTTAGAAACATTCAGCATGAAGAGATAGATTGGTCTGGGCAGTGATGCAGACATCACCATAAAAAAAAGCAGAGGGAGGGGGTAGGGATTGGAGGGAGGGCTGGGAGCCCAGCTCCGCTTCCCACCATCCGCTGATGCCACTGCTGCTGCCCAAAGCCGCACCTGATTTCCAAGGGCGGTGGACGCTCCCTCTCAGCGCAGACCTGCAAGCCTGCCTTTCAGGTCCAGAGTGGGCTATTTTTCTGTCTCTTTGTGAAGAGGCAGAGGAGGCTTGTCATCCCGGGGCTCAGAAACTACGCCCCCAACTCCAGGTCCCTGGGGTCCTGGGGCAGACTCTTGGCTATTTGAGAACCATTTGTTTTGGTGATGGACATCACGGGAGGGGACAGGCCTCAGTCTGCCCTGTGGGGTGGATGGGGCATAGCTCATGGAAATTGTTTGTCTCAGAAGACATATCACAGGCCCTACTTTCCTTCCAGAATGAGCCAGAGGTAGCTCTGAGTGTTGGGGGAGGGGAGGAGGGTGATGGGAAGAGAGAGGGACAAATGGGGGGCCCAGGCTCAGCCCCAGACCTCAGCACAGGCCCAGAGGCCGAGTCCAGCTGGTTATTCAGGTGCAGGCCCCAGAGACGCCCTTGGTTTGAGAGTAGCGAGCATTGTACCCAGGCCCCAGGCATCGTCAGGAGGTCTTCCTGCAGTGGCTCAGGGGAGATGAAGTACCAGAGCTGGGAGATAGGGAGGAATGGAGGGAGTGAGGGAGGAGAGGAATGGGAGGAGGAAGGTAGGAGAGAAGAAGAAAGACAGTGAAGAGGGGGGGAAAGAACAAAGGGAAAATGTTGGAATTCCAGTCGCATGGGCCATAGGACTTCAGGCAGCTCACTTGTCCCTCTGACCTTCATGTTTCCTCATCTGTAAAACGGAAGGGGGCGGGGACAGCTAGCGTTTACTGAGCACTTACTAACTGCCACATTCAGTCCTATACTTTGGAGGCCACTATCACTCCCATTTGACAGGAAACGAAGGTGTAGGAAGATGAAGTAAGGTGCTCAGGGTCTGGCAGCTGGTAACTTACAGGCCTGGGATTTGTACTTAGGTTCCCTGCTCCCAGAACCCCCATCTGAGCCACTACACCACAGTCTCTGTTGGAACAGGACTAGGGAGCAGAATCCCCTCACCCCCATTTATGGCATTGTAGCCACAGACATAAGACCAGGAAGAAACTCTTAGTGTCCTATGAGCAGAGAGGTAGTGATATGCACAGAGCCCTCCTGCACCTCCATGCCCCTGCATGGGGTATACTCTGCCTGGAGAACCGATCCCTGACCCCACTCCTCCCACCTCCTCCAGAAGTCAGCCCACCAGGGTCCCCATCACAAAGCCTTCCCTGATAACCCAGCTCCGCCTTCTGTGCTCACATGACCCTTCGTGCCTCTGACAGCGCCTCACACTGCAGGGTGCTCACTGGCACTCTGTTTCCCCATTGGATGAATCGATGCTGAAGCAATGGGTCCTGCCTTGACCTCTTTCATATCCCCAGTACCGAGCACAGTGGGGAATTCATGATTAGCGCCCAAGGTCAGAGCCAGGATCAGAACTCCAGGCCTTCAAATGTCCAGTGTCCATCTGACTGCTCCTCCTGCCTTCTCTTGGAGTCACAGAAGAAACATCAGACTCTAGAACTAAAAGGGGAAGCATTAAGTCATCATGCCCAATGCCCCAGATTTGCAGATGGGGAAAATGAGGCCAGTACTGGGCAAGATCCATGTCCAAGCCCACACAGGAGGTCAACCCCAGTGGGGCAGGCTCCCTCCCCGCCCGTCCGCAGTCTTGTAGAGCTGGATCCCTTGGCTGCCTACCAGGAAGTAAGGAACTGTCTCTGTTTGGCTGCAGCTGTGTGATTTTACAAAGAATGCAGCAGAAAAGCCGGCCTCTGGGGCCCCCCCTCAGGAGGCTCTTTGTCCACTACAGCTTTGTACTAGAATGTGTCATCAAAGGGTCTGACCTAGGCTGAACCAGCAGCCAATTACACCTTCCCAGGGCGCCCCACTCCCACCTGAGCTGAGCTTACTCAACGCAGACATGCTGGTGGGAAAACAACAGTGGGTGGGCATGTGATCCAAATGACTGCATCTATCTGGCCTGGCACGAGTCCAGGGCTCCATTAGCCATGCTACTCACTGGCTCTCCTTCAACTCGCACAGTAACTCTAGGAGGCAGGCATTATCATCTCTGTTTTGAAGACAAGGACAAATGAAGTCAGAGAGGGTAAGTAAGCTGCCTAAAGCTACACAGCTGATCAATGTCAGAAACAGGGATTTAAAACCATGACTGTCATTTACAAACCCTACTCTCCCCACTTAACAGAAATCCCCACATTCTGCAGGGGAGATGGGCCCCTTCATCTGAGCATCACGGGTCATATTGCCACAATGAATCCCAGGAGCTTCTTTGTACCCTGATAAGGGTCCTCACCCATTTCACAGATGAGGAAACTAGGGCACAACAGAAAGGGTGACAACTCCTTCTAGAGCCAGTGGTCAAAGCTGGGGCCCTAGCAAGCTTCCCAGTGTGCCCCCACCCTCACCTACCTCTCCTGCCCGAGGTGGTATCAGTGACAGGTACTTCTAGTCCACGTCACACCAGGATGATGGCCTGCCAAGCCATCCCTCAGGAACCTGTTCTCCCCCAGGAACTTTGCCAAGCCTTCCCTTTCCTCTGGGACAGACAAGCTCGATGGGTCCCTACCCCTTCTTCCCCCCTCACCCTTCTGGAAAACAGAGCTCAGAGCTCCTGTTTGTGTAGTTATTCATACAAGCAGGCCACCTACACACGCATTTTCATTTAACCTCCAAAGAACCACGTGTTGGGAGACACAACAACCCCATTTCACAGATGGGCTGCTAAGACCAGTTAAGTGATGTGCACAGCTGGTAAGTGGTGAGTGGAGCCAGGCCTCTCTGAGCCCATTCATGTCCTCCTCTCCTGTCAGTCCACAACCCTGCCCACCTCTGTGGGGGTCCTCCCTGGTTCATCCAGCCCACCCTGCACTTCCTTCTCAGGGAGAAGAACCATGCCAACTCACTTCTACCCTACCCCCAGAGGTACCTCTGACACAGCCACTTCCCAGGAGTCTGTGGGGCATGAACTCTCCCAGCAGGGACCTCCCTGAAAGGGGGCCACAAGCCCCAGGTCCAGCCCCATAGCCCAGCATAGGGGCAGGTGATCACTAGGAGCCGGGCATTGGGTACTGCCCCAGCCCATCTGTGCCTTATTCTGCCACTGCTTATAAAGGAGTCTCTCCTCAGGGTCACCCATGAGCGGTTCTTCTACCAGCTGGGAAAGGTCTCACTGAGCAGCCCGGACAAGGCCACCAGGCGGGGGCGTGGAAAAGAATCTGAACACACACCGGCACCTCTCCCTTCATCTCCCAGAAGCACGCAGTGTTAGCTCACATGCCCGCGATGAGTTTTTCAGTTGAAACCCTGCACACTGGATGCCCAGAGGAGAGCTGGGACCAGAAGGAGGAAATACTGCCTCAGAGAGCCACAAAACCAGACAGATTGTGAAAACAAGCGGGGCATGCCCTAGCTGGTTTGGCTCAGTGGATAGAGCATCAGCCTGTGGACTAAAGAGTTCCAGGTTCGATTCCGGTCAAGGGCACATGCCCAGGTTGTGGGCTTGATCCCAGTAGGGGGTGTGCAGGAGGCAGCCGATCAATGATACTCTCTCATCATTGATGTTTCTCTCTCTCTCTCACTCCCTTCCTCTCTGAAATCAATAAAAATATATTTTTTTAAAAAACAAGCAGGGCGCAATGTCCCTCAGGAGCGTCGCCCTAAGTGTGAGCCATGACAACATCCAATCCTCCAGGATGAGATAAAGAGGGAAGCAGATTCTGTGAGTGAGACTGGGGAAACTCTGACTTGGATAAAGCTAAACAAGCAACTGCAGGACTTTTCAGAGCCTTTAAAATGCTAATATGCATCACAGTTCTTCAAGAGAGAGAATGTGCAATCTTTTCTAAATGTTCAGTTTTTGAGAGGATTTCAAAAGAACAGTGTCTGTGGAATATCCAGAAAACAGTGTGCTCGGGGTCCTCCGAGGAGGAGAAAGTGGCAATAGCTACTCAGAAGGTGGCCTTTAAACTCATATCGAATTGATAGTGCTGGGACAGGTGACCAAGAGGAGGACATAGATTACAAAATGAGGGTACAATGTTTGCAGAAGAGTGGAGTGGCATTACAAATACCCAGGTTCTGTTTGGGGAGTCAGTATTCCCCACAACGTATCCTCCTACAAGCTGGCAGCCCTGTGGCAGCCCCGTTTTTTATTTGGTTTGCATGTCTGGCTTCCCAGTAAGATTTGATTTGACCAAAGGGGTCTGCCGCAGAAGAAGACATCTGTTGTTTGTCCTGCCCAGCATCCATCCTCCTTGCTTCTAGTAATAAGAACCTCAATTCTCTTTGAGGAACACCCCCTCTTCTGGTCTCAGTCCACGTGGGGCAGGGCACTCCAAGCCAGTCCATGTATTTCACCTTTAACACCATCAAAACCCGCCCTTGTAATTGGCTTACAGGTGGGCAGATGACTCAGTGGTCCAATGAGACTCAAGACAGGGCTCTGCTGAGACCATTGGGAAAAAGGCTTTCTACTCCCTGGGTTCCTGAAACAGGGGATGCAAGCCGGGAACTGGTGGAGGCCATCTCTGGCCCCTCGGGGGAATAAGCTTGCGTGAAAATGAAACCATCATAAAGGCTGGCAGAGCCTAGAGACGGTGTGAAACAGATCTCTCAACATCTGAGGGGCCCCTGCTCCCAGCCATGCCGGAAGTTGACTGAACCTCTGGGACTTGAACTCTTGAGTTACTTGAAATAATAAGTTATCTTGTGTCTGAAGATAGTTTGAATGAGGGTTCTGTCACTCGCAAGAGACAGAATTAATTGCCTAACAGTAGTTGAAACCTGTACAGACTTTTTGCTATTAGACAAATAGTTTGCTATTAAACACATTATTTATTTATTCATTTATTCATTCAAAATAAGATATATTGGGCCCTGACCGGTTTGGCTCAGTGGATAGAGCGTCAGCCTGCGGACTCAAGGGTCCCAGGTTCGATTCCGGTCAAGGGCATGTACCTTGGTTGCGGGCACATCCCCAGTGGGGGGTGTGCAGGAGGCAGCTGATCGATGTTTCTCTCTCATCGATGTTTCTAACTCTCTATCCCTCTCCCTTCCTCTCTGTGAAAAATCAATAAAATATATATTTAAAAAAAAAAGATATATTGGGCAATATCTTTGTGCACATAACATGAAGGAAAGGCTGCCATATATAGCCCTTCAGGTTGTGCCCTCCCTTCTGTTAACATAAAAACATTCAAACCTGTAAAGAATGTTTGTGAGTTTATTTGACCCAAACTGTAGACAATTGCCGGGAAGCAGAATCTCAATGGATTGAGATAATGCACCAGAAAACAGCAGTTTTGCACCTTGTTTTATACATTACAATAAAAAAGGAGATGTAAGTGGGTTATATGAACTCCATTGGTGACAGATTAGGGAGGTGGGAGAAAGCAAAGCAGGGAAACCTCTGGATTTGGATAAAAGGTAAAATGGTAGACACATGCTTCTTTTTCTTAGGTGGGTGCAGGATAGTTAACAGTCAACAATTAACTCAATAACAATGAGGGAATGTGTGGTCTTTGCAGAGTGGTGCCTGTGCTTTGAGGGGTCTGGAAAAAGGAAAATTAGTTTGACATTCCAATGATATGTTATGGTAGATGCAAAAAGACAATAGGCTCAATTAAGAAAAATTGACCATTGTCAGGGAAGACACCAGCCTAGGATATGACTACCCACTATAAACTGCTTTTTAATTTAAAACGTTTTAATTTCAGACCATCCTTCGTGGCTACTTTAGGTCTCTGAGTTTGCAAGGCTGCCACACAGGCCTTCCCTGAGCTTGTCAGGTTAACACTTTCACAAGGCAGCAGCTGGGGTTACACGGTGCGGCA
Source organism: Plecotus auritus (assembly GCF_963455305.1). NCBI lineage: Eukaryota > Metazoa > Chordata > Mammalia > Chiroptera > Vespertilionidae > Plecotus > Plecotus auritus. Next base: position 51,683,607 of record NC_137783.1, on the reverse strand, counting down.
GCCTTGGGCCCTGGGATACAGGAAGATATAAACCGGCCCACAAGCCAGAAGGGTCCAAGTCTTACCCACACCCCTTGTTCCTGCCCTCTCCGGAATGACAACGATTTTCCTCCTCTCCCTGTGGAAATCCTTCCCATCCTTCAAAGCCCAACACAGCTGCAACCTCCTCCAAGAGGCCTTGCTTGATTGCCTCACTGGCAAAAAAGTGGTTACTATGGAGGAAAACAGAGGGGAGGGAAGTTGCATCAGGGGTGAAGAAATGCCCTGGGAACCTGAAACCCGAGCCCAGCAAATGCAGCCTGTTTTTCTTAATTCTTTCCCACAGTGGGCTGAGGTGGGAAGCACAAGGGCTGAGTGTGCTCATGAGATGGATTGCGGAGTGCCTTCCGGACATCCCAGGGCACTGTCCTGGCTTAGGGAAGGACAGCTGTGCTCTCACCTGCACCTGCACAGTGACAGAGCAGTCATCTGCATCACCAAAACCAAGCTCTCATCACCTCTGGATGTGGTGCCCACAGTGGCCACCCAGACAGTGGCTAATTCCCAGGGCATCGGGCTGCATTCTTCTCATTTCTGTCTGTTTTCCCATGGTTGGGGAGGGGGCGGTGATTGGAGGGGGAGGGGGACAGAGATGTCACATCTGGCTTGTCATTCTCCCCAGGTTTCAGGGGAAGAGGGTGAACACCACTGCAGCCCAGAGGATTAGTGGCTGTCTTCCCCACTCCTTGGGGACACAGCAGGCCCCCAGTCCAGCTCAGGCTCCAGAGCCTTCCAGGCTCCCTGTGGCCTGCATTTGCATAGAATCCAATCTTCCACATCCCCTCCCTCAGGCCCAGCCCAGCCCTTTCTTCAAACCCCCAACCTAGGTAAATAGCAAATAAAAAACCCCATTAACATTTCATAGATGCTGTATTATGCTCTTTTCCGTTGTAGAAAACATGATACAAAAGACAGTCTAAGAAGAAACAGAATGCCCTTCTTGTGTGTTATTTACAGCAGGCCTCCTATAATCTAATCATCTTTCCTCCCCCATCCTCTCTCCCCACCCCTACCCCCCCAGTGCACTGCAACTTTGCAGGCGTTTTATTAAAATGAACACGTTGTTCCTGCAGCCCGCTCCCTCCTTTGCAGGCCTGGGCATAAATAATTTATCAGAAAGCTCATTTGGTTGGCTACGCTTCCATAATTGAAGGCCGTCCCCCACAGTTTATTGGTGAGTGCAGGGGCCCAGCCACTCAGAGCCCTGACCCCAGATGGAGCAATTCAAAGGCCAAACATGGCCCCTTCAAAGCTCAGGAGGCCCTGCTCATTGATGTTCACTCCGCCGGCCTCGCTCTGCAGCCGGCCAGCCCCACAGCCCTGTCTGTCAGGAGGCCGAGCCACCAACGTCTTCCCAGTGGAGTGTCCTCAGCTGACCACAGACCCTACTGCCTTGTGGTCAGTTGCCGCCCACAGCGCAACCCTACCTCTGTCTGTACCATCAGGCCTGCCTGGCACCCTGTGTGGCCAGCATGTGCCCAGGATGTCTTCCCAGGGCCAGCCACGAATGCGCCTGGGACACAAGACAGGCCTAGACACCCCATTTTAAACACTACGGAGAGGCTGGAGAAAAACAATCCAGACCCCAAACTCACAGCTTCGAGTATTAAGTGGGCCCTGTGCTCACCACCATCTCTCCTGCAAACCACCAGCACCACATAGGGGAGGGCCTGTTGTTCTTGGGAAAGGAACCTGCCTACCACCTCCTGCACTTGACCTGCCTGTGCTCCCAGCAAAGGACAACTCCTCCACTGGCCCGCCTGGCCCCATCCCAGCTTGCCTTTCTCAAGGACAACACTCTAGCTATCCTCCCCTCCTTCTCCTGGGTCATCAGTTTTCCTCTCTCCTTGACTTTCTATCAGGTATAAAGATGCACAATGCCTGGTGGTTAAAGCACAGCCTCAGAGCAGAGCTGTATCACAAAAACTCAAATCCTAGCTCTGCCACTAAATTGCTGTGACCTGAGGCAAGTTACTTAACCTCTCTCTGCCTCGGTTTCCTCATCTTCAAATAATAACTACCTTATGGTGTTATCCAGCACAACAGTTATGCCATCGTTTCAAGCACATGCTTCACCACTCACTCCTGCTCCTCTCTGGCTTCCTGCCCCTATGTCCTTGAGCTCTAAATGTCAGACGTTACGAGAGCTCAATGATATGCCTTCTTCACTCCCCGAGTCAGCACTGTCCAATGGAAATACAATGTGAGCCACAGACATGATTTTAAATTGTCTAGTAGCTATGTTAAAGAAGTAAAAACAAACAGTGAAATTAATTACAATAATAAAGTGAATCTAACCCAAGATAGCCAAAATATTGTCATTTTAATACACAAGCAATATAGAAATTATCAATGGGATAGATTATACTTTTGTTCTATATCTTCAAAATCTAGTCCATATGTTCCCTTTAGCACATCTGCATTCCAAGCAGGTGTCCAATGGCCAGGTGCCGCTAGTGCCCGCCATACTGGACAGCAAAGCCCTAGAGGGTAAATGTCATTGCAGCTGCAAGGACTCAGACATTTTTGTCACCAGTCCGGACCTTTCCCTCAAACCCCAGCCAGATTATTGGATGCACTTGGGTGCCTCAAAGACACTTCAAGCGTAAAGCGTCCAAAAAGAACTTCCTGAAAGACCCTGGAGCCAACCTGACTCCTCTGGTTCTCTCAAAGCCCACATCAATCCTTCTCCAAGTGCTGTGGGCTCCACCTTCAACCAGGATCCGAGCCTGTGTCTTCCTTCCTCCACTACTTTGTATGCGCTCCCACCATCAACCCCAGGGTTACCCCAACAGCCTCCTGCCTCTTCTCCCTGCTTCCACCCTCAGCTCTCTGTCCATCCTCCACCCTGAGCCAGAGGATCATTTTAGAACTGAAGTCAGATGCTGAGATTCCTCCATGGACCCCCAGTGGTTTCCCCAGCTTCCCAGGGGCCAAGAGCCAAAGCCTCCCCACTCTTCCCTGGTTCCTTCCCTGCTCCCCATTCCTCCGACATGGACCTTCCAGACTTACTCCCGGCCCAAGGCCATTGCTCTTGTCCCTTATCTGCCTTTGATGCTTTTCTCCCAGACATCTGCAGAGCTCCTCCTCCCTGCCTCAGATCATTGCTCAAATACCATTTTCTCCCAGTGTCCTTCCCTGTCCACATTATACATACAATGATAAGCCCAGCCCCCACACCCTACTCCTTACTCCCCTCCTCTGCTTTATTTTTCTTCATGACATTTAGCACCAGCTCACATACTATGGGCTTTGTTTGCTGTCTTTCTCCCCTGTGAAAACATAAGCCCCATGGAGGCAGGTCTATTTTATCACTGCTATTTTCTCTTGCACCAGAATATATCATTAAAACATACCATGTGCTTGATGTTTTTTACATAAATAAATGAATGAATGGAGGGAAGGGAGAAGGGTGAGTCAGAGGCCTTTTAACCACCGGAAATAAGATCACAGCTATCTTTGCTCCACAGGTAGGTTACCCCTCCCCCTCTGCCACCACCCCAATGTCTGGGGAGTACAATCAGCATCTTTAGAAAGGGAGCTGATGAATGCACCCCTGAGGTATCAATCACTGTCCAGCCCTGCTCACTCTTCTGCAAGGAATGTTAGTAATAACTGTAACCACCAGCACTGAGATGCTTACTGAGGATTAAGTACTTTCCATGCTTTATCTCATTTCCTTCCTTACAATGTATCTCAATCATGGCCCAGGCCAATAGCCAGGAGGTGTCTGAGGGCCCCCAATCCCATCCTCCCCCAGAGAAAGGGGTCTGGAGTCACCCTGTGACCCCAACAAGTAAGCCTCTGCCTGGCCTTTGTCCTTTCCTTGGTTTGCAGGCACAGAGAGGGCAGAATAATCTTTCTCTTTACTCCTCGCCACCCTCCCAGGTTGACTGGAATCCCACCTAGTGCTTGCTTCCCCATGCTCTGCCTGGACAGCCGGCACCATCCTCGGGCTGAGCTTCTGGTTGCTGTTTGGGATCTGGTTTGAATTTCACCAGGCCCCACCCCACTCACTGTCATTTTTTATCAGGACCTGGCTTCCAGTCTCAGGATGACACATAACTCGTGGGGTGTACCATGCACATCTCCCTGTGAGGAAGGACCGCTGCTCTAGCTTCTAGGAGTGCAGTCCTCTGTGGTCACCCCCGCAGGGCTGCCCCCGCTCCACAGAGCTGCCTTCCCCAAGTCAAAATCTTCATGGGATGGCTTGCACCCAATGACTGATAGAGGAAAAGTGCAGCAGGCTGGCTGGTTGAGCCCATGGGGGTGACTCTGGTGGCTGTCTGAGCCAAGGCTGTCCACGAGCCTGTGCTGCAGCTCGCCCAGCCTGCCTCCTACCCTTCCTCCATGGGTCCCAAGTGAACTCTGATCCACATCCTACACACGGAGCCCCTTCTCAGTGACTGCTTCCTGGTAACCCAAACTATGTCACCCACCCTACCCAGGTCAACTCACAACTTCTCCTGGGCAGTGATGGGAGAGCGGGTCTTGCTCCCTGGCCCCAGCACACAGGCCAGTCAGGCCCTCCCGCCCACACAACTGACCTCTGGCTCTGACCTCCTCCTCCCACCAGAGGCCCACACAGGCTGAAGGCTTCAGAAACAATGACCAGCAAAGACTCATAGGACCTGCCACCTTGGCTCTATCATTGTTATTTCAAATGCAGGGACCATGGTGCCCAAGGCCCAGGGACACTGAGGCCCTGCCACTCTGCCCAGGAACAGCTGGCCCATGGCCTGGGTAGCCCCACTTCCTGCAGCAAAGATGCTTGCTCCTTCTGCCTTGACAAGAGGCACCGCCTGACCCACAGAGTGGCCAACCAGGACCTGGACCGTAATGAATGGAGGGGAGGCTCACACTGAGATGGCCAGCAAAGGCTCTGCTAAGACCAATCTGAGTGAGCAATTGCATCTGCAATCTGTTCAGTCTTCTCGATTTTCTTAGGAGACAGCACTAGTGATGGGGTAGAGGGTTAGAAATGTGTTAGATGGGGTAGAAATGTGTTTAGGAAAGAAATAAAGACAGGAAATGTTAGGGAGCTCATTGAACAGAGAGTGACTTTCGCCAGCCCAACCATCCACAGAGTAGGACTTCCACTGAGACAAAGGGCCACAGTGTGGGCTCAATGAGCAGCTAGGCCAGGGAGGCCTCTGTGAGTCAACTCACAAATACCCACTGAGCATCTGCTCTGGGCCAGAGGCTGCTGTGGAACTGTGGGGATGAGGGGTGGGAGGGTATAGAGATCAAGGTTCTTTGATGGCAAAGGTTGGGATTCGGGGAACCATGACCATCTCCACAGCGAGGGAGCTGGGGCCAGAGCAGGAGCTGAGGGAGGCAGGCTGTCGGCCTTGAAGGCCCAGGCTCCTGGAGACCCAGTAACTCAAGATCCCTGTTACTCTGCCCCAGGAACAACAGATATGAGCCCTGGTCACCCTGGGCAGGCGAGGTCCTCTGACATCCTTAGAGTGCCACCTTAGAGTGTTCCTGCTTAGTCTTTGCCTCTTATCCACCCTCTACATATAGCAGCAAGTTTTAAAAATACCCAGGAAGCTCCAGGGCCAAATAATTGGCTTGATTTCTGGACCAGGAATCCTTCAAGTGCAAAGACATGCTCCTCCTTGTAGCCCAGCAACTAGCAGGGTTTCTTGCACTCAAATAAGCCCAGTTGGGCCCAATTCCCCTACTTGTTCCAGAGTTCTCCTGAAACCCAGTGGTGGACTGGTGGACACTATATATTCTCTGACAAATGTGGCAACATCACTATTTCAAACAGCTCAATGATCATTGTGCTTGTGCCCTGAGCAAGGCTGTATGAATAACTAAAATGTCAAATGTCTTCGTTTTAGCTGCTAGTCTATCAACTCTGCTAGTCTCACAAGCATGAGCTACATGCCAATTAAACTCTCTGATGGTCAAGTATAAATGTTTTTGTTTCATAAAAATGAAAGAATGAGTTCATTATCTCCAGAAGAAATAATTTTTTAAAAATGTAAGATCCATGGGTAGGAAGAATGGTTGTTAAAGGGGTGTTCCCTTAAGATTGCTTCCTTGCATTTGGACAGAACAGATCCAAGAGCAAAGTTCCCTAGGGCTGAACTAGAGTTCCCCACTGGAACCAAAATCCCAAAGAACCCTGGACATCACTCTATTTGTCAAGGCTGCACACATGCGAATGTGCACACACAGACACACACACACACACACACACACACATACACACACATACACACACATACCCCAAGTCTGGAAGAGGAAGGATCTCAAGAGTGATGGTGTCTGCAGGGGCTTCTGAAATAAGATGATGTATCTTTATGGCTTCCAAAGGGAGGGACTCCAGCTGTGGCCACCCTGGCACCAAGGATTGGAGAGGTCAGTGTTCAAGGCCCAAATAGACAGCTGCTCTCTGAAGACCCTTCCCTAATGAACTATGCCTCAACTGCAAATAAAAAACAACCACAAATCCTGTTTTGTTAGCACAATTCCAATTCCAGAAAAGGTCATTCTCTGTCATCTCTTTTATACACACACATGTACACACACATATATGCACATATATAAATACATATAACATATATGTATATAGTGGTGTATACATGCACATGTAATGTGTGTGCCTATATATAGCTATATATACTGTATCCTATATGATAAAGAGGTAATATGCAAATTGACCTTCATGCCCTTGCATCACAAGATGGCCACCCCCACATTGTCACAAGATGGCCTCCCCCATGTTGTCACAAGATGGCCACCCCCACGTCATCACAAGATGGCCACTCCCATATTATCACAGGATGGGCGCCCCCATGTCATCACAAGATGGCCACCCCCATATTATCACAAGATGGCTACCCCCACGTCATCACAAGATGGCCACCCCCATATTATCACAAGATGGCCACCCCCATGTCATCACAAGATGGCCACTCCCATAGTATCACAGGATGGGCACCCCCATGTCATCACAAGATGGCCACCCCCATATTATCACAAGATGGCTACCCCCACGTCATCACAATATGGCTGCCCCCACGTCATCACAAGATGGCCACCACAATGTGGCTGCCCCCATGTTGTCACAAGATCGGTCCTAAACCAGCAGTCGAACATCCTCCAAGGGGTCCCAGATTGGAGAGGGTGCAGGCTGGGCTGAGGGACACCACCCCACCCCAGTGCATGAAATTCATGCATTGGGCCTCTAGTTAAATATGATTTCAGTTATCTACTTACATCTGTCTTTTCACAAAGCAAATAAATGTGAATTCACCCATCAGGGAAAATTCAGTTATCAAGATCCATGTCCAATTTTCACTTAAGAAAATATCCCTTGTTGTTTAGGGGCATGGGTGTTGTCCAGAGCTGAGAAGAGGGCTGATGTGGGTCATCAGGTGTGTGGCAGGACAAATCAGGCTGTTCTCTCCCTTTCTCCAGGACTATGCTCTATTGCCAGGTATGTGTGGGTGTGAGGGGTGGGGAGGAAGGCTCAGGTCCCAAGACAAGGGTTCCCTAGGGGACTGAGAAGCCTAGGAGCAGCCTCAGTTCTATGAGTCACTGCCGTGTGATGCCTGCGGGTTCAGACAGCCCTGCCTTCTAACCCCATCTCATCACTCACTAGCTATGTTCCTGGGTCTCAGTTTCCTGTCTGTTCAATGAGAACATTTTGACCTTGTGGAGAGGTTGGGGAAATCTATGTCATAATGACCAAAACACAAAACAATTAGTATGATGAGCAGGTGAAGTTTAAAGGAAAGAGTTGACCAACAGAACACAGTGGGTCAGTAAATGACCCAGAATAGAAATCTAGCCTTGGATTCTCGGGTCTCTTTTTAATGTACCAGGAACTTCAAGATATCAATTTACAAATATATTATCAGGGGTCCCTGAGTGGTATGAGAAATTTTTTTAATTTGATGTTTTCATTTCAAAAATATTAGTGAGACCCCATTAGTGTTATATGTGGATGATCATGTCATCATCAAATAATGCTTCGGGGATCTAAGGTTGCATTTACATTGCGTTTACTATCATGTTTTTTGCAAAATGAAGGCCAAATGACTTCATGGGCTGCTGTGCAAACAAAGGTTTAGCCATTGTTCAAATAGAGACAAGTGGAGGGAGGATTGAGTCATCAAACAGTCATCAAACACTGGCAGGCCACACACCAAAGGCCAGAATCATAGTCATCACTTTGCAAGCAGGTGCCAGAGTAAATGCCATTTGGGGTTGTAACAACTTGTAAGACAGCACTACAGGAAGGGTACACAACTGGGAAGAGTCTTGCTAAATGATCTATATTTTCTCTTTTTAGGTTATTATATTTTGGAACACTCTATAAATTGATTGACCCATCAAAATCCTAAGTCTATGGTTAAAAGCATATCCATTGTAACTCATGGAAAGTAATAATATTGATAAAATTTCTATTTAGGAGACTAATCCTATATAATAAAAGGTTAATATGCAAATTGTCCCCTCAACCAGGAGTTCAACCTGGAGTTTAACTAGGGGGTGGGGCCAACCCACCAACCACCCACAGCCCCTCCCCACTGATGGCCCGGCCCAATTGGCCTGATTGGGGTGGGCCAGCCAGACCCCACCTGTGCATGAATTCATGCACCGGGCCTCTAGTAATATTGATAATCACTCTAATGATGTCCCAGCATGCTCAAGCATCAAAACAATCTATTTGATAGCAAGCTGGACTCAAAATGGGATCACATCCCTCTGTTTTTTAAACCCAATATTGGTTATTTTACTTTCAGCAAAACATCATCTGTCACATTAAATTAATGCCATTAATTTGAATTTTAATGGTTTCATAGTTTTGTTTGCATTTACTTTGTAATTGTGTTTTGGTTTTATAACTGTGTGAGAACTAAAAGCATATGAAATTTATACTTTTTTGTTTGTATATATTTAAGTAACAATATGATCAAAATAAATTTAGCCACCACTGGGGGGTCTGTGACAATTTTTCCCTTTTAAAATGGATATATTAGTCAATGTTGAGAATTACTGAGATTGCACCATAGCACACTGCTAAATGCACAGACTCCTTTAACTTTGTAAGTCCTTGGTGAAGTGAGATTTGGCTCAATGCATTGTGGGATGGTAAAAAAATCCCCCAGGAGTTTAGATCTGAGCTTTTTCAAATTTCTAAGCCAGTTAGTGGGCATCTCAGATGGCTCAAGGATCCTACCAGGCTAGCAATGTCCTTTTGGTCTCTTTCTGCTCTTCCTTTACTCAATAGTGTGGAGTGATTCCTAGTAATTCAGTGATAAGCCATGGAGCACCCAGAGCTTTATAACCGGAATCACATATAAGAGTTTTGCATACATGCACTCTGCTGGAAGAGAAGATCCACAGCACGCACAGGGTCCGGCACACACTTCCATCATTCTTGGAGGGTCAGGACCAACTCCCAACACTGTGGGCAGTGGCTGAGTTCTAATTCGTGGCAGGTATTTACTTCATTGCCTTCTGTCCTGTGTGAAAGCTGAGGACACAGAGGCTCAGAAAGGCTCAGTCACTTACCTGAAACCCACTGCTGAGTAAGTGTCTGAGCAGGGACTTGAACTTGACTCCAGAGCCTGGACTCCTAGCCACTCCACCCACTGTCCCCTCTTTCCCTGTGGATGTAGGTGGAGGTAGAAGAAAGGAGAGTGTGGCCCCTGTGCTCAGGGAGTAGTTGATCTCCTACAGACAGACTTGTCCTTCTGTAGTGAGATGGGAATGGGAGTCCTTCAGCGAAAACCACAAAGTCAGGGCCACGGTGACTGCCCACATGGGAGTTGCCAGAATCTTTCCCTGTGTTTGCTGAGATGTGTCTGCACTGTCTTTAATCCTCACCTCCTCAGCCCACCTTCAGCCTATTTAAAGCAAAGAGAGAGCTGTGTGAGCATGTGAGGGAGCATCTATGTGACCTGAAGTGCTCTGACTTCCCTGCTCCACACCACCCCACCCCCACCTCCTGCCCAGGCAAGCTATTAGCAGGGGCTCCAGAGACGGTCTCCTAGAGATTCGGGTGCTGCAGAGGGGGCACATGGATTTCCCAGTTGAGGCCGACTGCACTGTAGAGACCCCATGCCCACTCCAGGGCACAGATATCCCCAGATTTATGGTGGGGAACACTTCGGTGGGAGTAGGGACTGAGCCTATTCTCACCCAGAGACCTCAGGATAAGAAGTTACCCGGAGGAGAGGAAGGCCGGGGGCAGCTGCAGAGCCTGCAGGCCTACCTTGGCTGTGGAAAGAGAATGTGAGCTTCTCCAGGGCCAGGAAGAGGCCACAGGGGTTAACCAGGTTCTCTCACTCTGGTGAGGACCACCCCAGAGTAGGCAGAGGACTGCAGGGGAATACCTACACCCCACAAATACCCAGCATTGGGGTGCCTGCCGGGACAGAGGCCCTGAAAGCAAGAGAGAGGTCAGTCAGCACTGTCCATCCTGAAGGCGAGGGCCCCCTCTCCTCCTTCCCCCTCACTTTGCTGGGCCCTGAACAAACCGTGGTAGAAAGGCAGGTGTATTCCGTTCCTGGAGCTACAATAACAAATCCCGCCAACTGGGCGGCTAAAATAACAGAACTTTATTGTCTTACTGCTCTGGAGGCTGCATCTGAGATCACGGTGTCGGCAAGGCCATGCTCCCGCTGGTGGCCTGGGGAGGACCCTTCCTTGCCTCCTCCAGCTTCTCCTGCTGGTGGCAGGCCTGCAAGTCCCTCGGCCTGCAGCCGCGTCACTCCACTCACATGGCCGTCTTCTCCCGGTGTGTCTGCAGGACATCTTCCCTCCGAGCATGTCTGTCTGTGTCTAAATTCCCCCCCTTTTATAAGAAAACCAGTCATATTGGAGTAGAGCCCACCCTAGTGACCTCATTTTAACTGGATTGCCTCTGTAAAAACTTTACTTTCAAATAAAGCCACACTTGGAGGGGGATATTAGGACTTCAACATATCTTTTCTTGGGGACACAATTCAAGCCATCACAGTGGACATGAAGGAAGAGAAACTGAACCCCCAACCCAGGCGCAGGCCACTCAGGCCTCCACTCCCCAGCATGGTCAGGCCCAGCTGCCGGGAGGAGAAGCTTTGAACCAAATGTGGAAGGAGGCTGCACGTGGGCTGGACTGGACCTTTTTAATATGAGAGTAAAATTTGCTCTGTGTCTGATTGGGAAGCTCTGGTACATGCCTGTGATGCCATCAGGGGAGGGGAAGAGACCCAGCCGGGCACGATCAGAAGCATCGAAGGGAGAAATATAAAGCCATTTCCTGTTCCTGCCCCATCAAGTGCAGCCCATTCAATATATGGTTATATATACAGAGGCAACGAGGAACCGAGGCAGCACAATATAACATCAAGTGAATTAAGTCAACTGTGGAAAGAATAAAGAAACGGCACAGAGAGAAAGTACCTACAGTCAAGGAAGAAAGGCCCTGCAAGAGGCGGGTCTGGCCGGGCCTTGGAGGATGGGGTAGATGTGCCAGGTGGGCAGAGAGAGGAAAGGGCGGGACCTGTGGGAACAGAGCACAGGAGCCAGACCCTGTGCCAGAGCTGAAGGCAGCCTGGATGCCACCCCAGGAAGGTCTATGACCCTCTTAAAGCACTTTTATGGCCCCCATCCTGGGCGGATGCAGATTTTATGGGTGTCTGCAGGAGGCTAAAACTGTCTTCAAACACGAAATTATAACGATCAGATGGCTGTCTCTGGGATGGCAGTGTTTCCTCGAGCTGAGAGCAGGCAGACAGTGCCAGCACAGACTATAAATAACCTACTACCGCTTCGCTCAGAGAGACCTGGCCCCTGGTCTCTCTCCCCCTTGGCAAGATCACAGAGGGTTTAGTGAACAGTTTTGCTCTCTCAGCTGCACGCAGCCAGGTTTTCCTGGGCTGAAAGGTGTGCTTCCTCCTCCTCCTCCTCCTCCTCCTCCTCCTCCTCCTCCTCCTCCTCCTCCTTCTCTTCCTCATTTCTCCTGCCTGAGAGCAAAGTGGAGGTTCTCCGGGGCCTTAGAGACTGGAAAGGTGTCCCTGGCCCATCAGAAAGAGGTGTTTAGAGGGAACTACCCCTACAAAGAGGAGGCCCAGATAGAACCTGGAGTTTTGCAGAGAGGCACTCGGCCAATGTCCACCTTGACTCTGTACTCTGTGGGCCAGAAAACCCACGAGGTGTCTCCAAATGAGGCCCCCATGCTAAGCCCCTCGAGGGTCCTGCTGTGAAGACCAAGCTGTAAGAACACTGCCAGCCTCCCCTTCCAACCTGATGTGTCAGTTCTGCCTCCCCCTAAGTCTGCTAGGCAGCTTCAGGCAGACTGGAGGGGTGCTGCTCACACCCCCTACCTTTAAACGCCTCCTCCCCTCCACCCTCCAAGGCTGGTGCAGGCTTTCCTGCAAGGCTTTCTCCCCCCAGGTCTCCACCTGCAAAGCCTCACACTCCTTCCCTGGGCGGCCGGGCCTCACATGGCCTCCCCAGAGGCTGCCTCCCCGGGCCTGAGGCCTGTCTCCTTGCAGACTCTGTCCCCTTTATCTGCTTGTCCTTCCTCTGGGTTCTTTCTATCAAGCGTCAGAGCCTCGTTTGCCAAAAGGGGGGCTACTGCAGACAAGTACTGCGGGTCGTGGTGTGCAGGGAAGGGGCTCTGAGGAGTAATGAGATGGGGAGCCCCTGGTGCAGCCCCTGGGGAGAGGAAGGACAGCTCTACCATCCGTGCATAAGGAAGCAGCTCCACCCCATTTGGTCAGAATTTCCCAGGCTCTTCAGCCATAACAAGGCTCTTCAAGCCTTTGCTCCCATAACATCAAACTCCCCCAGATGTGTGTGTGTGATATGCCATGAACCCCACTTTTGGAAGAGCCACAGGAGAGTCTGTGGTGCAGTACATCCCACCCACCCCGCAGGTCCTTGGGGTGGCATGGGGTGAATCCATAGCTCATGTCTGATTGGCCTTTTCCCAAACACGGTGCCCTGTGCATGGTAAATGGGGGCCATAAATGCGCAATCCTCACTCAGCCATACAGCTGCAGACTCTGGGAGATGTCAGATTGAGTGCTGAGGTAGAACACAAGCACAGCTCACCCCCTACCTATATAATCCCACTCCCCATCCCTTTGCCCTGGGACCGTCCCTTCTCCACCCTGGACTTCCCAGCAGCTACAGTTTTTAATAACCCGTGAAACCTCACAAACAATGAGCTGCAGGAAAAAAAAAAACAAAAAACGGGAGATTTGGGCCAGACAGACCAGATCCTGCTTGCTCACTTTGGATGGGTGACCTTAAGCAAATAGCTTCCCCCACTCTGTGCCTCAGTTTCCTTATCTGTAAGACAACCATTGTCATACCAGTGGCACCTGGTGGGTCAGCTTGAAGCCTGCAGGACACCCTGCAGGTGGGAGCGAGCCTGTCTGGCATGGGGTGGGGTGGGCCTGAAGCAGGTTGTGGTCTGGATGCTGCCTGGTGGCAGAAATGCCCCTGCTGATGCACAGGATGTACACTTGGGTCTTCAATACCCCCCTAGAGTCTCCCTTGACTCGGTAACAGACCTGGGGCTTGGAGTAGATTGGAGCTCTGTAGGACAGATCCTGCTTTCTGAGGGGCTCCTCCTGTTTGCCAGGTCTACTGGGAGGACCAGATCAGAGCTGCCGTGGGACCTGAAGCCCTCTCCGAGGGGCTTCCCCAGGTGCACAGCCCTGGGACAGAGACCTGGAGAGCACCTTCGTTCTGCACCTTTGTCCCCATGGGCCTGGCAGCCCCACCCTCAAGCCTCTGCCTCTGTCTCAGCCCTTCTCCAGGCCTATCTCCTCACCCAGGCCCTGGAGGTTTGTCGAGCCGCCTAAGAAAGGGGATGGAGCTGCAGAAACAGAGACGCTGGACATCGCTTCCCCGTGTGGAAGTCCAGAGAGCCATCCCCACTGGGAAAGGGGAAGGACCGATGATCTCTGATGTAGTACAGAGGACAGTGAGTACAAGCAGGTGCTCCCAGATCCCAAGTCTGGTGCCCAGGGCCTACGGTGGGGGCACTGAAAGGAGTGATCAGAGGAGCTGTCGGTAGGTCCCAGAGAGATGAGCCCTATACAGAGCATCCCCCCCTTCACTTCTACCCCGAGGGGCTGGAGACGAGCAGCAGCCCTCACAGAGCCCTGCACTGACCTCATACCACCTCCTGACTCTGCCATTGGTCATAGGTCACAGGTCCTCGATGTTGTAGATTAGACAAGATGCTATGTAATGTAAAGTTGTTAGCGCTGTGCTCTGTATAGATTAAGCAAGCTCTTGATAAATGGAGACTATTGTTTTTACCACAATCATAGAAGATACACCTTTCTGCCTCTCCCCTCTCCCTGGCATCTCCATATATACATATATATACATATATATATATATATATATATATATATATATATATATATATATATATTATTGCTTTTTTTCAGAGAGGAAGGGAGAGGAATAGAGAGCTAGAAACATCGATGAGAGAGAAACATCGATCAGCTGCCCCCTGCACACCTCCCACTAGGGATGTGCCCGCAACCAAGGCACATGCCCTTGACCGGAATCGAACCCAGGACCCTTCAGTCCGCAGGCTGACGCTCCATCCACTAAGCCAAACCAGCCAAGGCATCTCCCCACTCTTATCATCCCCACCTGACCCTCCCCAGAAGGGCCACCAAGAGTCAATTTGATTTGTGCTTCCCAGGTGGTCATTAACATTCTCCTGGCTGTCATTCTTCACACAGAACAAGTCAAGGGCATCACAGCCGCCATCCTCAGAGCCTATCAGCAGGGAGGAGAGGGGAGCCTGGTCAGATGTGGAGGCAGGGCCAGGGCCAGGCTGACCTCTGGTCCCTGGATGTCACCTTGGAGGATGCCAGGCCTGGAAGGACCCCCAGAGCAAAGGGCGCTCACACCCTGGTTCTACGGGTGAGGAAGCAGCCCCAGAAGACACGGGGCATGGCCCTGGCCACACTCTGGGCAGAAGCGGAGACCAGGCTGGAGGCCTCTGCCTTTCCACCCTCTGCTTCTTCCCTGGGCTAGACTCACAAAGGAGGAGGAAACGGACGGCTGACTCCTCGTGTCTAATGATGGTATCACTCACTTACTTGGATCGAGTCCCAAAAGGGTGGTCCTGGGAAGTCAGGAGGCATCAAAGCAGCGGATAATCCCCCTGCATGCTCTCTGAAGACTTGCACTGAGCTAATAGACTCAACTCAACTCCTTTCCCAAGCCCTGCAGAGCGGCACCAGACCTGCAGCCCTGACAGCTCAGAGGCCCCGTCAGGTGGACAGGTGGGAGGGACAGTGTCCCTTTGTCTGCAGGTTCTGCCATGGAAATTCCAGCCTGGAGGACTATCACCTGTTTTAATTAATGCTACCTGTGGGCCTGCCCTGTGCCAGGCATGGAGGGGTTACAGAAAAGAAGGAGAGCAGGCCTGCTTAGGGGACCCCTGTTTCTGTAGTTGGCTGTACCTTGGCCAATCTCCTTCTGATTTCTTTGTCTTCCATCCTGTCCACATCATCGGACTGCCTCAGTCTCCCTGCAGCCACCTGCAGTACCAGGCTCAGGGCCACAGTATCGCACGCCTGTGGGTGAGAGCCAACCTGGCCCTCCTCTCTATTCATCCTGTCCTGACACACTTTACCAGTGACTTAGTTTCACTGGAATTGAATTCAGAGTTGGTAGTCTGGCTTAACTCACCAACAGGCCAGCCCAAAATCTCAAAGGCAGGACTGCTTCCTGGGTATGAACACAAGGTCACACAACTCAGATCCTCTTTAGCCATCAAACCAATTAACTAAGTAATTAATCACCCAGCCTCTTGTGCCCACTTTGTCTGAACTCCTCCCATTTTAGAGGTGGGGAAAATGAGGCCCAAAGAGGGAAGGAGCTTGCCCAAAGTCATTTTGAATCTCTTCCATGAGCATGTCCTCACCTCGGCCTCCTCAAGGGCCAGGACTGGGTCTCACCCCACGGCCCCACTGGGCCCCACCCATAGTTGCCCTTCAACAATTTGGTAGTTAGATTGTCCAGAAGCTTTTAAAAGAAGACGTCTTAGCAAGGCTTAAGCCAAAAGAGGATCCTATTGGGTGGGCTTCAGGCTTGCTGGAGATGGTGGTGGGGAAAGGGCATTTCTGGGGTCTCAATGGGGGATTGCTGCCCACTGGCAGCCTTCATTTCCTCTCTGCCAGAGGCAGGCCCAGATGGCAGCAGCCCAGGCTGATTTGCAAGGCTGCTCAAGCCTGTGCTGCTGTTGGAGGGTGGCATGGGCTGCCCCTTCCTTCCCGATGCCCCGCCCCCAGTGGCCTGGAGAGAGGACACCTTTGCAGCAACTACTCAGGTACGGTTCTCAGGACAAATGCAGCCTGACTGGAGGTGGTGAGGGAAAGAAAAGAAAGAAACTTTGCTTGTTACGCTGGCAAAGCAATGCAGGCTCACTGCCCTCTCTCCTTTGTTCCTTCATCCTTGCCTTCCGGGCAGGTGGAGCGCTTCCACTTGCTGGATGCCCAGGGCAGGTAATCAGCGCTGGCCCATGGGTGACCCACCAGTGGAGTTGACATGGGTCTCCTCTGAACTAGAGCCTTTAATGGTCAGTGTGAGGCCCTCCGGGGTATCATTTTAACTCTGCCGTAGTGGCCAGCAACACTCCAGACAGTAGCTTCTCTGAAGAGCCTGAACTCCAGAATGAGGAGTGCTTGGAGCCAGGCTCCCAGCCAACCAATGGCAGCCACGAGGTGCCCAATCAGATTTGCCTCCAGAGACCTGGCTGCAGGAGCAGAGATGGTGCCAGCCACTAGTGGTGCCCTCTGCCCCTACCGCTGAGTTCATGGCAGGCCTCACCTATTTCCCTAGGGCTGCTCTGTGAATGACTACCTGGTGGCCTGAGATGCTAGAGATGGGCCACTCCTGTCCACATGGGATTCCACCCAGGGACAGCTTTGGTCTCTGGGCTCCCCGCCAGCCTGGTCTGCACTTTCTCAGAACTGCACTGCCCAGGTCCCTGATAAATGCCCCACTCCCAGCGCTTCCTGATGTCCACAGACACCATGAGAGCGACCCAGTGCCTGACCTTGCTCAGTGGAGCTCAGGACATCAATCCTCCTAGACAAAAGCCACTCAGGTGACAATTTAAACAATACCATCCAGTCCCACAGTGGAGGGGCCTTGCCCATGCTGGAGATGGAGCAAACATGTGCAGGCAGCCCAGCTGAGGTTTGGAGAGGACACAGCTGGGATTTCTGCCATGAAACCAGCCCCTGATTCCCTGATCTCTCACTCCCTCTACGTGATGCGCTCATCTGCAGCTCAGCCACACACATCCGGGGCTTCATGTGCTTCCTCATTGGCCTGGGAAGTGTGCTTTTATAGGACGTATGTTTGGGTTATCCAGCCACCTTCCCAAGGCACCTGGGACCTGGATCCCTCTCCCCTTTATCTGACACCCTTTCCTGGGCATGCTAACAGATGAATGACTGCAGACTCTTCTTGCCCCTGCATATGGCCTCTAGAGGGCTCTGCTAAATGATCCATTCATATCCCATTAAGAGTCCTCCATAGCTCCCACCACCTTAAGGAGAAAGCTGAGAACTGAGCATGATCATTCACTGTCCTCTTGAGCCCAACACCACCCAGCTCCCCTCCTACCCTTCCCCCTGCACCTCCCCACCACACACACTCTGCATATCAGATTGCCCTGGCTGCCACCCTGTTCCCAGGGACCATGGACTTGGTAGACTTTCCTCTTTTTGACTTTGCTCATTCCTTCCCTATGACTGAAGTACTTATCCTGCTGCTTCTCCACCTGACACCGTCCACCTTTTTCCTAAGGACACTGCTAGACGGCGAGCTTTGTGCCCCTGATCCAGCTTCCCTGAAGTGAGTGCACAGTCCCGTTGTGGCTGGTGTGGTTAGGGCTGGAACAACCCCCATTCCCTGCCTGGCTCCCTCCTAGGCGTCCACATTGAGAAAGAGCTTTGGCCCTGATATCAGCGAGCATGGGTTGCGTCACAGTCCTGCCACCTTGAAAAAGTTACCCTAGCTCCTGCATCTCTGTTCCTCCGTCTATAAGGTAAGGTAAAATAATAACACTAAGCACCTGGTAGAGTGATTGTGAGGACTGGGAAGATAAATGGTCTGTGTTCCTATTCTGTTTCTCTGTGTAAGTATGCGTATCCATAGTCATAGTAAATGGTCTGGGAGAACATATACCACGGTGCCTGCAGTAGTTGTCTCTGGGCAGGTGAGATTTATGGGGATCATTTCTGCCTTTGTTTGCCTTAGCTCAGTTATCTGTATATGTGTTTTAAATAATAAGCATGAACTGCTTTCATAATGAGAAAAAATAAAAGATGTGTGTTTTGGGGGGTGGGGTGGGAAATGAGTAAGTGAACATGCCTGGCTTGCAGCAGGTTACCTGCCGCCAGGAGGGCTGGGGGTTCATCTTTCTGTCTCTGTGCATCCTCAGCATCTCCCAGCGGCTGGTCCCTAGTGGGCACCGATGAATTCATCTGACCCAACTGCCTCCTTCAGGAGATGGTGAGCCCGAAGTCCAGAGAAGAAATGGACTTGCACAAAGCCACACTGAAATGAGTCTCTGAACCCCAGACCTCAAGCCCCCAGCCCTGATTCTTTTCCCACTGGTAAGAACCAGACAGAGAGGGGTGACTGACAAGAGCCCACCGGCCCCTTCCCTTCTGCATGGCCTGCTTTCCAGGTTGGGTCACCAGGCTCCATCCTGACCCAAGTTGGGCTGGTTCTAGTTCTAGAATGATTGCAACCCATGTCCTTGTATCTGACATCAAAGATCACATGACTCATCAAGGTGTTGGAGCACATCACAGGAGCAAAATAACGAAGACATGCTGAAGCTCACGTGTGAGGACTGGAGAAGTCCGGCCACTGCATCACAGGGCCAACAAGTGGGAATCCAGCTATCGACCACCCTGCCCTCTCCTGCCACCACTTCTGCCTCTTCTTCCTCCCCTCCTCTTCCTCCTCCTCCTCTTCCTCCTCCTCCACTTCTTTTTCTTCTTTCTCCTTCTCCTTCTCCTTCTCCTTCTCCTTCTCCTTCTTCTCCTTCTCTTTCTCCTCTTTCTCATTTTTGGGTTAACCTTGGGAGGACCCATCCTATCCAATAAAGAGGGAATATGCTAATTGACCCTCATGCCATCACAAAGATGGCGGCGTCTACAGCCAATAAAGAGGGAATATGCTAATTGACTGCCCTGCCCTCAAAGATGGCGGTGCCCAGTCCCCTCAGCTGCTCCGCGTGCCTGCCTCCGGAGTCCCCCAGTCCCCTCAGCCCCCCAGCTGCCCAGGGCCAGCCTGAGGCACAGGCAAGCCTCAGATGGCAACTGCCCAGCTGCCCAGGGCTAGCCCGAGGCTCAGGTAACCAGGGCCAGCCGAGGCTTGTGCTGCCGGCAGTGGCAGCAGCAGAGGTGTGATGGGGTGTTGCCTTCTCCTGATCGCCAGGTCACCTCCCGCCCCTGAGGGCTCCCGGACTGTGAGAGGGGGCAGGCCAGGCTTAGGGACCCCTCCTCCAGTGCATGAATTTTCATGCAGTGGGCCTCTAGTTTAAATTAAAAGCCAATTTCACAAAGTTCATTGAGATATCTACTCCTGAAAGTAACATTTAATTTTCAAGGGCAGGAGAACAGCTGTCCAATGACAATGAAAAGGAGTAACCTGGGGTTCTCACCCTGAAATCCCCCTTTCCTGACAAAACCCTAATAAAACAGCAAGAATTCCCAGCACTCGGGAAGCTAGGGCTTGCTTCAACCCTAAGGAAATTAAGCCATTTCAATATCAAGAACCCCATGTGTCAAACTCACCCAGTTGGGGATGGCTGGGATGAGCTGGAGAGTGCTGGAATAGGGGGGGAGGGGGGCTCCTCTAACATCCGGCCTTGTTGTGAGACAGGAAGCCCACATATGAGGGTATTACACATACATGATCACCCCCATAGCCCTGGAGTTTCAATACTGCACATCTTGAATGCAGTTTAACCAAGCCCTGGCATCCACAGAGAGGGAGCACTAGAGACCACCAGGACAGGTGCCCTTTGTCTTCCTTCTAGCAGCTTAAACCTGCTGGAGCCAGCACTGGAGAGCCTGGAGACTTGCACCCTACAGAGAGAAGGGGGTGGGAGCTGGGAAGGTTTCCCCCTGAGAACAGGTTCCTCTCAAACAGGGCACATTCTACTTAGAGCCTTTCTCTTTTCATAGGAAGGAGGGAGGGAGGGAGGGAAGGACTGTTGCATGGGAAGAACATGAACTCAAATGAGATCTATTATGGGCTGGATTGCATCCCCCCAAATTACTATGCGGAAGTCCTAACCGCTAGTACCTGAGAATGTGACTGTATTTGGACACAGGGTCTTTAAAGAGGTAATTAGGCTAAAATGAGGTCATTAGTGTGCAGCCTAATCCTAACCAGTATAACTGGTGTCCTTCAAATAAGAGGAAATGAGGACACAGAAGGGTACAGAGGGAAGACCATGTAAAGACACGGGGAGAAGGCAACCTCCACAAGCCAAGAGAGAGGCTTCCGACACGTGATCTCAGACTTCCAGCCTCCAGAACCATGAGAAAATCTGTTTCTGTGGTCTAAGCCCCCCAGTCAGTGGTATTTGGCAGCCCCAGCAAATGAACACAGAGCTGAAGTCCACTGTCACCCAGGGACACGACATGACTTCACCATAACTTTGGAGGGTGTTCTTCCCTTTATGGCCCCTTCCTCCAAAACATATACTTAGTCTTAATATATTAATAATGCATATTGATGTTATATATTAGTATTGTTTATAACTGCATTGGTATAAAGATGACATATTTAAAGAGTTTCTTTGACTTTAAAGTTTGTTTTTTCTTCTGATTTTAAAAGAAATTAAAATATTTTTGTGGGCAAGAGAGAGCACTGTGGGCTCTGGGCACTGTGCCCACAGTGCCAGCTGGAGCAGTTGGCCCAGCATGCCCCTCTTAAAGCACCCATTGCTGAATCTGCACCTCTGGGCAGGCTGAGGCCGGGATCCGACTCAGGCAGCCACAGAAGCAAGAGCTCAGTTCTGTGTGAAGCGCCTGGCCTAGTGTGGGTGGCCGGCGCGGCTCTCAACCTCGGCAAAGCAAAGAAAAGCACTCCACCTCGGAGGCCCCGCTTCATTCCCAGCCTGCCTCTGGGTCCACACCAGGGGCCCAGGATTGAGAAGCACGCTTTGTGCAGCTCCTGGCCGCATCGCTGACTGTTTCAAAGGGCTTTTTCTCCTGGGTCACTGCAGACAAAGCCAGCAGGGTGAATGAACCGCTGCCTCTCTGCAGGCTGTCTCTTTCCCCCACTCCCCAGCCCCTCCTGCTCCGCTCTGGTTCTCCCACGAATCTCCAGGGATCCCAGAGCAGTTCCAGGAGGAGAGGCCCAGACCTCTCCCTGCAAATGGATGGCTGGACATCAGTGGTTTTAGGCTTGTTTTCCTGCCACAAAGCCTTTTCTTCCAATAAATTCCTATGTAGAAACCCAGTGGATAA
The DNA here is from genome assembly GCF_963455305.1 of Plecotus auritus. Classification (NCBI taxonomy): domain Eukaryota; kingdom Metazoa; phylum Chordata; class Mammalia; order Chiroptera; family Vespertilionidae; genus Plecotus; species Plecotus auritus. Next base: position 51,662,068 of record NC_137783.1, on the reverse strand, counting down.
AAAAGAATGGAGCTGTTTTGGTTGAATCAGAAGCACACTCGCCAAGGGGCTCCCACAGCACCCCAAAGGTCCTAGAGGACACTTTGAAAACCACTGGGTTGGATAATCTCTGGGCCCGAGTGGGCAGGAAATGGCCCAAGTCCCACAGATAGTGGTCAGCAGAGTCCTCCTCCTCCTGGGCCCGGGACACCAAGGCTGGGGCCGGGGTGGGAACAGCAGGCCAGAGCAAGCTAGTGACACCTCAGGGGGTGAAGAGGGAAAACTAGAGTGAGAGCCAGAACTTTTCCTGAGATGTACAGAGGGTCTCACCCTCCCAGACAGCAGTTATGTACACGGTGACTGTGGGCACAACACTCATAGGCACAACAGTCCTTGACACAATGGCCAGGGGCACAGGGATCATTAATACAGAGATCATAGACATAGCAGTCATGGAGACTGACCGTGGGCACTGTGCTCAAGGGCACGGGGTCATAGGATAGTAGTTAGACATAATGGTGATGGGCCCAGAGGTCCTGAGCACAGAGGTCATCATAGAGTGGTCACGGGCACTGTTGTCATGCACATAGCGGCTGTGGACACTGCACTCATGCACACAGCAGTCATGCACAGACCACAGGGGCATTTCTGCTGAATCCATTAGCAGACTGGTGGCAAGTCCCCACCCCTCCTTAGGAGCTTTCTGGCAAGCTAATCCCTGCATAGCTTGCACATTAAATCATTGCTTCTCCTGCCTGTGGGCTGCCCAGGTACATCTGGCTTCATTTAGTCTCCCCCATTGAGCAGAAACATATGTGGGCCTTGGCGCGCCGCTGAGGTGGGGAGTCTGTGTCAGGGCTTCTGGGGCAGGCGGGGCTGAGGGGCTCCGAGGAGGGATCTAAGGCATCCCTTTCAAAAGTGTGTTTTTTGGCACACAGTGTCCTACGAAATGTTAATTAGATTCTATGGAAAAAAGGTTTCCTCGGTCAAGTAAATTTGGCAAGCTCTGCATTGAACAAAAGTAAGCAGAGAATTGTGGGATTTCTCAGAGACTTTGATGGGTGACCCCAAAAGGAGGAGAGAAAGTACAGTGTTTTCCAAGCATCTTTTGCTGGGGTAACAGGAAGGATTTGGCTGCCAGGGAATAGGAAGTCCAGTTCTAAACAGGTTAAACTCTCCAGGAAGGGCCCAGCTCACACAATAGGAAGTCCAGAGGTGGGCACGTCCAGGATTTGGCAGCCAAACTATGTCATTAAAGCCAGAGTCCCTCCATGGTGCCCCTCTGCCTTCCTCGGTGTTCTTTTTGGGATGGCTCCCTCCACCGGTCCCAGAGGCAGCTGCATGCCAGGATGCCCAGGGGGTCACTACCAGGGCCGGCACAAAGGAGACACCTTCCTCCCAAACATCTTGCCCGAGCGAGGTGAACCTTCCCCACAAATCTCCCAAAAGTCTTTCTTCCACATTTCATTGGCCAGAATCATGACACGTTCCCCTGCCAAAATCAGCGACTGGTTGCTTTAGAACCAGTTCCCAAACTGTGGGCTGAGGCACCCCAGATGGCCACACATAAAGAAATCACGGTGCAGCAGGATGTTTACGATTTTCAAGGGAAGCACAGCAATACTGGGCACCACATGAACCGCGAGCTCACGGTACCTCATAGTTTCCACATTAGGTCACACTGCATTCCTTGGATGATATCATATCTGTGAGAAGCAGTGTTTGCTGGTTGCTATAATAAAAAGCAAGCCCTGAATGAAAACCAAGCAGGGTGGTGATGTCTCATCCAAATCCCACATTTGAGAAGTTGTGCAGCGCCCAATGTGTGCGAACATTCCGTGAGTCTGTAAGTGCTGTTATTTTAAAGTAAAATAAAATTACTCCTTTTTTCTTTTACTTCACAGAAATTGTTTTTGCAGTTGGCTAATGAGGTGTTCCAGCATCAATATTTATTAAGTTGTTTGAGCCCAAGCAAGCAGAATGTGAGGTGCTTCTTTTAGCGCAGGCGCACTGTGAGAAAGACTCCTGAGACCGGGGCCCACGACCAGAACGAGTCTGGAAACTTCTGGGTTAGACGTATCGTGTCTTACTCCTGGTGACAGGGCTGGGGCCCGAGCCTGCTTCACCTGAAACCCATGAGAGGGGGATACACAGAGCAGACCTTTATAAAGAAAGGAGGAGGAGAGTGTGTTAGGAAGACACCCACGGTGGCTGCTAAGCCAGGCACCGCTCCTGCCCGCGCGGGGAACTGGTGCACAGTGGAGCACACACTCAGAATTGCTGATCCAAGTGTTCCCTGGGCTTCTGCCTTCCCTGCTGCATGGTCACCGCCGGGGACTCGGTGATCCTCCCACCCGCAGAGCGCCTGCTGTCTGGCGAGTCTCCGGGGCAGCTGATGGCAACGTTGACATTCCCATCCGTCTGCTTCACCAGCTCTGCTCTATCCTGCTCACTTCTCTCCGCCCACCAGAGACAGATCGAGACCTCGCAGGCCCCCACATGCTCAGACACCACCTTCCATCTTCCCCCAGGCCTGATAGGCACTGGTGCCCTAAGAAAGGCCCCACGCCAGCCTGTTCTGCCCAGACTCCGGCCAGGCCTTGTAAAGTTTGGAGTGTCCACGTTTCCTGCGTCAGATCCAGTCTGAATGTCATTGAGCATCCACCACTGGCCAGACCCAGCTCAGCCCTCAGGCCTGGCCCAGCTACTTCACTAGGCCCCTCCCATCCCCACTGTGCTGCTGCTGCTGGCCACACTCCTGCCCCAGGACCTTGGCACTTGCAGTGGCCACAGCCTGTACCCCCACCTCTCTCTCATCCAAACCACACCAACCCTACCCCATGCCCTTCTTCACATGCTCTGCTGTGTTGTCATCTCATTGTGAAAGGAGCCTGTGCATTCCTTTCCTGCTTGTCTGTTGGCCACCCGCCCCCTAGAGGAGGGGCCCTCGTGAGGACGGAGCCCCAGTCTAGATCACCCCCAGTCCTCTTTCTGGAGTAGTGCCTGGCGATGGGACAGTCTCCTCTCCATACCTGTTCAGTGAATGGCCAATGCTCACAGCAGCTCTAGGATGCCAGAGTCATGCCTCCAATTCACAGATGAGGCAATGAGCCCAGAAGTGATGTGATCCATGCCCCCACCCACAGAGGGCAGAGCGGTCTCTTCCTCCTGTCCCCACAAAATCTGGGTATCCCCTTCCTGCTGTCCAGCTGAGCCCAGTGCCACTGGTCCCTTACAGGGAAATGCAGAGGACAGGCCGAGTGCGCAAACATCTGGCTTCCTACCACCATCCCCAGGCTGAGTGCCCTCAGGGGCCCATAGGCAAAGCCCATCATGGGGGACAGGACACCAGCAGGTCAGGCCTTTCCCCCTCTGTGACTTCCGGCAGACACACACCACCCCCCATGTGGGCCTCAGTTTCCCCATATTGGCAATACGAGTGCCAGTTTGACTTAACACATCACTGTGTTCCCCTCCTGACACCAGAACCCAAAGTCCAAGAGCACGCCATGGGGTCATAGCAGGGGAAACGAGAGGTATCCGCCTCCACCAGCCCTCAGAGCCCCACTGCCCTCTCTTCTCCCAGGGAGGCTCCTTCACTGGGCCTGGCATCCAGGAAGCAGCTACACTTGGTCCCTACCCACTAACCTGTACCTCCTGAGGACAGATCAGCCCTGTTCACAGACGAGCCCCTCAGCCCAGCACCCACCTTCTAAGGCCACACTGTAGAGGGGACAGAGCCAGCGTTTGCCCCCGACCCTTGGACAGCCAGCCACAAGCTCTGCCATGACCTGCGAGGCGTGCGGTCCCCACCCACTCGTTCTCAGGTCGTGCCCCCCAACGCGCCCTCTCTGAGCTTCCCCAAAGCCACACTGCCTGACGTCGGGACCATCTTCTTTGTAGGTGGCAAGTATCGGACAGACAGGTTTCCCAGGGAGTTATTTCTACAGCTCCTCACAAAGGCAGGGCTCTGAAATGTTCCTTAAAAAAAAAGTTCTTCCACAGGGGGCTTCCATGAAAGAGGACGTGGAGCTCGTTTGTACACATTCCTCATCTGAACCCAGAGGGGACAGCCGCCGGCCCAGGCCACTGGGCTGAGCTCATGCAATTTTGAAGACATTGTTGACTGTGCAGATGGTTCCTGCATCTGCCTTTCGGAATGGTGGGGGCTTCCTCTGGGGCTGGGGGAGAGCTGCGCTGTCTGCTTTCCCTTCCCTTCTCAGACACGCTGAGGGGCCCTGGGGGCTGCTGGAAGCTGGTTTCCTTATCCACTCTTAGACCTGGCCAGGTGGACAAAGGCCCAGTGTGTCCATGGCCCAGGGAAGGCCCGGTGGTCCTGCTGCGATTTCTGTGTTCTCAACAAGGACACCCACAATGGACACAGCACTGAGTCATCAATCACGTCAGCCCAGCCCTTCCCTGGCCTGATCCACAGCTGGTCCCCAGAGGTGCTCGGGGAAGGAACTGGGCCTGGAAACTATGTTTGAATTCCCAAGGCTGGCTCGTCCACTGAGTGCTGTGTGACCTTATACAAGTTACTTAAGCTCTCTGAGTCTCAAAGGTCATTTCCTGGTTTTACTAGAGAGGAAATAAATGTGCCTTCCTACCCCAAATTAGAGTCATTCCACCGCAGTTTGGGAATGGGGATGTGGGTCAGGGAAATGAGTCAACTGTGTTTTTTCTCCTGGGTTGGGCACTCCTGGGCATGGCTGGGCTTCAGCACGGGCTTCCTGCCAAGGAAGGGGCCTTTGTCGTGGCTCCGAGCCCTGAAAGAGAAGCTAGAGGCATGCAGAGAGCAGAGCAGGTGTAGAGAGACCCTCCAACGAGGGCCTTGAGGGAGCAGAGCGGCAAGAGAGAGGTCAGGAAGGCCCCGGGGGCCCCAGGCCTGTCTTCAAACCTCCGGGAGCTGTCCCCAAGCAGGGGGACTCACAGGACAAAAACGAGATCAATGTGCAGGAGCTCCAAGAGAAGATGCTTTGTTCCATAGCAGGAAGGACGAACCTTCTAGCATCCGAGCAGTGTGGAGTGGGGAGAAGTGAACTTGGGGTTTGTGTCCACCCCACCCCATTTCTCGGATGTTCGACGGCAGCTGGACCTGCTGGTACATGTGAGGTCCTTGCCAAAGTGGTTGTGGCTCAGGTCCCAGAGGGGACATTGGTGCTGTCACAGGACACTGTGGAGCGAGAACGAGTCACCTTGCGTTTTTCCCTGAGACTCAGACAGGGTGCCAATGCCGGCCCAGGCTGACAGTGCTCAGTGACGGCACTCAGGCAAATGAGCCACAGATGCCAGGGACTGAACACCCATCCCACCCACTCCCAGGAGCCTGTGCCCCACCCAGACTCTCAGAAGACATTCAGCAAGTGCGTTGTATGTTCTCACCCAGGTTCTAGACATGGGGTTCTGCCCGGAGTGAGAGGCACTATCCCCTGCCCTCAGGAAGCTTCCGTGGCCAGGTCGTGTGGATGGCTGCAGGTGGGGGCACCAAGAGGCTGGGCAGATGAGGCAGCAGGATCAGTACCCTAGCAAATGCTTTGATGATGTGTGGGGAGGCGGGTGCTGAGGCTGGGAGGGGTGGGGCCCTCACTCCCCATCCCCCGCTGATAAGCCTGGGCAGCAGCCCTTGGACCCAGGGTGTCAGACTCCCAAGCCTTCCACTGGCCAGGCTGCCCATATCAGACATGAAGGCCCCCATCCGTCTGCTGTGGGCTGGGCAGGAAGGGCAGAGGGGGCAGGTGGGCATATCACGTGCCCATCACCTGGGACAAGCATTGCCCCACTGGACAAGCATTGCCCCACAGGGCTTTCTCCACAGGGGTTCTTCCAGCCCACTGGGTTGCACCTCTCGGGACTTAGAGGGCTCCCTTTGCCATCTCCTACCAGATGCCAAATCCTCCCCATCACCTCTGAGGAGCAGGCTTCGCCATGACAGCAGTATGTCCCGCTCTGTTCCCCTCGGCTCTGACTCTCACAGAGGTTGACTCAGGCTGACCTCCACGTCAGCCCGCGGTCCGTGAGACCAAGGTGCACATACCGTGTAGACGAGCTGCAGGAAGGCTTACATGAGGGGCAGCCATGCCAGCTGGCCTGTGCCCAGCACACATTCAGTAGGTGCACAAAAAATGTCACGCACACTCACTGCCCACCGCCCCCTCACTCCCTCCATTTACAGGGCCACCATTCCAACATTTACCCCATTCTAACAGTTAGTGATGTCATCTTTTGCACATGTGCCCCTCGAAGACTGCCTTTCCCTCACCCTTTGACCCCCCTGCCTAGGCACACAGGCAGGTTAGGGCTCGGCTCCCCTGTGTCAGCACCTCCACCACCACCCCTGCCTAAACGCCCCTGAATCCTGCAGGCCTCCTTCAGCAGATGTGGTTTCTACAATCTACACCAGCCTGAGCACCATTTTTGTTTTGGACTTAATATCTGCCTGCCCCCCTACCTCCTCCACCCTGTGCCTGCAAGTGAGCCAGGCTCTCAGCCCTGAAGCCCACTCCATGCACTGCCTGCCCGCAGGCGAGAAGAGGGTGGGACCTGGGAGAAGGTCCGTGGGGGGAGCTGATACCTCACTGCAGCCCCCACTGCTGGGAAGATGGGCTCACAGGCTCTCCGAGAGCCCGCCCTGGCCCTAATTCTCCACACAGCCATCTTCCTGAGAAGCCAGATGCTCTGCTGCCTGCCTGCCTGCCTGGACTTCATCAGAATTCAGCAAAAGGGACATAAATAAATAAAGGAAACTCTGCTTTGCTCTTTCCTCCTAACGATCGCCAACATGCAGGCGCTTAAAGAGACAACATTTTTCCAGAAGGAACAATGGGCGAGAGGCGGCCAGACCGTGTTAGAATTTTCTGTCAGATATCATTGTTAGTTGCATTTTTAAAAAAACCAACCAAAGCAGGGGGAACGTCATTGAGATTTCTATCACACCCAGGAGGCCTCCTGCATTTCAACGTGTGTTTATTTGTTTGTTTTTGTCAATATGTTTGTGTCTGAAATTTTTAACACGCTTGCTTGCAGCTAGAAAAATTCCCCTGTCGGAGGGCAGCGTTTGAAAACACGATCTTTTTAATTTCTTTCAGCTGGGCCCCTATCGCTAGATCTGCGTTTAATATGGTAATATGGATTCCTTATTCACGGTCTTGCCCGCCTCCATCTCTGTGTGGCTAATCAGCCTGTTGGACATGTGGAATTGTTCATGCTCAAAGCAGTTAGCAACACTCCAGGCCAGGCTGGCTTCAGACAGGCGCCCCTCACCTTTTGGGCAGAGCCCCCGGACCCATTAGTCCTTCTTGGGCAGAACCCCCAAGGCCGCAAGGATAACCTTCAAGGAAGACTATGCAGGGCCAGCAGGGTTTTCCCAGGGAACATAAGGCAGGGAGTCAAGGGACTGAAGGGCTGTCTGGCTCCTCACTCTGTGCTGTGTGACCTCAGCATTCCTCTCCTCCTCTCTGGACGGTACTGGAGCAGTCAAGGGCAGGTCAGACTAGGAGCAGGAAAATCGCTGAGAAGGGCAAATGGCCCAGATCTCTTGTTTGGGGATGTCTGGTGATGCAGGACTATCAACCACCCAGACTCACATCCACAGACTTTGGAGATGTCTGACCGGCCCCACAGTGAGCCAGGGGTTAGCATGAAACAGGCAAAGTCTGACCTCCATGGAGGTGGGTTCTCAGCACCTTTGTGGTGCGGATGAGGCCACAGAGGCCCAGACAGGGTTTGCCAACTCACTTGCTCAAGCCATAGGCTTGCCAAATAAAACTCAGAGAGCCCAATTCAGTTTTCATTTTACATAAGGAACAAATAAGACTTCAGTATAAGTATGTCCCAGATATTGCATGGGATAGACTTACCCTATAGAATTTTCAATGCTTATCTGACATGCAAATTTAACTGGGAGTCCTGTTTTTGTTTTGACTGAATCTGGCAACCCTACCAGACACGGAGGATATAGGCACCAGCACTGGGACCAGAGCCCAGACCCCAACCCAGCCCTCACCTCTTTCTTCAGCACCTCCCACCACCACCCCTTACGATAACCTCTGTCTGCAAAATTGTGCAGGGACCAAGGTCACTACAGTAATGGTTTAGAGGAATGTCTTCAGCCTCCTCAGCTATCAGCTCTTAAAACTCTGGAGCCAGAAGTGGATTCTGAACAAATTCAATGGCTCTTTATTCATCTTGGTGGTCCTCCCAGGGGCTAGAATAGGTGCTAGCATGCTATAAGCATCAAGAAAGATTTATTGAATGAATGAATGAATGAATGAATGAATGAATTGTAGGGGGGCTGAGCTGCAATCCCTCGGACTGGTTCTTAGGAATGGAATTTATGGAGCCATGGAAGATGCTCACATGAGTGGAATTTTCCCACTAGGAGCAGCATCAGGGCTCCCTGCATTCTCCTCCCAGGCCTCAGGAGCTGAGCAACATAGACACAGGTTCTCTTCAATGAGAGTCTGATCAAGGGTGGGGGAGCTTTGTCCTGGGTCAACCCTGTACCTGAGCCCCCTGCCCACTACCCACCACCTCCTCCCTGTCCTGGCCTAGTCGCCGCTTTGCAGAATAGATAGAACCACTGAAGCAGAAGAGGGTGGGGGCAGGAGAAGGTTGCGAGTGAGCACTGGGCCGTGTCCTAAAGTGCCAGCCAGATGGCCATCTGTGCATTTTGGCCTCCCCAGGCCTGCTGGGGAAGGAAGTATGCAACCGAAGCCAGATGAGGGTGGGGATCCAGCCAAGTGCCTCTCTGCAGGCTCCTCCAAGCACATGCCACTTCCTCGCCCAGCAGGCGTACGTGCACGTGTGCATGTGCGCACTCGTTTTACACACAAATTCTACTCAGTCATCTAGCCGGTCAAGGCTGATGGATCTTGGGAGTAGAGGGGTGGAGAGGGCAGCTCCTCTGCCCAGACCCACCCAAGGTCACAGTCCACCCTCTGAAGTACGAGGAATGCTCAGAGGACTTTCCAAGCACCTCCTGAGCCCTGGACACTGCTCATAGTGGTCAGAGATGAATGAAATATGGAAGAAGATGCCCCAAAGATAGGAAAGTATCATAGGATCGCTCAGAACTCAAGAGTGGAAAGGTCTGGTTCTTTCTGGGATCACCTGAGCTCCCCAGAGAAACCTATAACCCCTTCCTCTTTTAGGCCTAAGTTACCACATCTATAAAATGGAAAAGATCCTGCCCACCTCATTGGAAAAGAAAGCTCCTTGGAGGCTAGAAAGAGCCAGACAGAACTCACAGTCTTTTCTCAGAAAGGAGTCTTTTCTGTTTTCATTGGCTGTGCTATGTGTCCACACAGCCCGGGGTCCAGTGCTGTGCAGAATGGACCCAAAGAGCTCAGATGCTAGAGAAGTTGCTACAGGCTGGTCTCGTGTGTTGCACCAGCCTGTCACCTCCTTGGTTCTGCACACTGGATCTCTATTAATGTAGCCCCTGACTCTCACAGAACTCACTGTCAGCCCCAAACCTGTGCTTGTTTCCATGCTCTGCTGCTAACATTCCAGCCCTTGCCTGGGTGGGCCTGGGGCCACAAGGTGCCCTGTTCCCAGGCCTTCAAAAATCCTCTCTCTGAGGGCACCTCTGCCAGACCTGGTTGAACCATGTCCCTGAGCCAGGAGAGGATTAGAGGCCCCCACTGAGCCAGAGCTGGGGATTTGGCACAGAAAACCCTTCCCTTTCAGCTGGGCAGAAAGGAGAGGGAACAGAGCCAATGGCCCCAGGGCTTCCTGAAGAAACTTCGCCTCCTGTTTACTAAGCTTCTGCTGATGGAGCAGACTTCCCCCAGCCCTTAGCTACCCTGCAACCAGGCACCATGTGGGCCACTGGGGCCAGCCTGGGAGGGCAGGGACAAGGCTCCCAGCCCAGGTTACTTCCCCCACCTCACCACCCACCCAACCTGCTGGTGGCCTCCAACCAGTCCCTTCCTGAGGCCTTATCTCCTCGGTTGTAGAATGGAGCAGGGAAATAGGGCTGGTCCAGTGAAACATCGGAGCTGAATGGGTCTTAGAGAAGCAGATTCTGTGTGGAGAAAGGGCGCCAGGCATCCATCCCTCCTTTCTTATCTCCTTTCCCTCCAGCACACTCACTCTCGCATGCAGGCCACACCACCCTAAAGTGAACTCTGGGCTCCCGGCCTTGATCGAGCCAGTATACCAGGCTCACATATCAGAGGACAGAGGAAACCACCTTGAAAGGCCCCACACAGCCAAGGCTGGCACAATGGAACAACAAGATAAATAATGAGCATATCCAATTATAACTCATAAATAAATATTCACAAGTCCATATGGTAACAAATAAATAACTGCATAAGTAAATTAATGGGGGCAGCTCTTCCTATGGAAGAATTCCAATTAATAAATGTCACATGAATGAGGGAAATTAAAAATTTCACCTTTACAACATCACAATAATATTTACTGCAGGCAAGATGCTAAAATGAATGGGTTAAAGTTTGAAGAGAAATAATATTTGAATTGTCACAAAGCGTCTCCCCCAAGATATTTATCATCTATGAAGGGGTAAGGGCACTGTAATCTGCAGTGAGAAACCCATCAGATCGCACCTTAACCAGAAGGTCAAGGTTAGCATCAGTAATAAGACGTATCGACATCACATGCGCCTGATGCACTGAGAAAGGTGCATCACTCAGATGGCATTAGTGCCCAATATACATATCTCAATCTCATCATGAGGGGAAAAGACAAGCACAGACTGTGGGCCTCCTGCAAAATAACTGCTCGGTCCTCTTTCGGAATCCTGAGCAGCAGGGCACACCATCACGGTCCCACATCGGGAGGGATGGACACATGACAGCTAACTGCAACGTGGGCTCCTGGACTGGATCCTGCAACAGGAGAAGGACATTAATGAAGAAACCTAGTGAAATCTGAATCAAGTCTGTGGTTTATTAGTAGTATTTCCCAACATTAATTTCTTGGTTGTAATCATTGTAAATTATATAAGACTAGAAGCCCAATGCATGAAGATTCGTGCTAGAATGGGCTTTCCTTTCCCTGGCTACCGGCACTGCCTTTCCACTCCAGCCCAGTCCTTTACTGCTCAGGCCTCAGAGCCACCTCTTTCCACTCCGGCCCCACCTTCCCACGCTGCCCAGAGGCCCTGAGAGACCCGGGGTGGGGCAGAATGCCTACATCCCGCCCCCCATCACTCAGCGCCTGTGTATGCAAACTAACCGCCATCTTTGTTGGGTTAATTTGCATATTGCTCCTGGTTGGCTGGTGGGTGTCATGAAGGTACAGTCAATTTGCATATTTCTCTTTTATTAGTGTAGATGTTCTTTCAAAAGTTACTTAATCCCTCTGTGCTCAAGTCTGCTCCTGTGTAAAATGAGGCTAATATTTAGTATTTATAGCCTGGCTCTGGCAGTCAAGGACCACAAACAGTTATACACACTCCATAAGTGGTCACCATCACTTTTGTCTTCACTCTCGGCAGCTATCCTCAACCACCTGCAAAATGCCATCTTGCTGAATTGATTTCTCTAAGCTAACCGTTGAGTAAAGGCCCAAGTAAAAGCTAAGAGTGCACTGGAGTGAGGAGCAGAGAGAGGAGTCATCTGGCTGTCATTATCATCCAAAAATCCTAAACTGGGTAATGGCCACCAATCACCTATGGGCACTGTAGAATTTTAAAATGTCAAAGTAGGAAAAGAGCTCCAGAATAATCCAATCCCCTATGTTTTTATCAATTTGAATTTCATATAATTTTTTCTATAAGTAGTATTTGTTTATTGTTTCTTCCAATATTATTTTGTATTCATTTAAGGTGTATATCATAGTAATTAGACAATTATGTACTTTACAAAGTGTTTCCCTGGAGATTTCAAGTACTCACCTAGCACCATTCATAATTGGTGCTAGGTGAGTCACTTTATAGCCCATGACTATTTTGGAACTACTAATTTGTACTTCTTAATCCCTTCACCTTTTTTACCCAGTCTCCCAACTCCATCCCTACAGGCAGCCATCAGTCTTTTCTCTGCATCTGAGTCTGTTGTAGTTTGTTTGACATAGGGGTGCATATATCCTTTCCAATTAGTCTTTGGGGATTCTTCAGGTATATGTATACCCAGAAGTAGAATTGTTGGGTCATAAGTCAGTTCTATTTTTAATTTTTTGAGGCACCTTCACACTATTTTCCAGAGAGGCTACATCAATCTGCATTCCCACCAACAGTGCACAAGGGTTCCCTTTCTCCACATTTTCACCAGCACCGGTTTATTGATTTATTGATGATAGCCATTTTGACAGGTGTGAGGTAACATCTTATTGTGGTTTTAATTTGCATCTCTCAAATGATTAGTGATGTGGAGCATCTTTTCATATGTCTATTGGCCATCTGTATGTCCTCTTTGGAAACATGTCTATTCAGGTCCTCTACTCATTTTTTAGCGGGACTGTTTGGTGTTTTGGTACTGAGTAATATGAGTTTTTTATAAATTTTGGATATTAACTTTTATCATTGGCAAATATCCTCTGCCAGTCAGTAGGTTGCCTTTTCATTTTGTTGATGGTTGTCTTTGCTGTGCAAAAGCTTTTTAGTGTGATGCAGTCTCATTGGTTTATTTTTTCTTTTGTTTTCCTTGCCCAAGGAGATAAAGTAGAAAAAGTATTGGCAGGATAAATGTCATTGTGTTTACTGCCTATGTCTTCTAGGAGTTTTATGGTTTGGGGTCTTACATTTATGTCTTTAATTCATTTTGAGTTTATTTTTATTCAGTATGTGTGTGTGTGTGTGTGTGTGTGTGTGTGTGTGTGTGTGTGTGTGTTTTAAGATTGCTGTGGCTATTCCAGGTCTTTTGTGGTTAAATATAAATTTTTAGAATTGTATTAAATCCATAGATTGCTTTGGATAGTATGGACATTTTAACAATGTAAATTCTTTGTACCCATAAGCATAGTATATGCTTCCATATATTTGTGTCTTCTTCAATTGCTTTCTTTACTGTCTTATAATTTTATTTTATTTTATTTTTATTTTTGTTAAGTCTCACCCAAGGATATTTTTTCCATTGATTTTTAGAGAGAGTGGAAGGGAAGGAAAGAGGGGGAGAGAGAGAGAGAGAAACATGGATGTGAGAGGAAACCCATTGATTGGTTACCTCACACATGCACCTGGACTGGGACAGGAAGCAAACCCAGTCAGGGCATTGGGAATTGAATCTGGGACTCTTCAATACTCGGGTGGACACTAACCATTTAGCACACTGGCCAACATGTCTTACAACTTTCCAAGTACAAGTCTTTTACCTTGTTGCTTAAATTTATTACTGAGTGGCTTTTCTTAATGCAAGTGAAAATGGGATTGTTTTCTTTGTTTCTCTTTCTGATGGTTCATTATTGGTATACTAGAGGCCCAGTGCACAAAATTCGTGCAAGGGGGAGGGAGGTGTCCCTCAGCCCAGCCTGCACCATCTCCAATCTGGGACCCTTTGAGGGATGTCTGACTGCCCGTTTAAGCCTGATCCTGGTGGGATTGGGCCTAAACGGGCAGTTGGACATCCCTCTCACAATCCAGGACTGCTGGCTCCCAAACGCTCGCCCGCCTGCCTTCCTGATTGCCCCTAACCGCTTCTGCCTGCCAGCCTGATCACCCCCTAACCACTCCCCTGCCAGCCTGTTTGCTCCTAACTGCCCTCCCCTGCAGGCCTGGTCACCCCTAACTGCCCTCCCCTGCAGGCCTGGTCACCCCTAACTGCCCTCCCCTGCAGGCCTGGTCACCCCCAACTGCCCTCCCCTGCAGGCCTGGTCACCCCTAACTGCCCTCCCCTGCAGGCCTGGGTCCCTCCCAACGACCTTTCCCTGCAGGCTTGATCGCCCCCAACTGCCCTCCCTTGAAGGCCTGGTCCCTCCCAACTGCCCTCCCTTGCTGGCCATCTTGTGGTGGCCATTTTGTGTCCACATGGGGGTAGGATCTTTAACCACATGGGGGCAGCCATCTTGTGTTTTGGAGTGATGGGTCAATCTGCATATTACTCTTTTATTAGATAGGATAGAGGCCTGGTGCACAGGTGGGGGCCAGCTGGTTTGCCCTGAAGGGTGTCCCGGATCAGGGTGGGGGTTCCCTTAGGGCGTGGGGGGGCCTGGGCAAGGGGCCTGTGGTGGTTTGCAGGCCAGCCACGCCCCCTGGTGACCCAAGTGGAAGTCCTGGTATCTGGGGTTTATTTATCTTCTAGAATTGAAACTTTGTAGCCTGGAGCGGAGCCAAGCCTTCTGCTTGCTCCGTGGCGGCAGCCATTTTTGGGGGGATTTATTTATCTTCTATAATTGAAACTTTGTAGCCTTAAGTGGAGGCTTGGGCCGGCCAGGGTGTGCGGAAAGCTTGGCTTCCTCCATCACCGAGGGCAACCCTAGCCTCCTGCTCTTTCCAGCTCCGTGGCTGCCGCCATTTCTGTTTGGATTTATGTATCTTCTATCATTGAAACTTTGTAGCCTTGAGTGGAGGCCTAGGCTGGCAAGGGCAGGCAGAAAGCTTGGCTTCCTCCATCGCCGGGGAAACCCAAGCCTCCCTCCTGCTCTCTGTGGCCGTAGCCATCTTGGTTGGGTTTATTTGCATATTCGCTCCTGATTGGCTGGTGGGCATGGCTTGTGGGCGTGGCTTGTGGGTGTAGCAGAGTGATGGTTAATTTGCATATTACTCTTTTATTATATAGGATAAAAATGCAACCAATTTCTAAGTATTTATATCCTGCTACTTTACTATATTTATCAATTCTAGTAGTTTTATTGTGTGGAATCTGCAGAGTTCTCTGTATATAATATCATGTCATCTGCAAATAATGACAGTTTTACTCCTTCCAATTTGGATGCCTTTTATTTCTTCTTATTTGATTATTGTTGCTAGAACTTCCAATACTATGTTGAATAGGAGTGGTAAAAGTGGATATGCCTGACTGTAAATATGTCCCTTTATGTCTATCAATATTTGCTTTATATATTTAGGTGCTCCTATGTTAGGTGCATACATGTTTACAAGGGTTATAGTTTCTTATTGGATTATTCCCTTTATCATTATACTAGAGGCCCAGTGCACGGATTCATGCACATCGAAAGGAAATTAATTAGAAGGTGGCCAGCAGGGCGGGACTGAATGAGATGGGCCGGACACACCCTAGAGCCAACCTCCCGTGGTCTCTCCCCAGCTGGCCACACCTGGGCCAGTGCCAGGTCTCCAAGGGCATCTGAGGAATGAGCAGGGTCCTTCCAGCAGGTGGGGTCCCTCGGCCTGGCTTGAGGGGATCAGGCCAAAACCGGTAGTCTGACATCCCGCCGAGGGGTCCTGGAGTGCGGGAGGGCACTCTGTGAAGTTGCTGTTGCTCGGCAGCTCCTGCATTGAGCATCTGCCCCCTGGTGGTCAGTGCACATCATACCTACTGGCCAGTCGGTCGGTCAGCTGGTCAGCTGGTCGCTTAGCTTTTTATATATATAGATAATGTCTGTATTCTCATTTCAGTTATTGTATTCCTTGTTTCTGACTGGTTCTTTTTTTATTTCTATGTCCTTTTTTTATGCTAAGTTCTCACTAAGTTTCTCTAGCATCCTTATAATCATTGCTTTAAACTCTATATCTGGTAGATTGTTTGCTTTCATTTTATTTAGTTATCTTTCTGGCAATTTCCCCTGTTCTTTCATTTGGAAACATGTTTCTTTGTATCTCCATTTTGGCTGCCTTTCTGTGTTTGTTTCTGTATGTTAGGTAGATCTAATGTCTCCCAGGGTGGCCTTATGTAGTAGGTGTCCCATGGGGCCCAAAGGCACAGTTTCCTTATTCACCTGAGCCAGGTGCTCCAAGAGTATCCCGTGTGTGGTTATGTGAGCCCTCCTGCTGTAGCTGAGCCTTGATTGCTCTTGGCACATCCATGGATGGGGTTGACCCTCAGGCTGACTCGCTGTGAGGACTGACCACAACCACAGTGTGCAAGCTGCTGTGCACAGGCTGACCCTAGGAAGCAGAATTCGCCCCAGTAGGGTCAGCAGCCTGCCAAAACCTCCCTTTGGGTTTACCACTTGCAGTTTAAAGCCAGCCACCAGGTATGTTTGTTCTGGGGTCTCATAGGAGAGACTCCAGTGCGAGTCAATGTCAGACACTGCCTGCGAGCAGCCCTGGGCTATCTGTTCGGAGCCACAAAGCAAACTAGGGGTTGGCAGTTGCCTGTGCTGGGCTTGGGGACACATGGGAGGGGCCAAGCTATGTACCAAGACTGGCTGCCTCCAGGATTGGGCTTGGGGCAGGTCAGCAAAAGGCTCAAGGCACCCCAAGACCTGCCGCTACCTGCTGGCTGCCCATTAGTCTCAGCCACTGAAAGAGCCTCAGGCAGTACATGAGTTTTATGAAGTGCATTCTCAGGGAGTCACCACATGAGGGTTAGTAGTTCACCAGGTTAATACAGATTTAAATTCAATACCAGTGCTGGGTCTGAGGCCACCCAGTGAAAGTCTCAGGGTACACCAAAGCCAACTACCACCCACCTGGGGCCTGTGGAAAACCCAATCTCATATTAACTTGCATGTGGTCCACAGGCAGAGGTAACCAACTGCCCCAGGCATGACCAACCTTTAAGGTTAATTTTTAAAGGAGAAAGAAGAAAATGGAGGGGAAGAGAAGAGAGAGAAGGGGAAGAAAAAAAAAAGAAAAGTTGTTATCTGATGATCTCACCAAAGAATTCTAAAATCCCTGAAATTTTGACTATGAATCAGTAGATCTCAGAATGCTACTGAACATTAAAATCTAGGCAATGTTTGGTTCCTACTGGCTCTATGAAAACACAATTTTTTTAAATGCATGAAATGAATGAAAAAAACCGAGCATCATGTTTGCAATCCTAAATATGGAATTGATATGAGCACTGGTTCTCCTGAGTGTTGAGGTCTCTTAAATATCAGAATTCTCATCACCTTGATGGAAACCAATCAATGACTTTCTCCAAGTCTATATGTGGGCACTTCTGTGGTAATCAGGCTGATTAAACTGATTATAGGACTGCAGACATCCATAGTTTTGCATAAATAATAGGTTGGTTTTAGCTACTATGTTTTGAGGATGTACATATTACATCCAAGTATATGCAGACCTCCTGCCACAAGTGCCAAGAGACAGCTTCTCGGGAGGATACAAGGTACGTATCCTTAGGCTTTGTTTTAGGTGGGCTTTGCAACAGGCTGAGATCTCACCTGCATTTGTCTCTAGCCATTCTTTGCTTCAGTGGCCTGAGCTATAAAGTGGGAATGTTGAGTGAGGTCAGTAGTTTTCAACCCTTGGTGCATATTAGTACTACCAGAGAAAAAAATTTTTAAATACCAATGCCCCTAATTAAGTCAGAATATCTGGAGTGATCCCAAGTCTCAGTCTGCTTTAAAAACACACCAGGGAATAGCTCTTTCTAGGCCTGATAGATTAACTGGTACCATAATAGTTCTCCCATGGGATAAACTTCTTATGGGTGCTGTAACAAATTACCACAAACTCAGTGGCTTAAAATATATAAATTTATTATTATGTAGACGTGAGTTTAGAAGTATAAAATGGGTCTCAGGGGGCTAAAATCAAGGTGTCAGAGGGCTGCATTCCTCTAGAGCAGGGGTCCTCAAACTTTTTAAACAGGGGGCCAGTTCACTGTCCCTCAGATCGTTGGAGGGCCAGACTATAGTTTAAAAAAAAAAAACTATGAACAAATTCCTATGCGCACTGCGGGCCCGGGATGAGTAGGCTGCTAAGCAGGACAGGCAGCAGCACCCGGCGGGCCGGATAAATGTCCTCGGTGGGCCGCATGTGGCCTGCGGGCCGTAGTTTGAGGACGCCTGCAGAGGGTGTAGGGAAAAAATCCATTTCTTTGCCTTTTCCAGCTTCTAGAAACCACTGCTTTCCTTGGCCCATGTTTTTCTTCTTCCATCTTTAAAGCCAACAACATCAGGCCAAAGCCTCTCACACTACCACCTCTCTGGTTCTCTCTCTTCTTCTTTGCTCTTCTACTTTTGGGCCCATCTGGATAATCCAAGATAACCTTATTTCAAGCCATCTTAATTCCCCTTTGCCATATAATCTAACATATTATTTGGTTCCAGAGATTAGTACATGGACATCTTTAAGGGACCATATTCTGCCTTCCACATGACCTAAAACAATTAGAAAAAACCTGGAAAAAAATGTAAAGCAATTGTTTTCAGACATTGGACAATAGCCTTCACAGTCCCTGAGAAAAAAGAAACAAAGGAGATGAGCCTGGTGATTCCAAACATTTCTGCCCAGAGGCACTTATTGGACTTGGCAAAGTTTTAGGAGAATCCACGCAGAGCAAGTGGTCTGCATGAGCTGAGGTGACAGTGATGAGAGTTTGAGAAGGGTGAAACTGCTAGACTTTGTGGGACAGAGAACTGAAGAGGAAGAAGCTATGCAGAAAAGGAGCTCCAGCAATCTATACAGGTGTCCCCTGCATCTGACTGAACACTCAGCTGTGAGAGTGTAGCGCAATACTCCATAAGGCCAGAGAGAGAACAATTACCAGAGGAGGAACAACTATTGGTAAAATGCCAGCTAAACAAATACTGAAGCTCAGCAGGGTTGAGAGACACTTGAGTTCTAACCAAGGAGAATAGAAAGACCTCATTGAATATTCAGGGCTTTCAGAAGAATTAAGGGCACACCTTCATAGTATGACTAAGCTAGCCCCAGAGTAAAGGCTGATCTAGATACGGCTTCCATACTTATAAACAAGTCTCATGAATATGAGATGATCTGAAAGCAAACTAACTAGCTTCCAGAACACAACTCTGTGCACTTCATGGAAGAAAACAAAGTCCAGACACTCAACAACCTCACACATAATGTCCAGCATATAATAAAAAATAACCAAACAAGCAAAAGCAGAAAAATGTGACCTAGTCAATAAAATAAATTTATAGAATCAAACCCAGAAATTACAGAGGTAATAAAATTAGTATAGAAAAACTTTCAAGCAGCTATTATAAAGATTTTAAGGGTTTAAGAAAAACATAAGCAAAATAAAGAAAACTATTTTAAAGGAAACCTGAAGCATATAGCACCCAAA
This sequence comes from Plecotus auritus, assembly GCF_963455305.1. Lineage (NCBI taxonomy): Eukaryota > Metazoa > Chordata > Mammalia > Chiroptera > Vespertilionidae > Plecotus > Plecotus auritus. The sequence goes on along the minus strand of NC_137783.1, from coordinate 51,643,016 downwards.
ATTACAATATCTGAAGTTTAAAATTCATAGGGCAAGCTCAAGAGCAGATTAGACATTCCAGAAAGAAAATATAAGTACATTTAAAAAAAAACAAAAAAACAAGAGAGACTAACCAAACAAAAATGAGATTAAAAAAATAGCTAATAAATTAAACAGAGCCTCAATGGCATGTAAGACCATATTAAGTTGTCTGTAATATGTGTAATTTGGAGACCCAAAGAAAAAAAGAGAACATAAAAATTATTTGAAAAATAATACCTGAAAGTTTTCTAAGTTTCATTAAACATAAAAATTGACATGTTCAAAAAACTCAACAAACCCCAAGGCAGAATAAATACAAAAAATATCACATCAAGGCACTTTATAATCATGTTTTTGAAAACTAGTGACAGCGAGGAAATCTTAAAAGTAGTCAGAGAAAAAAATACTCATCATGTATAGGAGAATAGAACTAAAAAATTACAAACACTACCTAGCTGAATCTATGCAAGCCAAAGGACAATGGAACAATATTGCTAATGTATACATAGGAAGGGGGACATGATTATCAATCTAGAATTCTATATCAAGTGAAAATATCCTCCCAAAGTAAAGGCAAAATGAAGAATTTTCAGACAAATAAAAGCTAAGGGAATTCATTATCACTAGCAGACTTGCATAAGACTTATTAAATAAAGTTCTTCTGGGTGAAGGAAAATATCAGATGAAAATGAAGTCTATACAAATGAATGAGGAGTACTGGAAATGTGAACTATGTGGGTAGATTTTTAAAGACTTATGCATTTTCTCACTTTCTTTAAAAGATAGCTGACTACTTAAAATAAAAATAGCAATGAATAGTTGGATTTATAATGTATGTGTAAGTAAAGTGTGTGACACCAATAGCACAAAGGACTGGAAGGGAAAGGAATTATTCTGTTGCAAGATTTTTACATCAGACATAAAGTAGTATAATATTCTTGGAAAGTAGGCTATGATAAGTTAAACATATATATTACAAGCTCTGGAGCAATTACTAAAAACATAAAACAAAGAGGTATAGCTAATAAGTATATAGGGAAAATATAATGGAATCCTTAAAAGTATTGAATTGATACAAAATAAGAGAGGGAAAAAGAGGAACAAAGAACAGATGAGAAAAATAGAAAATAAACAGCAAGATGATATATTTGAATCCAATGTATCAATGATCATATTTAATGTAAATTTTCTGAACATTCCAATTCAAAGGCCCCAAACTGACAGACTAGATAAAAAAGCAAGACCAGACTACATACTACTACAAGACATCCACTTTAAATATAAAGACCAGCTCAGTTGTTGAGCATTAATCCATGAACCAGGAGGTTACCATTCAATTCCTGGTCAAGGCAAATGCCCGGGTTTTGGGCTTGATCCCCAGTAGGGAGGATGCAGGAGGCTGAGGATCCATTCTCTCTCATCACTGATGTTTCTGTCTCTCTCTCTCCCTCTCCCCTCCTCTCTCTGAAATCAATGAAAACATATTTGAAAGAATTAGTAAATAAATATAAAGACACAGGCAGGTTATAAATGATGGATGGAATAAAATATACCACACAACACTAATTATAAGAAAGTCCTACTATGTCAATAATACATCAATAAAAAAATAATAAGATGAGGCAAGATGGCGACTGGCAGGAAGGTTGGGAGGGAGAGTGTGTGAGAGAGTGAGAAAGCGATAGAGGTATGGACATGTGTGGGTGGGTGTGTGAGTGAAATAGGGACAGTTAGACCCTGTAGTTCTACCAGGGGGTTGCCAATCCGGGCAGTCTTAGACGGCAAAACCCCGCGACCGCCGCAAACACTCCGGGGAGGACACTGGCACCACAGAGACCATGCCATCTTGAAGAACAGAACTGCTTGAGACTAGGATCCTAGCCTCGCCACCACCCAGTCTGGTCTCAGAAGCAAACCAGGACCCTACAGCCTCTCTGGTAGAAGACCTGCCACTACAGCTGCAGACCAAGGGACACCAAGACTCCAGGCACCAGGCCGCAGATTTCTGTGAGTCACAAAGCCAATCCCCCTCCCCCACCACCCCAGCAGCAGTGACATAGAAACTACCAGACCCCAGACGCACAATAAGGCTTTCTGCACACACAAAACAGTGGAGACTCTGCCTGACTTTGAGCCTTGGTGTAGGACACGGGAAGTTTATTTCCCGTGACTAGTCTCCGCGCCCAAGCAGGGATACTGAGCAGAATTCCAGCCTAGCCGCTCATCCCTAGGGAGGTAGTTTCTGCGACCAGATCCCCCGCCCACGCAGGGCAGGGAGACAGTGCTGAATTTGAACCTGGACTTGTGAACTCAGGGAATTTGTTTCCCACGACTCGTCTCCGTGCCCAGGAAGGGAGACTGAGCTGAACTTGACCCTAGTTGCTCATCCTTAGGGAGGTGGTTTTCTGTGACCAGATCCTATGCCCATGCAGGGCAGGAAGACAGCGCTGAACTTGAACCCAGACTTGCGAACTCGGGGAATTTGTTTCCCGTGACTCGTCTTCACACCCAGACAGGGTGGCAGTCCTGAATTTGAGCATAAGTGCACAACCTTGGGGAGATTGTTTTCTGCGACCAGATCCTATGCCCACTGAGGGAGACAGCACTGAATTTGAGACTGCAAACCTGGGGAGTTTGTTTCCCATGACCAGGCTCTGCACCTTAGCAGAGAGGCTGCAGTGAATTTGAACCTGGATGTGCGGTCTCGGGGAGTTTGTTCCCCATGACCAGACCCTGTGCCCACACAGGAAGGCAGCACTGAATTTGAGCCTGGGTACATGGACACAGGGAGTTTGTTTTCCACAGTGCACACCCGTGTGACCAGACCCCACACCCACACTAAGTGGCAGTGCCACCTGACTTTGATTCAGGGCAAGCACACACAGAGGCTGTTTACCGCAGGGCAGAAGTGGACCTCCTGCCAACACAGTGCAACTGAGCAACCCAGTCTCCCGGGCAGATTGGGGACCCTGAATCTCCACACAAGAGGCAGCATTGACCACCAGTGACTAGACTCCGTTCCTCATTACATGTGCCTGAGATCCCTGATTCCCAGTACATTCACACTAAAAGCCAGGGACTCCAATTCTTGGCACATGTGCACACAGGTACCTGATTCTCAGTGTGAGGTAGCACCAAGAAACAGAGACTCGATTCTCGGCATGGACACAGGGAGCCTCTGACTCCTGACATGCAATACGGGACTTTGATTTTTGGCACACGCCAGTGGGTTCTCTGTTTGAATGTGGCACTGGCAGGGTCCCTGATTCTAGGTGCACACACGAGGCCACACTAAGCGCCAGTGACTCTGACCCAGGACAAGCATGGGACACACCAGCCCACAGCAACCGCACGTCTTGGTATCAGAGCTCTTCAGTGAAACTTGGGGGGTGCAAAACTCCCACTGCACATGGTCCAGGCCCCCGCAACTCGACATCTGAACCTTCTGGTGATAGTCAGAATGGGGAGACAACGAAGCAATCCCCAGAGGAAAGAAAAGGAGGAATCCCCAAGTAAGGAAATAAGTGAAACGGGAGCATGCAACGTGAGAGAAAAAGAATTCAGAGTAATTGTCATATAGTTCATACACCGGATGGACAAGAAAATCAACAACCTCTGCAAAAATCAGGAAGAAATGAAAAATGATATAGCTACAATAAAAAACACCATGGAAGGCTTCAACAGTAGACTAGAAGAAGCAGAGGACTGAATCAGCAAGTTAGAAGATCAGGTACAGAAACAAGCCCAATCTGAACAGCAACTAGAGAAATAAATTAAAAAGCAGGAGGAAACCCTAAGGGAGCTTTGGGACAATGCAAAACAAAATAACATACATATAATAGGGCTGCCAGAAGGACAAGAAGAGCAGCAAGGATTAGAAAATCTATTTGAAGAAATAATGACAGAAAACTTCCCTGATATGGGGAAGAAAAAAGTTACTCATGTACAAGGAGTCCCAAGCAAGATGAATCCCAAAAGACCCACACTAACACACGCCATAATTACAATGGCAAATATTATTGACAAAGAGAGAATCTTAAAGGCTGCAAGAGAGAGACAGAGAGTTACCTACAAAGGATCCCCGATCAGATTATCAAATGATTTCTCAACAGAAACAATCAAGCTAGAAGGAAATGGAAGAAGATATAATAAGTGATGCAAAGCAAGGGACTGAATCCAAGAATACTCTATCCAGCACGACTATGAATCAAAATTGAAGGGGAAATCAGGAGCTTCACAGACAAAAAAAAAGGCTAAGGGAGTTTATCACTACCAAACCAGCAATGCAAGAAATGCTAAAGGGAATGCTGTAAAAAGAAAAAACAAAAAGGTAAGAAGGAACACAGCCTCAAAAAATAAAAATGGCTACAAACAAGTACCTTTCAATAATAACTTTAAATGTAAATGGACTAAATGCTCCAATCAAAAGACATCAAGTGGCTGAATGGATAAAAAAAACATGACATATATATGCTGTCTACAAGAGACCCACCTCAGAACAAGGGACTCACACAGACTGAAAGTGAAGGGATGGAAAAACATCTTTCAGGCAAATGGAAATGAAAAAAAAGCTGGGGTAGCAATACTTATATCTCACAAAATAGACGTCAAAGTGAAGGCCATAACAAGAGATAAGGAAGGCCGCTTCATAATACTAAAGGGATCACTACAACAAGAGGATATAACCCTGGTAAACAAATATGCACCCAATGCAGGAGCACCCAAATACATAAAAAATCTCCTAGAAGATATCAAGAGAGAGAGAGACAACAATACAATCATAGTAGGGGACTTTAATACACAACTGACATCACTGGATAAATCCTCTAGACAAAAGATCAGCAAAGAAACAACAATCCTAAATGACTCACTAGATCAGATGGACTTAATTGACATCTTCAGAACATTTCACCCCAAAGTCACAGAATATACGTTCTTCTCAAGTGCACATGGGACATTTTCAAAAATAGACCACATACTGAGTCACAAGTAAAGTCTCCCCAAATTCAAGAAGATTGAAATCATCTAAGCATCTTTTCAGACTACAATGGCATAATATTAGAAATAAACTACAATAAAAACAATCTAAAACACTCAAACACTTGGATGCTGAACAGCATGTTATTAAATATTGATTGGGTTACCAATGAGATCAAAGAAGAAATTAAAAACATTTTGAAAACTAATGACAATAAAAACACAACAATCCAAAACCTATGGGACACAATGAAAGCAGTCCTGAAAGGGAAGTTTATAGCTCTACAGGCCTACCTCAAAAAACAAGACAAAATGGTAGTAAATCATCTAATGCTACAACTCAAAGAATTAGAAACAGAGCAACAAGAAAAGCCCAGAGTGAGCAGAAGGAAGGAGATAATAAAGATTAGAGCAGAAATGAATGACATAGAGACCAAAAAAAAAAAAAAAAAAAAATACAAAAGATCAACAAAACCAAGAGCGGGGTCTTTGAAAGGATAAACAAGATTGATGAACCTATAGCCAGGCTCACCAAGAAACAAAGAGAGAGGACTCAAATAAACAAAATCAAAAATAATAGAGGTAAAATAACAACAGACCCCACAGAAATACAAAGGATTATTAAAAAATATTATGAACCCTATTCCAACAAACTAGACAACCTGGAGGAAATGGACATATTCCTAGAAAAATAGAACCTTCCAAAACTCAGTCAGGAAGATTCTAAAAATCTCAATAGGCCAATAACTATGGGAAAAAATTGAAGCAGTCATCAAAAAGCTTCCAGCAAACAAAAGCCCAGGCCCAGACGGCTTCACAGGAGAGTTATACCAAACATTCAAGGAAGAACTAAAACCTATCTTCCTCAGACTATTCCAAAAAATTCAAGAGGAAGGAACAATTCCAAACTCATTCTATAAAGCCAGCATCACCCTAATACCAAAACCAGATAAAGACAACACAATGAAAGAGAATTACAAGCCAATATCCCTCATGAACATAGATGCCAAAATCCTCAACAAAATTCTAGCAAATCGGATCCAGCAGTACATCAGAAAGGTCATACACCATGACCAAGCAGGATTTATACCAGGGATGCAAGGATGATACAATATCCACAAATCAATAAAAATGATACATCAACAAACAAATTGAGAGAGAAAAATCACATAGTCATATCAATTGACGCAGAAAAAGCATTTGACAAAATCCAACACCCTTTCTTGATAAAAACTCTCAGCAAGGTGGGAATAGAAGGATCATACCTCAACATCATAAAAGCCATATATGATAAACCCACAGCCAGCATCACACTCAATGGACAAAAACTAAAACCATTTCCCCTAAGAACAGGAACAAGACAGGGATGCCCTCTCTCACCACTCCTGTTCGACACAGTACTGGAAGTACTAGCCACTTCTTCTTGCTATCAGACAAGAAGAAATAAAAGGCATCCAAATTGGAAAAGAAGAAGTAAAACTGTCCTTTTTCGCAGACGACATGATACTGTACATAGAAAACCCTAAAGACTCCATCAAAAAATTATTAGACTTAATAAATGAATTCAGCAAGGTAGCAGGATACAAAATTATTGCCAAGAAATCTATGGCATTTCTATACACCAATAGTGAACTTACAGAAAGAGAGACTAAAAAAGTAATCCCATTTACCATCATACCAAAAAAATTAAGATACCTAGGAATAAACTTAACTAAAGTGGTAAAAGACCTACACGCGGAAAACTACAGGACACTAGCCCTAACCGGTTTGGCTCAGTGGATAGAGCGTCTGCCTGCCGACTGAAGGGTCCCGGGTTCGATTCCAGTCAAGGGCATGTACCTTGGTTACGGGCACATCCCCACTAGGGGCCGTGCAGGAGGCAGCTGATCGATATTTCTCTCTCGTCGATGTTTCTAACTCTCTATCCCTCTCCCTTCCTCTCTGTAAAAAATCAATGAAATATATTTAAAAAAACAACAACTATAGGACACTGAAAAAAGAGATAGAGAAAGATATAAACAGATAGAAGAACATACCATTTTCATGGATTGGTAGAATCAACATCATCAAAATGTCCATACTACCCAAAGCAATCTATAGATTCAATGCATTCCCCATTAAATACCAACGGCATATTTCACAGACCTAGAACGAACTCTCCAAAAGTTCATCTGGAATAAAAAAATATCCCAAATAGCTGCAACAATCCTGAGAAAGAAGAACAAAGTAGGTGGGATCTCAATACCAGATATCAAGCTGTATTACAAAGCCACTGTTCTCAAAACAGCCTGGTACTGGCACAAGAACAGACATATAGACCAATGGAATAGAATAGAAAACCCAGAAATCAACCCAAACCACTATGCCCAATTAATATTTGACAAAGGAGGCATGAGCATACAATGGAGTCAAGACAGTCTCGTCAATAAATGGTGTTGGGAAAATTGGACAGATACATGCAAAAAAAAATGAAACTAGATCTCCAACTTACACCATACACAAAAATAAACTCAAAATGGATACAGGACTTAAACATAAGACAGGAAACCATAAAAATACTAGAGGAATCCACAGGCAGCAAAATCTCAGACATATGCCGAAGGAGCTTCTTCACTGATACTGCTCCTAGGGCAATGGAAACTAAAGAGAAAATAAACAAATGGGACTACATCAAAATAAAAAGCTTTTGCACAGCAAAAGAAACCATCAACAAAACAACAAGAAAGACTACTACGTGGGAGAACATATTTGCCAATGTTATCACTGATAACGGTTTAATCTCCAACATTTACAGGGAACTCATACAACTCAACAAAAGGAAGATAAACAATCCAATCAAGAAATGGGCAATGGACCTAAACAGAAACTTTTCGAAACAAGACAGAAGGAAGGCCAAGAGACATATGAAAACATGCTCAAAGTCACTAATTATCCAATAGATGCAAATCAAAACAACAATGCGGTACCATCTCACACCTGTCAGAATGGCTATCATCAACAAATCAATAAATGACAAATGTTGGCGAAGATATGGAGAAAAAGGAACCCTCCTGCAATACTGGTGGGAATGCAGACTGGTGCAGCCACTGTGGAGAACAGTATGGAGTTTCCTCAAAAAACTAAAAATGGAACTCATTTGACCCAGTAATACTCCTTCTAGGAATATATCCCAAGAAGCTAGAAACATCAATCAGAAAGGATATATGCACCCCTATGTTCATAGCAGCACAATTTACCATAGCTAAGATTTGAAAACAGCCTAAGTGCCCATCAGCAGATGAGTGGATTAAAAAACTATGGTATCTCTACACAATGGAATACTACGCTGTGCTAAAAAAGAAGGAATTCCTACCATTTGCAACAACATGGATGGAACTGGAGAGCATTATGCTAAGTGAAATAAGTCAGTCAGAGAAAGGTAAGTATCACATGATCTCACTCATTTGTTGAATATAATGAACAACATAAACTGATTTAAAAAAAAACAGTTCCAGAGACAGAGAAACATCAATCAGACCATCAAACCTCGGAGGGAAGGTAGGGGAGGGGGAGGGTAAAGGGGAGAGATCAACCAAAGGACTTGTATGCATGCATATGGGCCTAACCAATGGACATAGACAACAGGGGGGTGAGGGCATGAGTGGAGGGATTAGGGGGATAATGGGGGAATAAGGACACATATGTAACACCTTAATCAATAAAGAAATTAAATAATAATAATAAATATTTTAATTTTAAAAAGAAAGTTGTATTGATACAAGTCAAATAGACTTCATAAAAAGTAATATATCCAGGGATAAAGGGGCATTACATAATGATAAGGGGTATGATAATGATAAATACTAGAAAATTTTTATGCCATAATCAACAACTTAGACAAAATGTACAAATTCTTTGAAAAACACAAACTACCTAAACTCACACAAGAATTAATTTAAAAACTGAATTGCCTATATCTGTTAAATAAATTTAATTTGTAGTTATAAAACTTCCCACAAAGAAAGCACTAGACTGCAATAGTTCCAGTGGTAAATTCTATTTTTAAAATAGGTAGAAAAAATACCATACCTATCAATCTCTTTCAGAAAACCCTTTCTAACTAATTTTATGAAGTCAACTTATCCTAATACCAAAACCAGAAAAAGATATTAAAATAGAATACCACAGACCAATACTCTTTATGGGGCAAAAATACTTTTTGAGTATGAGCACATTGTATTCATCAATATACAGAAAGGTAATTCACCTGACCTAGTGGGATTTATCCTAGTAATAACAGTCAGTGTAATGTTCCAATATCAGTAAAATCAAGATATCTCAATGGAATCTGCCCCCCAAATCTTTTGGCACAATTCAGCATCATTTCTGGTAAACACTCGCAGTAGAGTGGGAATGTATGCATTCACTTCTAGGCCACTGACCCCCAGGCCTCAGAGCATGCCAGCTCTCAGGAATCTGAAACAACCCTCTCTTTCATCCACAGGCAGAGCAACTAAGGCCCTGACATCTTTCCAGTCACACAACAACAGGGAGGTTGGGTGGGGCCACATCCAGGGCACTGGACTCTGGGCCTTCAGGACTGGCAGACACGGGAAAGCAGCTACCACCCATCACCAAGCACAGCAGGTCCCAGCATCACGCTGGGGTTCCTTCTGATTACAGACATTCCCAAACTTACCAAAGGTAGACATAGGTTCATTAACGCCCACAGACATATATCGTCACCTAGATTTGACAACTGCTAACATTTTGCACTATTTGCTTCATGTGGGGTTGTTTTGCTAAAATATTATAAAGCAAATCATAAATATGATATTTCACACCTAAATTCTTCAGAATATATTTCTTAAAAATTAAAGCATATACCTATGTTAATTTCAAGTCATGAAGGCACCTAACAAAACTGTTAATAATTTCTTAAAATCAAATGCCCACCTGGGTTTGTAGCAGACGCTGCTGGCATCGGTCCCTGGAAGGCAGCGCAGCCGCAGTGGGCAGCACCCTTATACGCGAGCACTTCCCATTCAAGCGCCTGCATCTCCACCTGTGGGCAGGTCAGTGCTGCGGGACCCTGCTTTCCCCTTAATGGGGTCCCAAACTAATCAATATTCAGATTTTTCCAATTGTTTAAATCACCTGTGTTTTTAATAGGTCAAAACCGGGAGCCTAAACAATGTGTTGGAGGAGCGGGGGCGGGGGCAGTCAGGATTGATGAGAAGGCACCCTCAGTTCTGCCACTTGCCCTGGGCTGCTTGACCAGTGGGACTGGCCACCTCTAGGCTTTGCCCATTCAGTCCTCAGTCTCCTTCCTGTAGGAGCCACCCACCCTGATCCTCCACTGAAGGCCCTGGAGGGGCAAGTGAGCCGAGCCTCGGCCATCAGTGTCCCCCACTCCCCTGGCCATGGGCTTTTGTTTGGGAGTGGGCACATGGCCCTTGTGAGCCAAGGAGAGCCAGCACCAGGATTTGACCAAGACCATTGGAGAAGACAGGATGTGAGCCTGGAGCTTCCGAGGGCCACTTCTGTCACCGTCACCATGTGGGTTCAGCCAGCCTGAGGATGGAGTCCATACAGAGGAATGAAAGCTGAGGCGGAAGCTGACAATTCCATATGGTACCTAGGACCAGTCATGCCTGACTCCTGCATGTATGCCCATAACCTGGCTTTGGCTTGAGCCAGGCTGAGCTGGATTTCTCTCGCTCCCAAACAAAATGCACCCTTTGCTGGGACCCCATGGTTCCCCAACTCAGTGGCTCTGCCTGCATGGTGCTCAGATGGTCACCAAGGTGCTACAAAAGGCTGCCTTGGGAAGATGCAGGACTCACAAAAAAGCTGGCAAATCCACTCCATCACCGTCCTTTGCCTCCTTCCAGCCCGTCTTCCACACGGTCCACAAGAATGGCCTGTGTGCCTACCACTGGCTTTATAGGAAGCAGAACCTTGACAATGCGGGCGTTATACCTACTATTTCAATTCCCTGGAGCTCCACAACACAGAGTGGTTTACACTATGCTGAGGCCCGAAATGCAATATGAGGCTAGTGAAAGGAACAGCCACTTCCCTGTGAGTGAGCCTAGTCCACCGCCTCCATCCTCCTCCCTTGAAGGGGGAATTACATGCTATGGGAGAGCCAGCCACTTGGGGACTCACAGATGCTTCAGAATAGTCTCCTTAGGGGTGCCACAGGTTTCTTCTGGTAGGAATATAGCTACTGCTGGTTCTGTGCTAGGTGTGGCACATGCATGCCACTATGCCTTCTGAAGACAGTCCAGAGAGAGAGACCAGTGTCCTTACCTGACAATTGAGGACACCCAGGTCTGGAGAGTTAAGTGACTTTCCAAGGTCACAAAACATTTGTGATGGCTCTGGTATTCAATTTTAGATCTGGAAAACATGCTTTTCCCATAGTGCCTCTCTCTCTTCCCACTAACTTTAGCAGGGGTTCAGTAAGTATGTATAGGGTTGTGAACAGAATTCAAGCTGTCTACACACTGACCCTCTGGCCAGTGGATTGGAAGGTGAGACCACAAGGACTTCATCCATGTAGACACAGGGTGTGTCTAGAGAACTAGGGCTTCCCAAACGGGCTGGGGTTCTGAGCGGGCACCGAGCATCCCTCCACTTTAAGGAGAGCCCTAGGCATTCTCGCTATTAGGCACTGCTGACAGCTGTGTCTTGGGGACCTAACAAACAAAGACAAGGGCTGTGACACTCAGACTGAAGTGGAGGAGCAGCAGCGCCTCGTCACCGAACAAGGTAAGTCCACAGGAGGCCCAGGACGGTGAGACCCGAGGAGGTGAAAGGACGTGACTCCTGCCCACAGCCGCAAGCAGAGTGTTTTCAAAACAATATTTGCTTTGTAATACTTTCGGGATGTTTTTATCTGCGCCGGGACCGTGGGTATGTGCTGTGGCGCAGTGCACACTCTTTAGGGAAATGATACATCCCCATCTTTATTACCATTTCACTGCTCTGCATCATCACTGCCACACAGTTGATGAATAGAGCTTTTAAGACATCAACGCAAAGCACAGAGAAGAGGTAGCCCGGGGACGTCTTCAACGGCTGCTGCCAGCGGCCTCTGCCTGTTTGGCCAGGGAGCCCCGTGCACCACTCCCCTGGGAGAGCCCTCTGCTGGGCAGGTCAGAGCGGCCTTCACCTGGTCATGGGGGAGGCTTCAGGCCTTGGGCTGGGGATCAGAGCACCATGGAAGGTGGATGCCTCCATTTCCACACCAGAAAGTGGGGATAATAATTGTATTTTCTCAGCGTCTTCTCATGATGATCCTGTGGATATAAATAATGCATATAAAGTGCTAGATTTAGCTAAAAATGTTCCCGAATGTGCTATGTGTTGTTAATATTCTCGCCTCGTCTGAATGCTGATTCCACCTGCAGAGATCCATAATGACATGGTGTTGGAGCTGGAAGAGCCTGTGGGGGTCCCCAGCCAGTCAAACCCCTTTATTCCACAGACGTAAGAAAAAAAGAGACCCAGAGAGGTTCCGGCACTTAGGACGGTCACACAGGCGTTAATCTAGAGCCCAGATAAACTGGAGCCCAAACTAGCAACCCGTTCCCCATCAGCACACTTGGCAGTTCCTCCGACTGCGGACATGGTGAGTCCAACAAGAATTGCGGATTCTTTCTTTTAAAGATTGATTTGGATGTTTTGAGGCGTGTGAAACCAGCAATTTTAATCAATTTTTCAAAATTGCTAATTTCATCCATCCAAGGAACTCACACACAAACAGAAGGGCTGATTGAAATTTAAATGGAGGCGGGCTTGTTAGCAGCAGGCACCAGGCAGGCACCAGGCGGGTGTTTTCATATGCGAGCCTGCAAGTGCGTCCTGGCCTGGCAGCCAGGAAGCAATCTCCGAGCCACTCGGAGGCATTAAGAATTCAGGCAGCCAAAATGAGAGGCAACAACGTGAAATGATAAAACAAAGACAGATCATTATTAGCGCCAACATAATGTGTTCCTGTGTCCTCCGATCTCATTTAGAGCCCTGCCCGCTGTCTATTGAAACTGTAATTAGGCTGATAGGAACCAGAGGATTAAAGTAACTTTCTCTCCCGAATTGCGGGGATTTCAAATGAGCGAGATGGGGAGGAGATAAACCTGAGAGAGATTTTAATATTCTGGGCTGCAGCTCCCGGGCTGCACAGGCTGACAACAATGGCTGGCTCCTGCCCCAGGCAGACGGGAGAGATGGGACATGGCTGCCTGCCCCACCTCGGATGGCAGGTCCTCTCTCTCCCCAGACACCTGGCCTTCCTTCTTGACACCTCCCACTCCTCCTTCTCATCTCAGGTCTGACTCAGAACCCCCTGGCCAACCCATCCCCCTCGCTTCCCGCAGACCCCCTCCTAGCACAGCCACCAGCCGCTGTGACACCTCCTGCTGGTCTGGAAGCTCCAGGAGGGCAGGGCTCCCAGGGCTCTCACCTCGGCCTCTGCGCCTTTATTTAGATGCCAGTTTCCCGCCTCAACTGGCCCCTCATGGCCACCTTTCTTACCTTTTCTCTCTCTAAACCCATCCGGGGCCCACTCCCCCACGCACAGAAGAAAGGCACCCTGGCAAAGCATTGAAGTCCTTTCCATCTGTGCCCTCCTGCCCCAGTCTGGCACACGGGGACCACTTGCCTACCCTCACATGCTGCCCGCCCCACCCCTCCGGCTGGTGCGCACCCTGCTCCAGCCTCCCACTACTTTATGTCGCAAAATTCTAAGTGTCCTTTGATATTTTCTGAGAGGTACTAGCCAGAGCCCATGGAAGTCTGTCATTCCCCCCTCAAGTGCCCAGAGGACCTTGTTCAGATGTGAGCCGGAGCCCTCCTCCAAGCTGTGACCCTCTGTGGGTGACCATGGGGTGACCCTCCACTGGACCTTAAGCTCTGCGAAGGGAGGGCCCCGACCACGGTCAGCCTCACGTTGGTGGAAACCAGTGCTTGGCAAGAAACATAGAATTAAAATTCATTTCAACAATGACCAGCCTGGACATGGGGCAGCCAGGCTGGGGAACTCAGACTGCCCCTCCCTGTATCTGCTTTTCCGTCAAGATCTCAACCCAGAGAGGGAATCCTGTGTTTGTGTATGCGTGTGTGCACGTGTGTAAGAGAGTGAGTGTGTATGGTGTGTGTGCATGCACATATGTAAGAGAGTGAGTGTGTATGTGTGAGTGTATGGGTGTGCATGCATGTATGCATGTGCATGTGTAAGAGAGTGAGTGCATATGTGTGAGTGCATGTGTATGTGTGTGCCTGTGGTGGGTGCCTGTGGTGCACACCCATACACAGCAAATCCTGAGGAGGGGCAAAGAGGAATTTCACTTCTTGCGTGAGGCATGCACTCAGGGGAGGAAGAGTGGGCACCCTCGCCTGGGAGCAGGGGAGCAGGTCAGCACTGGGATTTCCCACAATCTCTTGCACACAGTTAAATATTGCTTCATCTGGTCCCTCATATTCTATAAGTCCTCAGGCACCTCAAGAACTGATTCAAAAATGGCCCACGAGCAGCATGTGACCATCATTCACCAAGTGTCCACTGAGGACCTGGGAAGAGCCAGTCATGGTGCTAAGTGCTCTGCCCTTCCCTTCCTGGCCTCAGTTCCCCACCTGCAATACAAAGGGGATCCCACATGACTCAGGGCCTGTGCAGCTCTGACACTGTGACCACAGTCAATGCCCTTCAGGGGACGACTGCCACATTCCACCACCTGGGCCAGAGCAGAAGGTGGGCAGCAGGGAAAGGGCTTTGTGGATCGTAGCAGGAACTGGGCTGCATGCCTGCACCCAGCTCACAGGGCAGAGTGAGGAGGTGGAAGGTGCTTCCGCCCCACCTGAGTGATGTGGAGACCAATCCAGGAGGTAAAGGCATGGACCAGGCCGTCCCTGGAGAGACCCAGCCCAGGTGCCCAGGCCCCTCCAGCCGCCCTCTTTCTTTGTTTTCCTGTATAGAACTGCTCACTGTCTTCGGGAGTCGCAGAGGATGGCAGAGAGCGCCTGAGCACTCTTGGCTCACTTTCCTCATCCTCGCCTCTGAAAGACAATGTCTCTGCTCAGAGAAAAGGCACGTGCAAATGTGCTTTCTTCTATGCGTGCTGCGCCTGCAGGTGAGCATGTCCGCATGAGGGTGAATGTGTGCCTGAGGGAATTTGATGTGGATTGTGTACGTGAAAGTAGGCGAAGACATGTGGATACACGTTTGTGTGTGTGTGGGGGGGTGTGTGCGCACGCGTGAGCATGCACATGCACAAGCAGGTGTATGTGGGCGTGTCATGTGAGCAGCATCATGACCGTGAATTCATATGTGTGAGTCAAGTGTGGATGTGTGTATATATGTATGTGAGGTTTATGGAGTGTGCCCATGTAGGTGTATGAGCGTTTGTTGTGTGTTTGGGATTGAGGAGAAAAAGAGGCCATAACATGCACACCTTCCCTAAGATAAAAACCACACAGCCTGATCTCAGAGATGGCCTTTCCCAAAACTGCTGTCAAATAGCATTATTTAGGTTAACTCATGCTTCTCACATGACCCCACAGATCAGACAAGTAGCATCAGATAATGTCACATGCAGGCTCCCACTTCCTGGGTGGGCTCATTAGATTCAGGCACCAAGGAAATCATGATGCAATTTTCTTAGAGTTTTATTTGAGACTAGAGGCCCAATGCACAATATTCGTGCAAGAGTAGGCCTTCCTTCCCCCGATTGCCAGCACCGGCTTCCCTCTGGCACCTGAGACCCAGGCTTCCCTTTGGCCACCGGCAGGCACCTGGGACCCGGGCTTCCCTCGTAGCCCCAGCTTCATCCAGAAGGTCACCAGGAAGGACATCTGGTCTAATTAGCATATTACGCTTTTATTATTATAAATAGATTCACTGAGAGTCAGGTCCACCCAAGCAAGGCAGCTTATTTGTCTATAAACTGTGAGGCTGGTGAGAGGATGGAGTGTGAGGCCCAAAGCCAGCACCTGGCACATAGTAGGTGCTCAGCCCACATCAGCTGTGCTTTATTCCAACAGCTGCAGGGCCCGTGCTTTGGCCGCCAGACACTATTAATGCCCGCTCCTCTGGTGCTGGACCAAACAGGCTTTGGCAGGGTCACCCCCGCCCAGCGGTCCCCCATCATACATGCCCTATTAGTTGCAGGTTCCCCAAAGTACAACAGGAACGTTTCCTAAGCTGTCTCCTCTGCTAAACGCCCCATGACAGCTTCTTGGCAGGAGCACAGCGCCAAGGTGAACATATGTTAAGAATATGCGCTGTAGGCATCCCACCTCAGCGTGAAAGTAGGAGGAAACCTCGCCTCATTGGGGCCTTTCCTGGGCCCACAGCCCTGAAAGCTGGCTTCGCAGATGCCCCACCAGCTTCATCCAGGAGACGCCAGGGGGTTGCAGCCCCCACAAATATACCTGGTCACCTCCTTTGCTCACCTCACAGTTCAGGACACCCTACTCTACAGCCCTGCCCAGTACCATCCAGCCTCAGCTTACACCTGGCCACAGTGCACTTACCACCCCCAGGAGAGTCGTGTCAGTTTTCCTTCCAACACTTTCTCCAGGCTAGGCTTGAACAGGACATAGAGGATGAGATTATGAAAAAGGCACAGCCATACTCCAAGGGGCTTTCAGTGGAAGGGAAGTTCTAGTATCATGGTGAGGGCAGGGCTGCCTGTACACCTTCCCTTCAGGGCTCCATGCCCACTCTGTCCTCCAATCCAAAGAAAAGCAATGACCAGACATATAGCAGGCCATGGTCTGCAGCCCCATGGCCCCATCAGAACCTCTTCCTGCTGCATCACCATTTTACCTCCTTTACATCAAATATCCAGGAGGTGGAGAAAGTTGGGCATCATATTTGCACAGCCACAGCAAGATTTGCCTCAAAGCCCTTATCTCCTTGGGAACATGCTGGTCTTCCTAGAGGGCAGATCTGGGGGTGGGGGAGGTCCAGGTCCCTGGAACTGACATCTTTTGGTCATATTTTGATGTGCAGCTCAAAACTCTGAGAGGACATGTGGTCATTCCAAAGTCATACAGCTAAGGGGGTCCCTGCCCTGGTTTTGAACCTAAGTCAGAATGCTTCAGGGCTCTAGGTTTGTTTCATGAGGTCAGACTGGATGGTGGCCTTATCCAGAAGGCCAAGTTCAAGGGTGGTTTCCTTGGTCATACTGCTGCTGAGAACATGCGCTTACATTGTTCCATTTATGAGTTCCACGTCCTGCTTATCATCCCATGGAATTCACCAATTAGACTAGAAAGCCTTATTTACTGAATCTATACTGGCTGCCCAGTCTGGGCTAAGGGCTCCCAGGAAGAGGTGGGGACAAAGAAGATGTTGTATTAATGTTAAACCATACCAGCTACTGAAGCAGAAAAATCCCCAAATCTCAGTCTTACCCAGATAAAGTCTGTTTCTTGCTTGTATTACATGTCTAATGGAGGGCTGTGGGAGGTTCTGATCCACACAGTCATGCAGGTAACCAGGCTAACAGAGGGTCTGTCATCTTTTAGCAGAACCATCTGGATCAGCATCTGTGTTCGCTGCAGAGGGGGATAAAAGGGGGAGGAGGACTGCTGCCAGCTCTTAACTGCCTCAGCCAGAAAGTGGCACATGTCACTTCTGCTCACAGTCTGAAACTAGTCACATGTCTCCACCCCCCCACCAGCAAGGGAAACTGGAAATACAGGGATAACATGGATCTCTGGTGAGCACTCACTGTCTCTGACGCAGGCATTACCGTCTCAGTCCTCCAGGGACTTACAAATTGTTCAGGGAGAAAAGAAAGGACCACCAGAGAAGAGAAACTGGTCTGTGAGTTTGTGTAACACTAGAGACCAAAGGTCCATGAGAAGGATAAAGATAATCAGGGAAGACTCCCTGTAGGAGGTTGACCTAGAAAGAGGTAACCATTCAACACCAAGGTGGGAACAGATAGAGACTGATTAGTCTCAGAAAAAGGAAGGCGGAGGCCTATGAAGGAGAGAGTTTGGTCAGGGACATGGGGTCAGAGAATGAGGCCCTTGGAAGACAGCCTAGGAAACTGGGTTGGGAGGGAATGGGGTAGTTAGCATGAATGGGCAGTTAGGGAAGATGAGGCTTCCTGGAGGAGGACTGGAAGCAAGTGACATGCTAAAGGGTTCTTCTGGGAATACTTGAGGAAGGAGAGGAAGACAGAGAGGATGGCACTGCGCAGAGATCAGATGGGAGAGACATCTTAAATGGAGCCAGCCTGTCCCCAGGACAATCACCCTGCTGGTGATAGAAATGCATCCGAGCCCATAAAATCCTGACCTCCATCCCACACAAGCATTTCCGGAAAAGCTGCAGCATTAAACACAACAGAGTGTCTGTGCTGAAAATGAGATGATTTGATTTCGGGAGGTAAAGTACATCTTGAAGTTAAATTCTTGGCTCTACTTTGAAATCCTCTCAAGTGGCTTCCAACAGCTGGCTCATCCTTAATGAATGAAGCTGGGCACTCCCTTCTCCTCCCAGCCACTTAAGAGGGTGTAAGGACACACAAGGCCTCCCTTTTGATAGTCCATTTCTCCCCAGCACAGGGGTCAGATGGCCCTAGGCTTAGAGGCAGAGAGTGAAGGTGCCTGCCTCGGCCAGGAAGTGACACATGTCCCTGGGTTCTCGAAGGCAGGGGCGAGCAGGCTCATCTCTGCAGAGGATGCACTCCATCTCAAGTCGGGCTCCCTAGTGGTGTCAGTAACCCTCCTACCCTAGGACCTGGACGATGTCCTGAGGCCACAGGTGGGACAGTGGGGTGAGGGGACATGAAGTCAGGACCAGGATGACCTGAGAGTGTTTGCTTGGAGGGCACGTGGTCAGATGTTAATGGTCTGATTGGCTAGTCAGTATTCTACACTTGGCTCTGGGGAGTAAAATTCCAGCTGACAGGTGAGTTCATGGGGTTTACAGGGAGGCCCGATTTTCTAATAGACACACTCTCCAATGAAAGAGGCCACCTTAGAAAAAGGATGGGGGTCCCCATTGCTAGAAAGCCCAGACAACCACGGGTTCCTCAGCTGGTTTAAAGAGGGATCAGTCAAGGCCAACACCCGAGCAACTCAGACATACTAAGGGACTTGTTTATGATCCTGGTCACCTGACAGGTCTGCATGTTGTCATGGGGTGGCTAACCAGTCTCGGTTTGTCCAGGACATTCCCAGCTTTCGGCCCGAAAGTCCCTCATCCTGGAAAACCCCATAGTCCCAATTAGTGACCCTACTTTTTAGGTTTCATGGGTGACAACCACAAAACACATTTTAACCTCTAGGATGGGGGAATTCAACAGTCCAGGGTTGTGACATACCGTGTTTCACCATAATTTTTTATAAATAATGAGGTTTAAAAAGGGAATCAAAATTTGGAAAGAATTAAAAAAAAAAAAGAATGGATATGGATTCAAGGTTGTTCATGTACAGACTGATACCATTCTGACTATGAGCATTCTAACAGGCTTGTTCGTGTGGGCCGGGAAGGAGGGAAGCCACAGTGAGCACACCTGGGCGCTCCATTCCCAGCAGCTGAACCGAGCAGCCATCCTGATGAGCCCATTGTGAATGGCTACAGAATTTCACTACCTCGACAATAAGGCGCCATCCAAGAAGGGTTCTTGCCGAAAGAATTGAACCTGAGTTTGGTGAAACCAGAGCGAGCCTTAGTGTTGACATACCAAGGAGAGAGGATCCAGTTCAATAACACAAGAGTGAAGTCAACCAAATTCCACATGAGACATTCTGCAGGACACGGACCCATGTTCTTCACAGACTCAAAAGCATGAGAGATCAGGGGGTCAGGGTGGGGAAGAGAGAGAATGTTCTTTTAGATCCACAAAAACCAAATCAAAGAGATGGTCCAGTCTGGCCATGATTTAAAGTAACTGAGAAGAAAGACATTGGCGGGGAGAGGAGGGACCAGCAGGACATTTGAAAATGGACCAAGCGTTAAAGTAGGTCATACCCTCTGAAGTGTGAGTCTTGCAGTCCGGCCAATGGGGACAGAAACTTCAGGTGAGCTCCATGCTCATGCTCTGTCCCCTCTGACCCTTTTGGGTGGTTTCCCCCTGACCTCAGGCAATTTCCTCATAGGCATGCGCTGAGCAGAAGTGAACTCTGCCAGGGCCTGGAGGGGTCCCTCTGCAGCCTTTGGGGTACTCTCTCTGTCCTGGGGTACACTCTCGCCACCATGGTCTCCCCAGCTCTCGGCATCATCTCCTGGAATTCGGAGGTCCACTGGGCTCCTGGGGTTCCCCTTCCTGTGCGCAGCCTGGGAACTCTCTCCAGGAAGGTGGCCGGGGGCAGTCCCTGAGCCCACCTCATATGTTTCCTTCTCTCATACATCACGAAACTTCGCCTCCTGATGCCACTGTCTGGAAAGCTAGCTTCATATATTCTGATTATTGTTGCTGTTATTGATGTTGCAATTGCTGTTTCAGGCCGGAAGGTAGATATAGTCCCTGAGGTCTGAGAAGTGGTCTGGCCTGCCGCCCTAACTCCCCATGGACTCCAGCCCCGGGCCCCTATTTCAGGGCACCTTCTGCTCCTCAGGTGGGCTGTCCTTGCAGGTATCATGCCCTCCTAGGGTTTGCCAGCCATGTTGGTGCCTGCCCTGCCTAGAGGAGGTACTTTGTAGTACTTTCCATTGAAGAGCTGGCACTAGCCCCTGCTAGTTGTGAGTTTCCGTCAGCATTTTTTTCCTGTGATCAACACTAAATAAAATAAACATTTGTCTTACTTGAAGTTTTTGGCTTTCACGAACTGTTTCCCATCTGCCTCTTTTATTCCTTCCCTCTGCCCCACTCCTCAACTACCATGCTCACCTCCTGCACGCGCCCCCCACACACACACACACCACAGTGCCATTTCCACACACACTCACGCATACACACACACTCATGCATGCCACATGCACGCATGCACTCACACAATGTGCCCTAAACTCTGTTCTTTGATCCAGGAAGCACTGTTGACTCTTTTCTTCTCATTCCTTTTCTTTCTCTGGCCCTTTTCTGAGCACCTCTCCATTCTAGCGTGGAGCTCAGAATCCTGGTTCTAACTCTGCTCCTTGCTATGTGACCTTGGATGAGTCACAAAACTCAAGCTTTTATTCTCTCGGAGCCATTAATCCCCATCAGGTGCTGAGGACGTGGGACTAGAGATGTGTCCCAGAACAGCTTCCTGTAGTGTGAGGTCCCGACTGTTTGGCCCTGCTCAAGTCCCCAGGCCTCCCTGAGTCTCCAGTTTCTAATCTGTGAACCAGAGACAAGAATCCCTCCACTGCCAGCACTGTGGGCTGTGTGTGCAGGTTCTGCTTCTTTGCGGGGACTCACGTCTGACACAAACATGTGGGGGGTTCTGGTTGCATGTGGAGCACGTGGCAGTGAGATGGCCCCACTCTCTCTTGGGAAAGGATGGGGACTCGCGGGACATGGACGCTGGCCTGAAGTCTCCCACACCAGGCACACACCATCTACTGGCCCCGTTTGTCTGACACAAAGAACACAGTTAATAGCTAACACAGTTTACAGCTATATAATTATTTGATCTTTCTGATCATGCTTACTTTAGAAAATTGGAAAGATACAGTAAGTTAGGAAAATTAAAAATAGCTCATATCCTTTCATCCAGAGAAAGCCAAACACTACATGTAAGTGACCCGTGTTGTTCCAGGGTCAACCTTATTTTTCTCATGCAGTTGGGAATCCGCATATGTGGAGGGCAGACTTAAGCTACATGCACATTTTTAACTGTGGGGCAGTTGACACCCCAGCCCCCACATTGTTCAGGGTCAACCATATATATCTACCTAATAAAAGAGAAACATGCTAATTGACCGTACCTTCATGATGCCCACCAGCCAATCAGGACTGAGTATGCAAATAAACCCAACAAAGATGGTGGGTTAATTTGCATATGCAGGCGCCTAGTGGCAGGGAGTGGGGTGGGATGCTTGCATTGTCGCCATGGCGACAACGCAGGCTTCTGCACCACCCCAGCCACTTCAGGCCTCTGGGCAGCATGGGAAGGCAGAAAGGTGGCTCCGGGCCGGAGCAAAGGTGGTGCTGGAAGCCAGGGGAAGGAAGGCCCATTCTTGCACGAATCTTGCATCAGGCCTCATATATGTATATATATATATATGTATATTATATATATGTTAACACACACTGGTACACATTTGGAAATTATATACAGGAAGGAAAACATATAGATGTAGATGGTGGTAAGAATTTCATAAGCACATAGGCATATACCGGGGAAATGTCATTTTCATTACTTTTGTGTAAATAAACTTTACTTCTTTCTTGAATCCCATTCTCCCTGACAGTAGGAATGCTAACCTAGTGAGTCCCAGGCAAACGCGGTCACCTCGGGTTTCCTCCTCAGTGAATGCAGATCTCAGTGTCGTCAGCTCAGAACCTTCCTTTCTCACCTCACCGCTCCCCCATCTCGCCAAAGGATGGGTCTGAGCTGCCCCTGAGGCTGGGGTGGGGCTGTGGCAGGGCTAGAAAGGAGGTCCTGGCCAGCTGTCCTGTGCTGGTGTCTGGTGGACATCCATAAAACCACCCATGTCCCCTTGGCCCAGCGCTCTCAATCCCTCTTCTCATTCACAGGTCCCTTCACGGTCTGCTGCCTCCTCACCTCGCCCCTCACCTTGCTGGAATGAACCCGAAAAGCCAGCCCCCTCAGTGGTCACGGGGTTGTGGGAGAGGGGTGGAGGTGCACAGAAAGGAGAAAAGACACCACTTACTACACCACATGGTCAGGAGGCCGGGTGCCGCAAATGACACACGCATCCCTCTCTCTAGCTCCCTCTGCCCCTAACGGTCTGCTAATGACTGTAACAGGCATTTAGTGCTTGCTGGGCAGGAGGGCCCTGAGTGCTTTATGGTAATAACTCATGTCATCCCACAGCCACCCGGTCAGATAGATAGTATTATGCCTCTGTTACATAAAAGAAAATGGAGCCCCGAGAGCTTAGGCATCTCCCCCAAATCACACAGTTGGGAAGATGCAGAAGCAGAGTTCCCCCCAAGCAGGAGGGCCCAGAGCTCACACTCTAAGTAGGCCAACATGCCACCATCTGCATGTGCTCCTGGGCAGACACACACACCACACTTCAGGTCCCGCGTTGTCCTTTGAGGCTGTAGCATGGGAGCGAGTGTTCTCAGATCAGGCCCATGGGGAGGGTGGAGCCCCGGAGATTCACCCATTCTCACCCTGTTCGACCAACCAGCACGGAGCACCCACTTCCTGCCAGAGGGGTGCCAGGTGCCGTGGCACAGAGCAGCATCAGGTATGATCCCTGCCACCCAGGAGTCCAAGCATCCAGTGAGGGAGCCAGACCTGGAGACAAATGAGATTCCCCTGCTGAACCAGGCGGCCGAGCAGCGCGCCTCCCTTACAGGGATGGTGTGGAGATGAGATTAGATAATGCGGGTACCATGCCTGCACGTGGCATTGGATAAATGTCAGCTATTAACAGTATTTTAAAATGTCACCACCCCACGACCCAGAGCAAAGGAGAAGGACCACGCTTCCCTGAACAGGCTCCGTTGATAAGTAACAAAGGGAGCGCTTCGCAGATGCTGGCCACCGAGAGCAGAGGCTCCATCGAAGGGCGATGTCCGGGCTCACCCGCGCCATGATGTGAGCCAGGCACAGATGGTTCCCACCCGTGATCTTCCCCAGTACCAGAAATGCCACTGTCACTCGTGGGTTCCTCCTTAAGGCCCCTGTGAAATGCAAATGTTCTCCAGAAGGTGACACATCAAGGCATGGAAAGACCATGATCTTGCCATGTGTAGCATCTTCCCTATTCTCCCGCTGAGACACTAAAGGAAAAGGGAGTCTGGTATCCTGGCTCCCGATCCAATCCCGGGGCCTCTACCCCAGGCTCATGCGTTCTTCCCTCCTTCCATGTCATCCACAAACATCCAGAGAAATTATGAACATAAATCTGCTGTGGAAT
This sequence comes from Plecotus auritus, assembly GCF_963455305.1. Classification (NCBI taxonomy): domain Eukaryota; kingdom Metazoa; phylum Chordata; class Mammalia; order Chiroptera; family Vespertilionidae; genus Plecotus; species Plecotus auritus. The sequence goes on along the minus strand of NC_137783.1, from coordinate 51,619,033 downwards.
TTGCCCTTTATGGTCTCAAGGTCAAGGGAGGTGAAGAAGCATTTGGCCCCCTCCCACGGTGCTCTGTCACTTCTACCTCGTGTCCTAGGATGCCGAGGGTTCACGGAAGGGAGAGGCCAGCCCCGCAAACATGGTCACAGACACAGTCTGACTAGGGAAGCAGCAGGAACTAAGGCACCAGGGATGAAAAACAGGAGTGGATGGGATGGACAGACTGGAGCGAGGAAGGAAAGGTGGGGAATCCAGGGGGAGAACAGAGAACCAAGCATGCCATGCAAAACCGTTGTCCCATCAAACATTCAAGCAACAACAGGACCAGGTTTAGAGAGTTGGGCTTTAAAGAGATGCTCTGCCCAGGGAGGAACTTTCAAGGGCAGTGGGTGGACGCTGGAGACTGAGACCTCCCTCACCTTCCTGGCCTCATGTGTCTACAAATGGCACTGCTGGTCCAGACAGGGGCCCGAGAGGTCCGAGTCCCTCCCCTTCCCCAAGACCATCAGGTCAGCTTGCATGCGTGGCTCTCATCCCCCCTCCACCCCCTGCCAGCTCCTACAGACACCCCGCCCTGGCACCTAGATCCTTCCTGGGTGCCCTGGCTGGAATAACACCTCATCTGCATACACCTGTGCTGAGCCCCATCCGCCTCTGTAGATGGAGTTGACTCCTGTGGGTGCTGGGGCACAGAAAGTGTGGACAGAGGCCATGGATGGGAGAACCTAGGGCACACCCCACGCTGTTGAGGCAGGAATGGGGCTCTGGAACTGGCTTGCCTGGGTTCCAACCCAGCTCTGCACATAGAGCTGAGTGACCCTGCAAGTTCTTAACCTCACTGCACCTCTGTGGTCTCAACCTAAGAATTGTGGCCCAAGTCGTAGCCCACACCTTGCAGGGAAATGGTTTTATGCCACATGAGATGGCACTTGTAAAGCATGAACAGGCAGGTGGGCTTGGCCCATGGGTACTTCCTCCTGTCCCTGGTAGCATCAGCATGGAGAACACATGTGGTGTGCTCCCTACAGCTGCAGGCGCCACTCACATTCCCTCCCAGGGGCAGCTGGCCAGGCTCTGGGACAGAGGGGCTCCTACGGACTCACAGTGGTTGGAGCAGCGGACCCACCACATGGATTGGGGAGCACTGACCATGCACTCATTTTACAGCTGGGCCAAAGGTGCTGCATCTCTTCCAGTCTGTTGAAGTGGGTCTTCCCCTGCTGCTAAGAAACGCTCAAGACAGAATACCTGGCACCCCGCCAGACACTGAGGCAGGGCCCGCTTGGCACCAGCTCTTGAGAAGGAAAGCTGCAGAGTGGATCCAAGACACTGGAGATGGGGGTCCCCTGGTGGGGGCAGTCGGCTTTCCTGAGCCCTCACGCCTGGGAGGGGATGTGGGGCAGGGGAGAGGGTGCTGTGTGTGGCACATCCGGGCTGGGAAAGGCCATCTCAGACACCCCCCCCCGCCCCCCAGAGCTGAGCGCTCCTCCATCCGAAGGCACTAGCGGCTTGCAGCTTGGGCAGGACTCTGGCCCGGAGGGCTGGCCAAAGCTGACCTGAGCCTGGGGCTTCACCATGGAAAGGAAAGCTGCCCCTGTCCATCTGCAGAACAGAGACCCACACCACATCATTGTCCTCAAGGAGAGCTGGACACAGAAAACCGGGGAGATTCAGAGGGCAGACGTGAGTTGCCCAAGGGCACAGTGATAGGACCTGCAGCCCAGCCCCCTGCCCCACTCCTCGCTGCCCTCCTTCTCTTGCAGTCAGTCTGCTCTGTCCTGCCCAGGTGGTAAGGCCACTCAGAGAGCTTTCTGATTAGCTGGAGGTAGCACAGAGTGGAATGAACACCTGAAAGGAACTCGGAGAACCTGAGTTCCAGTCCTGGTTCTACCACTGAACAGCTGTGTGGCCCTGGGCAAGTGTATTCCTCTCTCTGTTCTGACTCCTCTTCTGTTATTTGGAAATGACACTTGAGCCGGGCCACACAGAATAGGCTGTAATGGAGGGTGAAGGAGCTGGGGTACAGACCAGTCCTGGCCAAGATCACTCAGTCATGCTCAGTGTTCCCAGAGAGAGGCAGGGCCCGCCAGGCCAAGCCCGCTGGGGCCTAAGCCATGAGAACAAGGGCAGAGCTCCATTTCCACAGCATGAGATGGTGAGCAGCCACGCACCTTTGAGGGCACCAGTTTTGTCATCTGTAAATGGATACAATAATACTCAGAAAGCCATTGTTATGATTAGGGAGCTTATATAAAACACCATCAAGAAGGGAGCTCATACATAAATATGACCCTGGTTGAGATAGCTGAGTAAGCCCCATTTGACTTCTTGAGGCTTTGATCATAATATACATCTTGTGGCACTGAGTTTAATATGTAAAAGATTGTCCTAGGCCAAGGCCAACGCATACCCACCCCATAGCAGGTACATAAACATGATCATTTTCCACTTCCTCAGTTTATAAAACTAAAGACTGAAGCCTACTTCCTGTGGGGATGACAAAGCAAGCCCTAGACTAGGATTCCCTGTCTAGGTCAGGTCAGAGGAATGGACCCAGGGTGCACCAACTTCATACACACAGAGAGGGGGCCCAGGGTACACTTGGCTCATGCACACAGGGAGGGGGCCCAGGGTGCATTGGGCTCATGCACACAGGGAGGGAGGGGGCCGAGGGTGCACTGGGCTCATGCACACAGGGAGGGGGGCCAGCGTGCACTGGGCTCATGCACACAGGGAAGGTGGACATTGAGGATGCACTGGCCTCATGCACACAGGGAGGGGCCCAGGGTGCACTGGGCTCATGCACACAGGGAGGAAGGACATTGAGGTGCACTGGGCTCATGCACACAGGGAGGGAGGACATTGAGGTGCACTGGCTTCATGCAGACTAGTTGCAGAGGAAAGAAGTTGTTCTGAACAACTTCAAGGTGAGCTAAGTTAGAAACAGAGAACCATGGAATCCCCCAAGTTCCACAGGCAGGCCCAGCCAAAGCCCCTCCCCCGCCCCCTGTGGTTCAAGCCCATCTGGAAACCATTTAAATGGTGTAGGAATGTTTACAGGCTGCAAGCCCTGGCCAGGAAGCCTGAGACAACCCTGCCTCTTTAGAGGCATTCAGTGGCCAGGTGGTGTGGACCCAGGGCAGCAAGAGGCAGTGAGAAGACTCTGCTGGGCCCAGGCTCTCCCTCTTCTCCCCAGGTGCAAATCAGGTCTGTTATTGCCCCTGATGGTCCTGGTATTTTGATACCATGTGGGATCCTGGGGGGAGGGAGGGAGAGCAGGAGAGGGCTGGGTAGGAGTGAGGAGAACCTGGGGTAGTGGGCGGAGCTAGGCAGCTGCTCATTGGCCTTCTCCTATATATCAATCATCACTATTCTGCAATGATGAGGAAAGGAGCACTAGAAAGGAGGGCAGGCACCTGGGAGGCTTTGCAGGAAAGAGCCAGACTTCTAGGAGCTGTTGGGAAGAGCAGAAAAGATGGGAGCAGGCTTTGGGGAAAGGGTGTTGCCCCCACCCCAGTGCCCCCAGCTGCTATAGAGTTCCTAGCCCTACCCAAGATGAAACCCTGGTGTAGAGGCCTTCACTCAAGTATGGGGCAGCCTTGCCAGCCAGGGATCCAACAGAGCCAGCCCTGCTGTGATGTGCCCATGACTGGCACATTTGCCTACCCAGGTGCTCGAGCCAGTGAGATCGGAATCTGCCTTTGACACCTTCTTCTCTCTTGCCTGCCTGCCACAGCCAACCCTTCATCAAGGCCTACTGAGTTATCCTACTATCTGTCTTTTGAATCCATCTACTTTTCATGGTCCCACTGCCACCCTCCCTGCCCACCCCTCATCACCTCCAAGCTGGATCTGCCCTGACTTCCCAAGGGCCAATCTTCCAGCTTTCCTCTTGACCCTCTATACCCCATCTTTCACTCTTCTTCTGCCCTACAGGAGCTCCCACTGCTTTGCCATAGGGTAGGGACTGCATTTAATTTGCTCACCCTTGGGTCTTCCAAGACTTAGCATATGCTAAGTGCTCAATATAGATCTGTTAAATGAATAGAAGGAAGGAGGAAGCAGAGGGAGGAAAGAGCAGCAACACCTCCTTGTCCAAGGGAAGTTAGACCACCAAAGGAGCAGGGGAAAGGGAAACTGGGGAGGTTGAAGAGAGGGCCAGGACAGGCGGGGTGTTTTGTTCCCTTTACGTTAGCTCAGGTGGTTCAAACCCTGCTTGCCAGGCTGGGCTTGTCCCCTCTCAGAGCCAAGCATTGTAAGGGGCCCCTGAGGTTACCTGGTCCCTTTTTCTTTAGTGACAAATCTCTCTGCAGAGCTGAGACAAGTAGTCAGGTTTCCTTCCCCCAAAGACCCCAGCCACTGCTCTGCCAGGAATCGGCACCCTCCCTGCCCACCCTGGCTGCCTGCTCTGGCCTTGCACCGGTTGGTGAATACCGCTTCTTGAGTTTGGAGCCCAGAATTAAACTCAGCTCTTCCAGGAGCCCTGGAGGGATGCTGATGAGAATGAATATGCTGCATCTATGCCAGGGATGGATGCTATCAGCTGAAGATTTAGACATTCTCTAGAGCTGCCATCGGACATGGGGAAGTTCGACCTCAGACAGGGGTTGGGGCTTGTCCTGTGCCAGTGCTAAAAGTCTACCAACCCCATCACCAAGCTCCGTCATGAAAGGATGGAGAAGAGCCTGCCTACAGCCTCTCTGCTCCCATCTCTGTCTCCCACCCCCGCAAGCAGTCTCACCACCCCGCACTTCCTTCTGATTGAAACAGCCTCCAGGGGAGACACAGGACCTCAGTCTGACTTGGATGAGTGGTTAATGACATCTTAATGCATCACCCTTCCAGCGGATTTGATTTGGCAGGATCCAAGACTTAAGCCAAAGCAGCAACACAATGAGGAGGGGATTTCAGGGCTGACCAGCAGATTGGGGCTAAAGAGAGGACCTGGAACCTTCCCAGAACCTTGGAGACCATTCCAATATCATCACTGTTGGTGATACAGGCCTGGGCTTTGTCAGCTTTGCCACTTGCTAGCTTGTGGACACATCACTGAACCTTTCTTACCCAATTTCTTCGTCTGTACAATGGGGATAATACTGCCATTCTCATCAAATTGTTGTGAAGGGCAAATGAAGTAATGGAGGTTAGCTACTTGGCACAGAGTGGGTACTCCATCACCACTTCTTTCCTTCCTTCTCTCTTATCAAGCAGATAGGTCATTTTCCTTGAGAAGTGGTCAGAGAATGGACTGAGAGAAAATGTGGGTAAAGGCGTTATACCATGCCCTTGAATCTTGGTTATTTCCTACAGCCTAAGGTAACTGGACTATGAAACTATCCAAACTCTCTCTCTCTCTCTCCCTCCCTTTCACCGCAGGTCAATCTACAAATCAGAGAAAGTGTCACAGAGGCAAACAGAACCTTGGAAATCAAAGGTCCCCATCCCAGTCCCTTCCTCCACATTCTGAGAAATCATAGGAGCTGGAGCTCAGCAGTCACATCCTCCTCCAGTGCTGAGTCCAACCTTCTGTTTATCTGTTGCCACCCCAAAGCTCAGTATCTTAAATTCAAACAAACATTTATCATTGTCGCTCATGGTTCATTGATTGACTGGGCTCAGCTGGACAGTTTCCACTCCAGGTCCCAGATGGGATTGCAGTCAGATATCCTCTGGGGCTGAAGTCCTCTGAAGATTTGACTGCTCTCAAAGTCCCAGCTGGCTCCTTCCTGTGGCGAGGCTGTCATCTGGGAGCTCATCTGGGTTATCCTCCAGAGAACCTACACGTGGTCTCTCCACGTGGCTTGGCCATCTCATAGCATGGGCTTTCCAAGGGGAACATCCCAAGAGAGAATTCCAAGGGAGCCAGACAGAAGCTGCAAGACTTCTCATGGCCTGATCGTGGAAGTCTCAGAACATCACTGCATTCTATTGTCCAAGTAGGCCAAAGCCCAGTCCAGGTTCAACACAAGGGGTATAGGAGTTCACCTCCTGGTCCGGGATAGGCAAGGTCACACTGCAGAAGAGCATGAGGCATGGAGACAGTGTGATGCCATCTCTAGAAAATATAGCCTTTCACACCACCGACCTATTCTTCCTAGGCAACGGAACTTAGGCTAATGGGGCAGAGGAATGAGCACTTGCAGCCCCCCAAAACCAGTCAGCTGTCACTTACACTGGCAAGGCAGCAGGCCTGTCCGAGTTGGCTCTGATTATCTACCCATGCATTTTAGGGGTGGTTGTAAGAATGAAATGAGATCACCTGCTTTTTTATTCCAATCTAACAAGTGTTCATCAAGCACCTTGTTTATTCATTGATTCAACAACTATTTGCTGAGTGTCTACTTGAACCAGCCCAGACAGAAATCCAACATGGACAGGGAATACAGGGTTCAGTGAAAGACACACATTCACTCAGACAATTACTAAGCACTGCTCAGTGCAGTAGACCTGGGGTGAACAGGGTGAATGAGGTGCAGGCAAGGGAGAGGCTGGCTTTAATTTGGAAAGGAGAAATGGAGGAGGGCTTCAAACACAGACTTGAACCTCCTCTTAAGAACCCATGCAGGTCTCCTGGGAGGAAAGGAGGCAATAAACAAGGTCCCCATGTAGAGAGCATTGTGTGAGGAAGAATGGCATGTTTAGCAAGTGGCAGGCTACCTGGATGGCTGTAAGGTGGGAGAGGAGAGGAGGGGCAACATGGGAAACATGATGGGATGGGGCGTAAGGGTGCAGAGAAGCAGGGGTCAGAAGGCCATGGAAAAGTCTGAACTTTAAACCAAGACGAATCTTTGAACGACTTTACTATGATCAGACCTACCTTCTAGAAAGATTAAAGGGGTATGTTGTGGGGAACAGATTAGAAGAGAGTGACACAAAAAGTAGCTCGACAATGTTATTTATTATTTTGTTACTACATTCCAGGCCCTGTACCAAGCTCTTTACACTCATTAGCCTACTAGATTTCACAACAAATGCAAAAGATAGGTACTATTCTCATCCCCATTTTACAGATGAGAACATGGAAAAGGAAAGTTTCTTGCCCAAAGTCACCAAGAAAGGAAGTGGCAGAGCTGAGAGCTGAGCCCAGGTGGTCTGGCTCCAGGGTCTGGTCTGTCTCACCTAGGCTTGCTGTGTGTGACTGTAACCCAGGTGAAAGAAAGGCAGGCCAGCAACACAGGGACGGGAGAGGCAGGCTCACATGTTTCCTGCTCACCACTGAGTCCCGCAGGGGCCCAAAGCCTGGTGGTGAATAGGTGCTCCATAACAACATGTGAGCACATGAATGCATGGAAGGAAAGGACCACAGAGCCCGTTCGAAATCTCCACATCACAAGAGCGATTAGCCTTCCTCTCCTTAAGCAGCAGGACCATAGCTATCTGGCTGCTCCTCTCAGTGGCTGCACCCACCATGGGCCAAGCACACTGATGACAGGATGCTGATTGAGCAATAAGGCTCTGAGCCAGCCTGTAGACTGACAGGCGAGGTTCCTCTGAGACCCGTCAGACAGATGAAGCCTGGTGTGCGCTGTCTGCCACAGTGTCCAGGGACCCAGCACCAGGCTGCGCCTGCATAGTGCGCCCAGTCTACTCCTTCTCGCCTGCTCCCCCATCCACCTCCCCGTCCCCTCCCCTAGCACTAACTAAACACTTAAATGAAGCGCATTTTTGGATTCAGAAAGACTCCCCTGCTGGAAGGCTGTTTGCAGCCAAGCTGGGAAGGCGTCGCTCTGTAGCACACACAGAGGGTCTGCTGGGAATTTCCCGAGCGGCTGGTGCCCAGAGACGCAAAACAGATGCTCACTGGGGACAAGTTGCTCTTCAGATCAGTTAGCGCTGGTCTGGGTACAGAGACAGGCCCTCGTTGGCATAGGGAATTGGAGGCGCCTGACTTGTCATCTCATTAAACCCTCCGTCCCACTCATCACCCCACAGCAGCAGCTCTGCTCTCTCTGGCTCCTCTGCATCCGTGCCAGTGGGGGGCCCTGCATATCAGCGCTGGCCTCTGGATCATTCAGCTGCTCCATGTCCAGAGCTTCTGCACACCACCTCAACCCCCAATCCCCAGCATCTAGCCCCCTACAAGCCAAGACGAGAAAGGTATAATCCCCTCCATGCAACAGGTAGGGGAGCCGGGGAGGTGAAGAGACTTGGCTCAGTGAATACAAGTCAGGATTTCAAATCCAAGTGCAGTGCTCTGCCCCCCTCTCCCTTCCCTCTCCAAGCCTCTGTTTGGGATCTTCACATGGATCATGTCTTAGTATGAACCTCTAGACTCTCTAGAGAGACACCCCTTCTGGCTGAAGATCTCACAAAGAGCCAAGCTTTGGGCATGGTATCACGGACAACGACACATGGCTGAAAAAACTCCTGTGAGGGGAAAAGTGCTGGGTGTCGTAGTGAGCAGCGAATGCCAGGCAGGTCAGAACTTCCTTCCATTCTGACGGCAACAGAATGGAGGAGTGATGGAGGGATGGAGAGGGTGACTTTTCCTTGGCCAGACACCTGAACTGGTGACCAGAGCCTCACAAAGCATGGGCCAGCAGTGGGCCTATTAAAAAACCCATGGCTTATTAGTTTAGTCCTGGTGAGATTTACTTCATGGGCCACTCATATATTATTTCTTTGAAGCAAGTTCTGTATCCACACGCAAAGGAGGTCTAGGAGAGAAGATACCTGGATTTTATAGCTGAGCTCATGAAGGAGAGTATAAATGTTCAAAAATGCAAATGGAAAATTCTAGAATTTTCAGCAAAGATGCATGTCCCCATCTAAGCCTTTTACATTTTTAACTACACTTGGATAAGATGCTGCTGAGTAGCAGCCATCAGACCTGTAGATCCCATATCATTCAGGTCTGACCCTGGGACACCATGGGCTCCTAGGACCCTGTCTAAGATCAACTTCTGGGATCCAACAACTAATGAACCAGCAGGAAGCAGTATGACCACCAGGAGCAGTGATGGGAGCACCTGAGCCCAGTTTCTTCATCCCTTGCCGTGGTCAGCACACAACAGTGCACAGCTGTGTGATCCCCGCCAAGTCTCTCTGTCTCATGCACTTATCCTCCACTCTGGATCTCAAAGATTCTTCCAGGCACTAACATTCAGTGATTCTTATCGCACACAGCCCTGGTCAACCCTAAATCCCTAGAGAGATGTCCTGGAAAGAGAACCTATGGGCTATACAAGGCCCAGAGATCAGGGTACAGTGCTAGTCCAGGGTCCAGTCAGAAGTGGGACCCATCTTGTCCAGCTGGCCATTTGGACTTAGACACTGCCTCTCATAGCCTGAAGGAACCCAGTTAACATTAACTTGGTTCTCTATATGTGCAATAGTCTTATTTCTTTATTTCATCATAAAATAAAGGTACTATGTGTGTCAACCCCCAGCAATTATGGGCCCCAACACTTCCTGTCCTTTCTGAGTTACCCATTGTTTCACATGGTGGCTGGAAAGGCTACCAAATAGGAGTTGGGGCTGCAGGGAGCCTTCTTTTTTTAATTGAATTTATTGGGATGACGTCAGTTCACAAAAGCAAAAGTGTACAACTCAATAAAACATCATCTTCACACTGTATCATGTGCCCATTGCCCCAAGCAAAGTCTCTTTCCATACCCATCCCCCACACACACACTCTTTGATCACCTCCACCTACCCCCCACCCGCGTTTCCCTCTTCTTCATGGTCTTCTTGAAAATCTACTTGTGGCTGGCTACAGACCACAGGCAGGTCACTGGATTCTCACAAGCCACGGGAGGCCAGGCAAAGATTATCAGCCCCAGGGGTTAGCCAGAGCTTCTTAGCTGCTTCAGAAAACCCAGGGAACCAGCTTTCTCACAGAGAAGAGAGATCTTGCCTCAGGAGCAGTGGGATCCAGGCACTCAGTGCCCTAGGCTGCTCTCCATCTGCCATCTGGGTTTCTCTATATGTTAACTTATTCTTCCAGTTTCAGGTTTTTGGAGAGAACAAAATATGGCCATAGACAACCCTAGCTTATATCTAAACAAATTTGTACAAAAAAAGGGGGGGGGGATAAAAAGCTCTTCTGGGCCAGTTCAAGTAGCAAAAATCCTGGGAAAGGGTTCTGATTGGCTTGGCTTAGGATACCACAGAGCCCAGGAGGAGTAGACGGTCAATGACCAGGAGAAGGCAAGTTAGGGATCAGGACAAAGGCAGTAGCCACCACACCCCAGGTGAAGGAGGTTTGCTGAACCCTAAAGAGGGTAAGAAATGAGGAAATACTCTAAAAAGTAGCAAATGCTGCTCGGGCACCATTCTGCTGTGCCAGCAGATGCCACATTTGGCATGGAGGCCCTTTAGACTTTTCTGGAAGGATGTTGTGTAGCTGAGCCTGGCACTACCATGCTTAACCTCTGTCCATCTCACTTCAACCCCGCCTGTCAACTCAGCCACACTTAATTCATTACAGCCAATTACAAGCTGGGCCACTTGCAGACCAGCCACAGGCCACAACATTAGCTAGGCAGTGATGAAAGGGAAACATTCTACTTCATCCCTGCCAAACCTGTGGGCATCTTAGCTCAGGGCATAGGTTAGGTAAGTGAACAGAAGGGGGCAACTCTCTCCCATCAAGAGTCCCCTCCCAGGGTTTGGTGCATCAAGCAATCCCTAATGACATGTATCATAGGGCCAACCTACTTGTTGCCATTCTTGCTCTAAGATATCCATTATACATATGACAGCATTGAGCCTTGAGCCTCAAGGAAGTAAGGTGACTTGCCCAAGATCATGTGGCAGGTCAATGTCATAACCAAACGCAATCCAGGATTCCCAAGCCTGGGTTTCCACTCTGGACTAAAATTGACATTGTCCTTGGATAGACCATGATATAGGGAATAAGCCAGCTCATTCCTTAAAGCGTCCCCTTCTCTTCTTCTGTCTTGCTCCACATTTGCTCTATTCAAGTGAGCCCCAACCCGCGACACCTTTTTCCTGCAATTGTTCCCACCTGGCTTGCCTTCCCTTGGATTCTGTTTATGCAGATTCTCCATGCATCACTCTACTCAACCCCTTGACTTCCAAGGCACCTTCCCTGACTTCTTCAGCTCTTGATAACTTGTTTATTCCCTCTCTCAAAGCCTCCAAGCAACTTAGCAACACCCTCAGAATGAAAATCACAGTGGCCCACTCAACCCCATGGCCTGACCCAACTCCTCAGCTTCTCCATTACTCTCCAGCTCCCTTCTTCTGCTCCAGCCATGCTGGCATCTCTACCATTCCCCAAACCCTTGGAGCATGTTCCCACCCAGGGCCTGTGCTTATTGTCCTCCTCCCCTAGCTCTCCATTCTCCTGCATGTGTTCTGTCCCTAAGTCACCTCATTAGAGCGGCTTCCCTGTCACCCCATTAAATCAGCCTCCATATCCCTCAACTCTCTGTCCTAAGGCTAATTCATTTTCTTTCAAAGCACTTTCTTTAAAGTGATTGCCTAAAATTATATTAAGCATTTAGTTAGCCAGTTAGTTTATTATCTGTTTTCCCCATGAGAATGTAAGATTCATAAGGGCAGACCCCATGACTTTGCCATGTCCACTGCTGTACCCCTCATTCCTAGAACAGTGTATGGCCCATGAGAGCCCTCAACTAATAAATCAATGAGTAAATAAATAAATTAACTGTTATAATAAAACATCTCAAAATTAGGAGTTAGGATGCCCCTTGTGTGTGCAAGATAGATCTTTTCTGGAAAGTCTTTGTCTATATAGACAATTTGAGTCATTCAAAAACTGTGTGTCAGCACCATTCTGAAGACCCAATCTCATGCCAATCCAACAAAAGAAATATCAAGTAATAAACCATCTGAAGATGAAACTAAGAAACCAACTCCATTTACAATAGTGTCAAAAAGAATAATTAGAACTACATTTAACAAAAGAAATGCAACACTCAGACTTTTAAAAGTACAAAACATTGTTGAAGGAAATTAAAGCTTTAAATAAATGGAAAGACAGCACATGTTAATGGATCATTAGACTTAATATTGTTAGGATGGAAACAGTCCCCAAACTAATCTACAGATTCGATGCAATTCTTATCAAAAATCCCACTGGCTTCTTTGCAGAAATGTGCAAGGTGGTCCTAAAATTCATATGGAAATTCAAGGGACCCAGAATAGCCAAAACAATCTTGAAAAAGGAGAACAAATTTGGAGGATTCATACTTTGCAGTTTCAAAACTTACTTCAAGACTATGTGGTACTGGTATAAGGATAAACACATAAATCAATGGAATAGAATTGAAAATCCAGAGATAAATCATCACATTTAGTCAATTCATTTTCAACAAGGATGCCCAAACAATTCAATGGAAAAAAAAGGAATAGTCTTTTCAACAAAATGTTTTTGGCATAACATGCAGAAGAATGACATTAGATCCCTACCTCACACCATATATAAAAAATTAACTAAAAGTTGGACAAAAAATCCAAATATAAGATATAAGGCTATAAAACTTATAAGAATACATAGGGATAATTTTTCTTGATTTGCAACTGGACAATGGTTTCTTAGATATGACCCCAAAAGCATAAGCAACAGTGGAAAAAATAGAAAAATTGGACTTCCTCAAAATTAAAAACTCTTATTTTTTAAAGGACACCATAAGAAAAGTGAAAGATAATCCATAGGTTGCGAGAAAATATTTCCAAATCATATATCTAATAAGGGACTTATATTTGGATGCATTAAAAATTCTTGCAACTCAATAATAAAATGAAAAATAACCCAATTAAAATTTGGCAAATGATCTAAATAGACATTCCTCCAAAGAAGACATAGAAATGGCTGACAGGCACATGAAAAAATGCTTAATATCATTATCCATTAGGTAAATGAGACACCCTTTCACACCCACCAAAGATGGCTAGAATCAAAAAGTCCGGTGTTGATGAGGATATAAAAAAATAGAACCTTAATACCCTGCTGGCAGGAATGAAAAAGGGTGCATTTTTCAAATAGCTATTTAGTTAGGAAAAAAGTTTTGGCATTCCCTCAAATGATTAAACATAGAATTACCACATGACCCAACAATTCCACTCCTAGATATATTACCAATAGAAATGGAAACATATTCACACAAAAATTTGTACACAAATGTTTATAGTAACATATTCATAATAGCCAAAAGGCAGAAATAACTCAAATGTTCATCTATTGACAAATGGCTAAACAAAATGTGATATTTCTCTGCAATGGAATATTATCCTATCTAATAAAGAAGGAATATGCTAATTGACCCTCATGCTGTCGCAAATATGGCAGCACCCACAGCCAATAAGGAGGGAATATGCTAATTGACTGCCATGCCCTCAAAGATGGCGGTGCCCACAGCCACAAGATGGTAGTGCCCAGTCCCCTCAGCCCCACTGGGGTGCCTGCCTCTGGAGTCCCCCAGTCCCCTCAGCCCACCAGCTGCCCAGGGCCAGCCTGAGGTGCAGGCAAGTCTTGGATGGCAGTTGCCCAGTTGCCCAGGGCCACCTGAGGCTCAGGTAACCAGGGCGGCTGAGGCTTGTGCTGCTGGCAGTGGCAGCAGCAGAGGTGTGATGGGGCATCGCCTTCCCCTGATCACTGGGTCACCTCCTGCCCCTGAGGGCTCCTGGACTGTGAGAGGGGGCAGGCCAGACTGAGGGACTGCCCCCCTCCAGTGCATGAATTTTCATGTACTGGGCCTCTAGTCCTATATATTAAAAGCCTAATATGCTAAGTGTTCGGTCATCCGGTAATCTGTTCAACCAATCAAAGCGTAATATGCTAATGATATGCTAAGGTCGTTCAACCACTTTCTATGACATGCACTAATAACCAGGGGGCAGCTGCTCTGACCGGTACGTTAGCTTGCTGCTGGGGTCCAGTTGATCAAGACTGAGCGAGACAGTCCAGACATGCCCTGGAGCCCTCCCATGGTCCCTCCCTGTCTAGCCAAGCTCCCAAGTCCCTCCCTGGTCCCATCGTGCACTGGTGGAGTCCCTCGGCCTGGCCTGCACCCTCTCACAATCCGGGACCCCTCAGGGGATGTCAGAGAGGTGGTTTTGGCCCAATCCCACAGGACAGGCTGAGGGACCCCACTGGTACACGAATTTATGCACCAGGCCTCTAGTTCAACCATAAAAAGGTGTGAAGTACTGATACTTGGTAAACCTTGAAGACATTATGTTAAGTGAAAAGTCAGTCATAAAAGACCACATCTTATATGATTTCACTCATGTGAAAAGTCCAGAACAGGGAATTCTTTGGAGACAGAATATAATTGGTAGTTGTTTAGAGATGGGGGAGTTAGAGAAGATGGGGGATGGTGTTGGATAAAGGGTTTAATTTGGGATGATAAAAATATTTTAAAATTGCCCAGCAGGCGTGGCTCAGTGGTTGAGCATCGACCTATGATTGGTTCAATTCCCAGTCAGGGTACATGCCAATGTTGTGGGCTCGATCTCCAGTGGAGGGAGGAGGGAGTGCAGGAGGCAGCCAATCAATGCCTTCCTCTCTGAAATCAATACAAATACATTTTTTTTAAAATTCTAAAATTGATTGCGGTGATGGCTGCACAACTATGAATATACTAAAACCCATTGAATTATACACTTTAAATGGGTGAGTGTATGGTATGTCAATTCTATCTTAATAACACTGCTATTAAAACAATATAAAGAAAAGAAATATTATGGTGGCCAGCATAGGCACTCTGCACAGCAGGATTTTAGCCCCAGGATTTAGACCCCAGTAAACCCCATCGGTGTAACTCCGGCAGCTTACCAGACCTACCTGCACTGTGGAGGAGAGAGCCCCAAGTGGAGAAATTGGGACCAGGACTAGCTGTACATTTTCTGAAAACTTTGAGGAAGGCACTGCAAAGCATGGGACATGGGCAGGAGCCAGGCTTGTCCCGGTCTAGGGATAAGATCATCTCTACATTCTTATAGTCCTGGATGACAAGCTCATGTGGCCAGTCTGGTAAATTGCAGGGTTCACCTGGAGCTCATGTCCAGAAGACTGAATGAGACAATGTCCAGGCTCTACCAAAAAGAGTGTCAGCTCCCGTCCTAATGTCTGCTAGGGACAGGGAGTGCCAGTGCCTGAGCCATGCCTTTGCCAACTGTGATTTGATTCCTTCCCACTCCTGACAGAAGCAGGAGAAATCAAGCCACTGAGGAGAAGGGAAGGTTCTGGGGCCCAAGGTGGATCAAGTCCCAGCCTTTGAAGACCTCTGCCATCTGGAGGCATTGGCCTGTTCAGCCTCATGGCTTATCGCACCCCTACTCTCGCCAATGTTAATAGCCATTGTACTTTCCACCAGTGCCTGGACCGCGCCAAGCCAGGACCTGAACCCAGGCTCTGGCTAAAGAGTACGTGCTCTTAACCACCATGCTCATCTCAGATAATGCTGAGGCCTTCACCACCTGATATGTCTGATCCTTCCTCAAACTTTTTCTCATCAAAGCCCACAGCTGCCTTGGGAGAGAACTATTGTTATCCCCATTTCACAGATGACAACACTGAGGTTCCGAGAGGTTGAGTACTTGCCCTAGATCACACCACAGCACAGCCAGAATTCTAACCAGGTCTGTCGGACTCCAGTGTTCACCCCACAGTCCCAATGGGTCTCTAACAAAGAACAATTTATCTTTCTCTGTAACAGTCTCAGCCAAGGCAAACCAACAACAACAACAACAAAAAAAAAATCTGAAGGAAAGATAACTAAAAGGAAAACGCTAAAGTTCCTCAGGTTCACTGGCAGGACTCTGAGCACCTTTTCTCTTCAGCAGGTTCACCCACAGCAGCTCTAGTTGTTGCCATATTACTCTCCCTTCCTTCATAGCTAATGATCTAAGGGGGAAATAACTTACACCATTGTCTCTGCTTCTTCACTGTCTTCCCTTTTCTCACCCCCGTGTAACCTGGCTGTGTCACCACTCTACAACCCGAACGTCACCAGTGGGTCCTAATACAAATCTGATGAACACTCTGCACCTTTTTGTCCAGTAGCCCCTGACCCTGCTAACCAGCTCCTTCTTCTTGAAACTCACTCTTCCCTTCGCTCTTTAGCAAATACTTTTTGTGCCCCACGCCATGTCCCCTTGATCCTCCTGATTTCAGCACAGCAGAGGAGGAAAGTTTTGTACCTCAGCTCAAATGCAGGCATGACCAAAGCATGGAGGAGCTCATGCGCCCAGGGGCAAGCATCAGCCACTGGAAGATGGAAGCATGTGGATAATTGCCCCATCCTTGGAAGGAGAATTCTAAGTATGTGCTCCCCAGTTCTTTAGGAGGTCCTAAAGGGTTGGATGGGCTTGAGCCCAGTTGTCTATAGAGGTCACTGGCTTGGTTATATACTCTTTACTGGCATTCCTCTCTCTCCTCTCTTCTTTATTCATTCTCTCTCTCTCTCTCTCTCTCTCTCTCTCTCTCTCTCTCTCTCTCTCTCTCTGTGTGTGTGTGTGTGTGTGTGTGTGTGTGTGTGTGTCTCCCGCCTCACTCCAGCTACTTGCAAGATCACCTTGCAAATAAACCACCTGCACCCAAGTCCTTGTCTAGGCTCCACTCTGATAGGCACCATTGTCTCACTATCTTTCTTTACCTTCTGACCCTTCATTTTCTGTGTCTTCATGAACTGCTCCTTTAAGAGTGAACCCTGCACTGTTGTTGCTGCCCAACACCTCCGTAAAGCCCTGCCCTGTGCCCTTCCATCTGCATATTATCCCACATGCCTCTGTCCACGGACTAGTCCTCCCACTTGCCTCTGTCCACGGACTAGTCCTCCCACTTGCCTCTGTCCACGGACTAGTCCTCCCACTTGCTTCTGTCCACAGACTAGTCCTCCCACTTGCCTCTTTCCACAGACTAGTCCTCCCACTTGCCTCTGCTCATGCTGCATCTCCTGCCTTAACTACCTGGTGAGCACCTGCTTACCTGGCAATCCACAAACCAAGCACTGCCCTCCACAGAGCCTTTCCCAACACTCCCCACTTCCAACATCAACCCCCATCTTTGCATGTGGGACTGGTGAGGCCCCTTCCAGTATGTTCTCTGCTCCCTTTCACAGAAATGTAAACACCCTGAGAGCAAGGCGGTGAGGTTCATTTGCATATCCCCAGACAGTAACACATGCTCAATAAATGTGGATAAAAGAACGAGCATTCAAGCAAATCTCTCTGCTCATCCCTCCTCAGGATGCCTCCCCCCGGCAGGATTTGGGCAGGATGAGATCCCACGTGGCTTTCCCTGCACAGAGCTGGCAGCTCTGTTGGCCTCAGCCGGGAGATGGAAGCTAACCTTGTAAACATCCCAGGTCGCTTTCAGGGGCGGCGAGCAGGCAGGGAGCCCGAGGAGAACATCTGACTTATGTGTCCAGGTCAGGACATGAGAACAGGACTCCCGCATGCACACCTACTTGTGGGATTTGGCAGACAAGCCCTGGCGAAGACCAGCAGCCCTGCCTGGTAGCGTCTGCACCTGGTGAGGCCAGGGAGGACCCAGGGATGGCCGTGGTCAGCCAAGATGGAATGATCACTGCATCCAGCTCATGCAAGAAAAATGTCAGCCTGGCCAGCACCTGCCCAGCACCTTCTCCACTCCAGGCCCTGTGCGAGGTGCAGAAGGCAACAAAAAGCTGGACAGAAGCAGGTCCCTGTCCTAGGGCAGAAAGTCATCCCCCCCCCTCCCCATACACACACACACTCTGCCACCAACTGCCACTCAAGAGTAGTAATAGTAAACGCGAAGGAGATGACCCAGCATTTATTGAGTGCTTTCTGTATGCCAAGGTCTTCTGAACATTTGGAAAATATTAAATTATTTATTCCCCACAGGATCCCTGCAGTGGCATGCTAAAGCCAGCTCATATCAGCTCGCAAGAGCCAACTGCTCAGTTTTCAGGAATTTTACAGGGCGCGTGTGAAATATGGCTATTATTAAAAAACTAAATTACATCAATTTATAATTAAATTATGTTAAAAACAAAAGTAACACATCCTCAAGACTCATCACTTCCTAACTCTCCTGCCGGGCTTCACGCTGTCCTTGCTGTTAGTGGCCACTCACGTCTGTTAGTCTGTGAGGGGAGCAGGAGCTGACGGTGCCACCAGGCGTCTCTCCCTGGCTCTGCTGCTGGTGACGTCACACGGAGATTGCAGAGGGTGACACATCAGGGCTTGATGTACTTCTTGTTGATTTCCTAGACCTAAGAAAGTGATGGAGGAAATATTTCTCATGCAAATGAAACTTAAAAGGAGTGCCTGAGTCTGCAGCTGTTATTTTGTGAATAGCTTTCCCTACAAAAAAGGAAAATATTGCCTGTATTCAAAAATGGTGAAGAGGCCACTAGGGCCCTGGTCGGGTGAGTGAAGTTTGTAAATATCTTCCATTGTTTCCCTTTCCCCTTCTTCCTTAATGTAAATGCCAGTGCCAATCAACCCCCCTGAAGGGAACTACACCTGGTGAGCCAGCTGGTGGGTCTTTACTGGACACACTGCCTCCCAGGGAGGGGCTGGCTGGAAGCCCATTTTACAGAAGGACACAGGTCAGGAGGGGCAGAGAGGACTCCTGCAGGCAGCCCAGCCTTGAGTCCAAGCTTTTAAGCACGAGGAAGGGGAAGGGGCATCCTGTCACCCCCAGTTCTTCACGCAGTGCTGGGCAAGCCCCCAGGGAGAGCTTGCTTTTCTGGCACATGCGTCTGGTCCCCCCGCAGAGAGGAAGGAGCAGAAGCAGGGCTGGGCAGTACATGCCAAGGGCCGTGAGGGTCTCTCAAGAGGCAAAAGGGAAAAGGAAGCCGAGTCGGGCAGCATCAGGCCTGGGACAGGAAGGCAACTGCCAGAACAAAGCCTTGGGCATGGGTTTGGGGAAGCAGAGTGGGAGGTGGGGCTGCTGGAGGGTCCAGAGCAGAGGCCAAGGGCCTCAGTCACTCACAGGGCCTGTGGACATAAACAGGGAGGTTGCTGCCATGTTGGCCACCAGGCTCTGAAATTCTCCTGCCTCCTGCCAGATGGGCCATTTCAGGCCCCCATGACAGGCCCTCCCCAAGAAGCCCCCTCCCAGAAGGCCCATGAACAGGCACAGAGAGTGACAGCAGATTCAGGGACATCTCAGGAGTAAGGGGAGCTGGTCCTGGCATCTCATTCTCATGATAACAGTGGAGCAAATCCCCTCAGCCTCAGGTCTGCCCCTCACCACTCAGGTCCCTTTCCCACCTCTCCCACAAGCACACCTGACACTCTAGCCACACACTTCCCACTGTCCCCCATGAACAAGGCCCTTTCCTGCCTCTGAGCCCTTACACAGGTTGATTCCTCTGTTGGGAGAATCAAAGAAGGCTTCTTGGAGGAGGGGGTGTCTATGCTGGACACTGAAGGAGTGAGCTAAAGTGTTGGGAGAAGGTATTTAAAATAGCCCTTTGCCCCCTCTCCCACGAGCACACAGCATTTGTAACAAATAGCCCTGCTGTAACGCTGTAACTGCTGTAATGGGAGGTGCACAGTCTTCATGGCACACAGTAGGTGCTCAGTAAGTGGGCAGGCTGCCGAGCTTAGGCAGGTTGCTCGGCTTTGAGACCCGCACTGTGCTAGCTGTGGGCCACATGCACTTGGTGATACCGAACTGTTTGACCTACAAAACTAGCAATGTTATATGTTCCAACCTAATAGTCTCGCTGTGACTCTGTCAATGGGGTTAATTGCAGTATCACTCTCAAAGCGTTGGTGGGGGGAAGAAATGAATTCACACCTGTGCACTCACCTGGCTGGTGCCTGGAACAGGGTAGGTAGGTGCTGACAACAACTGCTCACTCTTCAAGGTTCCTACTATGTGCCAGGAAGGGTGCTAGGTGTGCTGCCTGTTAACTCCTAAGATCCTCCAACACTCTCCACAGCCTATTCTCAGCCCTACTTCTCAGAGGAGCTTACCCAGTTGTGGATGGGGCTGGGCAGGTGGAAGTCTGGGAAGGACTACACTCCACAGTGGTTCTCAACCTTTCTAATGCCGCGACCCTTTAATACAGTTCCTCATGTTGTGGTGACCCCCAACCATAAAATTATTTTCGTTGCTACTTCATAACTGTAATTATGCTATTGTTATGAATCATAATGTAAATATCTGTGTTTTCCGATGGTCTTAGGCTCTACAGCAGCAGTTCTCAACCTGTGGGTCGCGACCCACAGGTTGAGAACTGCTAGCAGGGTCATCTAAGACCATCGGAAAACACAGATATTTACATTACAATTCATTAACAGTAGCAAAATTACAGTTATGACGTAGCAACGAAAATAATTTTATGGTTGGGGGTCACCCCAACATGAGGAACTGTATTAAAGGGTCGCGGCGTTAGAAAGGTTGAGAACCACTGGGCTAGAGAAAGCTTCCCAACAGCCCAAAGCACGGCACAGGCAGGCAGGTGGGCACCAGCAGGAAACCCCAGCGCCTCTGGCCCCTGAAGTGGGAGCTCGCAGAGAGTGCTGTGCAGGCTGCTGCTTTGGGGGGACATTTGTCACCACGTCTGATCAACACAGCCTTCTAAAATGATGAATTCCTCTTTGCTTCCACCTTCCAAATCTTACACAATTTTACTTTTGGCCAGTCCTGACTCAGAACCCCCCAGAAAAGAGGATTCTGAGAAATGTAGGTCCCCTCCTTGGCCAAGCCGACATGATCCAATCCAGTGCCGATGGTGGGTCTAGGAACAGCATCATGGAGTGAGGCCAGGGGGTTGTTTGGGTCTGTCCAGCTTGCTCCCCATTTCCCCTCTGTTCACAGGATCCCACTTCCTGGGGGAGTCCATTTCCCAGCTGCCCTTCACCCACCTGGCTCCTACTGTTCCCCAAACACATGATGCCTTTCTGGACATCTCAACTTGGCAGCCAGAGATTCTCTCCCCCACCCCCACACCCCTCCTCCTGTGGGTCCTCTTCATTGCCTACCATCCCCGTTCTCCTGGCCTCAATTCATTCCTGGAGTCTTCTCCTTCTCCCAAAGCCAGGGGGCTCCAGAGACGCTGATCTCATCCTCCCCAGGGGTGGGTCTCATTAGTCTAAGCCCCTCAACTCAGGGGATTGCCATGGTGACTTATTGGTCCAGGGCCGGTTCTTCTCCAAAGTGGCGCCAATCCAATTATAACCCATGCCCAGGGGAGAGATTTCTCCCTCTCCCATTAGACAAGAACAAGAACATGCGTAGCCTCCAATGTTGCTGACAGCCACGTTTTGACTGCAGACTCACACCAATTCAGTGGATGGCCATGGAGAGAGAGAAATCACCTGAGACCCAGGTGACACCATGGAGCCGCTGAAGCCACCAGCCCTGAAGCCAGAACTGCCTGTTAGAGATAATAATTTTTTCTTCTGTCACTTGTAATTCTGAAAGCATCCTGACAGACAGACGCACATCTTGACCGGACACACTCTTGTCTATGCCCTCCAAGCCAGTACAAATGTTATTCCTTCTGGGGAGCCTTGTCCAGCCTCTGGGTAAAGTCCCTCCCTTGAGTGCCCTCCGTGCCCTGCACCGCCATCTAGTCCAGCACTGTGTACATTATTCATTTCAGTCCCCGAGGTGTTGTGTCCCCTCTTAGTCACCGAGCTCTTTGCAAGTGAATCATCTCACCGAGATAAGAGAAGATAAGTGTATCCATTTAATCTCATTCACTCCACATTCACTCAGCAAACATTTGTTGAGTGCCTCTAAGACAGTGAGTGCCAAGACAGTATCAGTTTTGCATATATGTGGAGTGTGTGTGCAGTAGATTCATGACTGGGGAGAGGGAGAGAGAGAGAGAGAGCGTGCCTGAAGGCAGGAGTGTGTGGGCAGGACTTCCCTCTGTGGTGGGGAGGAGTTGCCCTTGGGACTTGGAGCCCGGACCCTCCTACTGGGTGTCTCCTGGGTGTGTGTGCAGGGAGGTGGGGAAGCTTTGGGAAGAGAGCAAAGTGCTGAAGCTCACCTCTGAGGTCACATCCCACCCACAGCTTTGAACTCAGAGGAGCTGGGGTTCATGTATCCATTCATTCAGCTCACATTAGTGCCTCCTGTGTGCCGGGCACTGCGCTTGGCTCTTGGGGTTCATCCATGAACACAGTCCATTGACTTTGCTTTGGCTCAAGGAGTCAGGAAGTCTTTTCCCTAAGATCTGAAGATTTTCATGTTCACCCTCCAGGGTCATAAGTCCTACCCCAGACCAGAGCTAGGTGACATCTGGGGGTCCCTTCCCATCTCTGAGTCTATGATAAGCTCATACATACCTGTCTTCTCTAGATGAATCCTGTCTGCACAGCCACCCTAGCCCCATGACCATGCCGTCCAGTGCAGCTGTGAGGAGTGCACTAAGGACAAGCCCGGTACATTTTTTAAATACTTTTATTGATTTCAGAGAGGAAGGGAAAGGGAGAGAGAGATAGAAATATCAATGATGAGAAAGAATCATTGATCAGCTGCCTTCTGCACCCTCCCCCAAACCCCACTGGGGATTGAGCCCACAACCCAGGCATGTGCCCCGACTGGGAATCGAACCGTGACCGCCAGGTTCATAGGTCGATGCTCAACCACTGAGCCACGCTGGCCAGGCTCCTGTACATTTTTAATGCCTATAAAAACAGCAAATGCTCCCTCATGAGCCCCTTGTCCCTCAGGACTCACGTTGCCAGTGACAGAAACACCACTTGAACTAGCTGAGGCCAAATGGGAACTGATTCACACACAAAATCCAAAAGAAGATTAAATGATCAAACGGAGAAAAGGCAGGACACAGCTGGACCTCAGAACAACGGGGACCAGAACCTTCTCTCTCCATCTCTCATCTCTGCTTCTTTTTCCTCTCCCTGCAGGCCAGCTCCTCAGCACAACAGAAAGCCTGGAAGCCAGGTGCCCTCACTTTTACCCTCCTAGAGCCTGCACTGTGCAGGGGGCCTGCAGACACCTCTCCAGGTCCATCATGAAAAATCCCAGGCAAAGACTCCGATAAGCCTGGCGCAGGTGCGAGGCCCATACCAGAGAAGTAAAGTTTTCTAAAAACATGGTGGCATCTACGGGGGCTTGTGGTGGGAGCAAGGAGAACACAAACTTCTAGGGGATGGGGAATGTTCACAAGATGGGGACTGTCCCAAGTACAGGCTGCAGATGCTGGTAGTGACACAGTAGCTATCTACTAGAGTCCAGAAACTGAATCAGAGAAAAGATTTCTAGGGAGTCACTTGCAAAGTCATTCTCCTCTCTTCCGGTTTTCCTGTCTGTTCTGTATCTGATAACAGAATTAGCCAGTTATGTTAAAAACTGTGCTGAGTCAAAAGAATTAACTTTAAAACAGAAGTTGGCCATTTACTAGCTAGAGCAAGTCACTAACTTCTCCCCCTTTGGTGTTCTCATCTGTTAAATGGGTTCAGGTTTACCCAGGTCATGCACTTGAGTGTCTCCAGCACAGTGCTGGCTGGTGTTCCTCAATGATGGTGAAAGGCCTCAGTCGGAACATCAGACCTGGTCCAGCCCTGTAGATTCCAAAGCTCCTAGTGCACAGTTCAGTTCCAGGCACCCAAGTGCCAGCCCCAACAAGGAAGTCTGGAAAACCACTGCTCTCTACATCTTCTAAGCATCTTCTTCTAGGCATCCTCCATCCTCTAGAAGTTTCTGTTCTGTTTGCTCCCACCACCAGCCTCTGCAGATGCTGCCCCGGTTTGGGAGGACTCCCTTTCTCTGGCCTTGGTTGACTGCTGGTGAGTGGAAGTGGGAAGGTCAGCGATTAGCTTCCCCCATGCACTGGGCAGGGGGTGCACATGGAGAGGGTCCCCTTTTCCTCTCGTGACCAAGCATTCCCACCAGGAACACTTCCTCCTCTGTCCTGCTCACCTTGGCAGCCTAAGATTTTCTCAGGTCACTCTCCTGCTAGGGACAATGGTTCCCACTGCTACTGGCTCTCCTCGGACCCTCAGGCCCTCCTCCCCCGGCTCCTCCCTCACACTAATGCTCCACTCCACACTCTGTCCTCCCCCTGCCCTTCCTCTGCCCACCCTATCATGCCTCAGGCGCCCGAGGGGCACTCAGCTCCTGAGGAAGCTGATCTCTTTATGCTCTGGTTGACTCCTGACCCCACTTCTAGCAGCTGGAACTCTGCAAGTGATCAAAGGCTACACTGGGCGATGCTGCCTTACAGTCCTCACCATTGAGTTCTCACATTTAGAGACCTAAATACCTGCTTTCCTAACACTTAAAATCAAGTCAGGAAAATTAATTTCCTTTTACGGGGTCCTTTTCCCAGCTTTTCCTCCAGCAGTTAGCATGAGCTGACTTCAGTCTGGACCCCTGAGGAAGTTATGTAGCTCGATCACAGGTTAGAGGGCAAAACTCAGAAGATAAGAAGATACTATTTAGAAAACAGGTACCCAATAGAGAGATTTCCCTTCTTTAGGAATGGCCAAAATATGGCACATGTTACTGAAGCCTCCTATGTCACCTGGGGCAGACACCACCAATGGATGTCTTTTCCAGGGAACTTGGACACTGCCTCAGAATCTCCAAGCAGGCACGACCAATCCATCGAAGTTGGCAAATGAAGTGAAACCCATTTGCCAATTATGGTAAAATGAAAAAAAAAAAAAAAACACAAAACCACAAACACATCTTAGGTCTTTGTCTCTTGTTTCTGGCACAGAGCTTCAAAACCTCTTATATTTCTTGAATGATAGGAGTAGCTTTTATTATCCTGAGTTTATGCTAATGAGAGGACTCATGTAGGTTCTTAAGGAGGGACTGGCCACATCAGAAAGACCAAACATGTGATTAGAGGGCTGGCACTTTCAGCCCCACCCCGCAACCATCAGGAAGGGGGGCAGCTGGACATTGAGTTCAATCACCTGGCCAATGATTTAATCAATTGTGTCTACCTAGTGAAACCCCAGAAAAAAACCTGAAACAACAGGACTCAGGCTGCTTCCAGTTGGTAAACATTGAGGTTCTGGGAGGGGATTCCTTAAGGATAGGGCATGGAAGATAGCAAACTCCCCATTAAAGACCTTGCCCCATAACTCTTCAACTGGCTGCTCATGTGTACCATCCTATATAATAAAAGCCTAGGTGGCATCATGCCCTCACGCAACATCGTCACAAGATGCCTGCCACAAGATGGCCGGCAGGGGAGGGCAGTTGTGGGTGAACAGGCCAGCAGGGGAGGGCAGTTGTGGGTGATCAGGACAACAGGAGAGGGCAGTTGGGAACAACCAGGCCTGCAGGGGAGGGCAGTTGGGGATGAAATGAGGCCTGCAGGGGAGGGCAGTTGGGGGCGATCGAGCTGGCAGGGGAGCAGTTAGGGGGCGATCAGGCTGGCAAGCAGAAGCGGTTAGGAGCTAACAGTCCCAGATTGTGAGATGGATGTCCCAGGTTGGAGAGGGTGCAGGCTGGGCTGAGGGACACCCGCCCACCCCCACCCCCGTACATGAATTTTGTGCACTGGGCCTCTAGTTTATAATAAAATGATAATTGTAAGATAGCACTCTCCTGAGTTCTGTGAGGCATTCTAGCAAATTAATGAACAGGCAGGAGTCGTGGGGGTAAGGGATGTCATGGAAACCTCTGAATCTGCAGTTGGCTGAACAGAATTGCATGTAGTTTGGGGATACCTGAGACTTGCAGCTGTTGTCGGAAGTGGGGGCAGTCTTGTGTCACTGAGCCTTTAACCTGTGGGGCCTGTGCTAACTCCAGGTAGTTAGGATCAGAGTTGAACTGAATTGTAGGACACCAAGTTGGTATCACAGGGCTGGTGCTGGGAAGTTCCAACTCCGCCCCATACACTGCTGCCAGATTTGTCTACTTAGAAACTTCTGAAGACAAAGCAGAGTGCCCACATAGACTGAGCAGGGATCAGCAACTCTGACCCCCAGGCCCAATCCAGCCCATCCCCTGTTTTTATAAATAAAGGTTTATTGGAACATAGTCATGCCCATTCCTTTACATGTTGTCTCTGGCTGCTTTCAAGTTATAATAGTAGAGTTGAGTAGTTACAACACTAACTGCATGGCCTACTAATCCTAGAATAGTTACTATCTTGCCCTTTAAGGAGCACCAGGAAATGTTATCCAAGCCAACACTACAACCTCCAAATCCCTTTCAAGTCTCATGTTTTATTTTGAAGACTCACGTAAATGTTGCATTTTCTTCTATTTTACATATCTATGTGTACACATTTCACATATAAATAATTTCTAAATTACCATCAGTTAAGTAAATATACCGGTACCAAGAAGATGCTCTACATTTTAAAGATGCTCCAAGTGTAAGGCATCTTCTGTTGCTTTCCATGGGTTCTTGGGAGTTGCCGTTTATTTTTTCTCACTGGAAATCATTCACAAGTTGTGTTCTGTGGGAGCTAGGGTATCCATAAACTTCAAAGACTACTGGGCTGGAAGGTAGGGTGGGATCCTAACCTTAACAAAGATATTCCCTATCCCCTGCTTTGTAGTTTGAGTTAAGGGATCTGCTGATAAAATAAGGTTAAAAAAATCACAGATCCAAATGACTCACTCAAACTCACTTATAGAGACAGGTAATATAAATAAGCAAATCAGGCCAGGCATGGCACAATAGGAAACAGCGACGTCTTGGCAGAGCGTAGAAGGAGCGGGTGCCCTTGAGATCTAGCCATGTGGGACAACAAATTAATGTGTCCAAGTCTTCCACTTCTTTAGTAAATATGGAATTTTATGTGGATATTTTCCAATTATTAAGACCTGTGCGGATCATATAGATTCACACCTGTGAACTAGATGCGACTGATGAATGGTCAGTCGGCAGCTCCTGGCTTAGGCACTGCCTTTCAGAAAACCCAGCCAGGAAGGGCTGCCATTTCCTTGAACTTATTCCTAGGACAGTACAGGGCACCAAGAAGACCCACCAAAAAGGCAGGCATCGCAGTCCTGGCACTGGTCCTTACTGGATGGGTGAGCTTGCAGACCTCTGTGCAAATGTGATGACCATAGTACTCCCCAGGTGGCAGGGAGGGAAGAGCAGGGGACCCTGCAGGTGAAAACATCGCCTGGTACATGTGGCACAGGCTGGGCACACACAAGGGTGTAATTAGTGTTTTCCTTTGCTGGGTGGAAAGGGGTGTTCAGAGGGAATGAACAGGGATGTATGGTGGTGAAGGGGCTCTCTAGATCAGCCCTCAGGTGCCATCAGCCCAGAAAGACCTAACCCCACTACAAGAGAGATGAGAAATGACCACTGTCCGTCTCTGCTCTTCAGGGTACAGATGAGATTCGAGAGCCTCATTGGAGAAGAGCCAGTCCCTGGGCCCATGGCTGCCTGGCAGGATCATTAATAAGATAGATGCTCCTAATGGCTCCAAGAAGGATCATGGAGCTACTCATTATCAGGGGTTGAAATCGCTAATTATTCGTTTCTCTGCAGCTGTCACTCGATGCACCCACCCAAACCACAGGGCCCCACACGGGTTCCTTCTCCCATGGCCAACAGGGGCCATGAGCAGGCATGGCCAGCCTCCGGGCTGGGGGCAAAGTCTTCTTCCTGCATTAAATACTTATTAAAGTTGATTAGAACTCAATGCACCATAAAATCTCTTTCAAGTCAGCAAAATGCCTTGGGCTACAGATTCCTCCCCAACTCCCTGCCCCTGCCACCCCCAGCCACCCCTGAATTCGATACAAAAGGAACTCCCAAGTACTCCGAGAGTATTGGGAAAATTAAATAAGGGTAGAGGAGGGGGGAGTGTGGCATTTCAGATTGGGAGGAGGGGAGGTGGTGGTTTAGAACCGTTACAAAGCAGATAGCAACTCCTGGAATGAGGGAAATCCAGGACCCAAAAGGGGGTGTGTGGATTCTGGGGAATGGGAGGATGGGAAGGCTGCCGGATGTGCATAATCTCAGAAATGATATCACCCTGGGCCTGAAAATAGGAGCATGGCTTTCTTTAAAAGCGATCTAGGTCCTATTTACATTTCAGAGCAAACAGCATATTGTTTTCATCAGGGGGAAATAAGCACTCATGTTTACCTTATGTTTCTTTCAAAATATTTGCATTTCAAAGCCTTCTGAGCTTTAAGTTTCAGAGCTGTTCAAAACATGGCACCTGGGACTCTCCCAGATGAGCCATGTGACAGCAGAAATCCATACCACCCAGCCAGGATGGCACCCAATAAAAGGGCAGCGCCCCCTTTAAGGCCCATGACGCATCCCCAGGGGCACTGCAGCTGGGCCAAAGCTGGTAGCCAGATGAGAGATAGGAGAGCCAGGCAGCCAGGCAGAAAGCTTCTGTGTGGGTCCACAAGTCTTCCTCTTAGGGTTTTTTTTTTTCCCCTCTTTGTAGACTGTGGATGAGCCGGGAGACTGTGCTGGTCTGCACAGACCCTGGGGGTCTGTCCCAGAGAGGGAGCCTGAGGAGATGATAAAGTGAGGCCCGGAGAGAATGGGCAGAATAGCCACCTCATTGCCAGAGGGCTGAGCCAAATGACCTCAATCCAAAACTTCTTGCTCCCAAACTCTCATTCATTCATTCAACAAACAATTATTGAGGGTGGACTATGAGCTGGGCCTCAGTCTAGAGGCTGGGGCCATAAGGATGAACAAAACCAATCAGGATTCACATTTATTAGTCACTTACTCTGTGCCAGGCATTGTTCTTGGCTGCACATTGGAATTGATAGAGAGCTTTTAAAACCACAGTGCCCCAGCCAAACCCCAGACCAGTGAGATCCCAGTGTCTGCAGGTGGGGCCCAGACTCCATTGATTTTTAAAACTGCCTGACTCCAGTGCACAGCCAAGTTTGAGACCCATTTGAGACCCTAAGTGTTCCACATGCATGACCTCATTTAATCCTCAAACAGCCTTCAGAGGCAGGCAAGAGTAACTATCCCCTTTTTAATAACGAAGCACAGAGATGTTATGTCAGCTGTGGCAGAGGAGCAGAGGCAGGATTCGAACCCAGGTGTCAGGCTGCTCCAGAGGCCACACTCCTAACAGCTCTGCCATAGTATCTCCTCGTACCAGCTGCTGTCCTCACAGAGCTCCTGCTCTGGAGGGAAACCAACAGGCAGGTGAACCCCGTGTCAGACACAGCAGTACAGAGAGGGGCACTGTGGGTTGTCCAGCCACCAGCCATTGCCAACTCTTTCCCTGCCTCCCATTGCAGAGGCTGAAAAGCCAGAGATTTCTGTCCCAGCCTGCCTTGCAGCTGGGCTTCTGGCCAATGAGATGCTGTGGGAAGTTGGCGTGGGTACTTTTGGGAAGGGTTTTCCCCCAAGGTAACAGGACAGGTGTGTGAGGAGCGCTCCTTTCACCTTTTCAACCCATCCTCACCCTGTCGCCTGGGATACTGCTGGGAGAGGACATGATATTTGGAGCTGCTAAAGCTATCTCATGACCATGAGGGGAAGCCTGAGAGAATCACAGACAGAATTATCAATGCTACTGAAGTAACCCTCCGGAGTTCTTGTTAAAGGAGATAACTAAAAAGTCTTCCTTGCTTTCAGGGTAATCATTACCTGCACCTGCATCAATTAGAATGCGATTTGACTGTGATTAATAGAAATCTCCAAAATTACTGTGACTTACGTAAAATAGAAGTTTATTTATTTTTCATATAAAATAAGTCTGGTGTCAAATCATTCTACAAAGGAGCAATAATCAAAACAGCATGGTACTGTAATAAAAACAGACATATAGAACATTTAAATAGAGAGCCCAGAAATAAATCCTCACTTATATGGTCAATTAATCTATGACAAAGTAGACAAGGATATACAATAAGGTAAAGATAGTCTCTTCAATAAATGGTGTTTGGAAAACTAGAAAGATACATGCAAAAATGTAAAATTAGACAACTTTCTTACACCATATACAAAAATAAACTCAAAATGGTTTAAAGACCTAAATGTAAAACCTGAAACCATAAAAATTCTAGAAGAAAACATAAGCTGTAAACTCTTTAAAATCAGTCTTAGCACTATCTTTTTAGATATATCTCCTTCAGCAAGGGCAACAAAATAAAAAACGAATGGGACTACATCAAACTAAAAAGGTTTTGCACAGCAAAGGAAACCATCAACAAAATGAAAAGACAACCTGCTGAATAGCAGAAAATATTTATAAATGATACACCTGATAAGGAGTTCATATCTAAAATATATAAGCAACTCATCCAACACAACACCAAAAAACAAACAACCCAATTAAAATATGGACAGAGACTTGAAGAGACATTTCTCCAAAGAGGACATACAGATGGCCAATAGAATAGGAAGAAGTGTTCAACATCACTAATCATCACGGAAATACAAATCACAACCACAATGAGCTATCACCTCACACCTGTCAGAAAGGCTATCATCAAAAAAAAATCAACAAATAAAAAATGAATAACAAATGCTGGTGAGGACATGGAGAAAAGGGAACCCTCATACACTGTTGGTGGGATTGCAAATTGGTACAGCCACTATGGAAAGAGTATGGATATTCTTTTTTAATAATTTAAAATAGAGCTGCCATACCACCCAGCAATTCCACTTCTGGGTATTTATTCAAAGAAATCCAAAACACTAAATCATAAAGACATATGCACCTATGTTCATCGCAGCATTACTTGCAATAGCCAAGATATGGAAGCAACTTAGGCTGCCTAGGTCTATCGATAGGTGAATGGGTAAAGAAGATGTGGTGCATACTGTATATACAGTGGGATATTACCCAGCCATGAAAAAGAATGGGATCTTGCCATTTGTGACAACATGCATTGACCTACGGGGCATTATGCTAAGTCAGTGTTCGGCTAACTGCGGCTCGAGAGCCACATGCAGCTTTTTGGCCCCTTGAGTGTGGCTCTTCCACAAAATACCACAGCCTGGGCGAGTCTATTTTGAAGAAGTGGCATTAGAAGAAGTTTAAGTTTAAAAAATTTGGCTCTCAAAAGAAATTTCAAGAGATCCAAGATGGCGGCGTAGGTAAACACCTAAACTGCTGCCTCGCACAACAATTTCAAAACTACAACTAAAAGACAAAACGTCTATCACCCAGAACCACGGGAAAGCTGGCTGAGTGGAAGTTCTACAACTAGAAGGAAAGAGCAAACAGCATTGAGGGGTGCACAAGCGCTGAAAAGCTGAGACGCGCCAATCGGGCTGGCAACGGGTGACTGGGAGCGCTGCTGTTTTCAACCCGAAGGGAGATAAGCTCCCGATTACTCCGAACTCCAGTTTCTGGGGAGACGCGGGGGACCCAAACTCCTAGGGGGAGAAGCTGGACTGTCTGCCGTGGGGTCGGAAAGAGAGGGAGGCTTGCTTGCAGGGCTGCGCGCAGGAACAATTGTTTATTGTGCTAGGGCGCAGGACATGGGGACGCAGTCGGAGACACAGAGCCGGCTTACTGGCAGCCATCGCTGTTTGCCACGCCCTAGCCTAGTCACGCCCTGAGACCCCGCCCTGCACAATCTATGAACCCACCCAAGCTCCAAGCAGCAGCTTTAGCATATGAATGGCCTGCCCTATCGCAGCTTAACCTAGCAAACTTACAGCCCAGGTCAGACAGCTCCAAAACCTCCAAACCCCAAGCAAAGAAGAGAAAACTGTAGTTCTTGCTGTAGCTCCTGCTGGGTGGCCTCAGACAGTAGCTGACCTGCACCCCATTGGAGATCCAGAAGCCAGTGTACCTAGTGGTCAGTGTGAGACACCAGATTTCAACTCCTCTCATCCATAAGTGACACATTCAAGAGGCAGACTCAGTGAGCACCAAAGTCCCACTGAAACAAGTCCTGCACCATAAGCGTGTCTCCAGCGCAGCAGTTCTTCAATTATAGACACAGCGGGTCCTCACAGCCAATTGGCCTGGAGGTCAATTCCTCCAAGTGTACCAACAGCAATCAAGGCTTAACTACACCAAGACTTTGCACTCAGCCCACAAAGGGGTGTACCAAAGGCGTCCACCTCAGGTGATTGGGGAGGCTGAGCTACTGGCCCCTATAGGTCACCTACCACACAAAGCCACTCCATCAACACAAGGAAGCAACAAAATGCGGAGACAAAGAAACATGTCACGAATGAGAGAAATGGAGGAAAGCAAACTAATGGACGACATAGAGTTCAGAACCACATTTATAAGGTTACTCAAGAATCTTCTAAAAACCGCCGAGAAACTTGATGAGACCTCCGAGGAGCTTAGTGAGACCTTCAAGGACCTTAATGAGAATGCCAAAAAAAAATGGAAAAGGACCAGTCAGAAATTAACCATACACTGTCTGAAATAAAGAATATACAGAAACTCAACTGTAGATCAACGTACCCCAAGAATCAAACCAAAGATCTGAAATATGAGGAAACAAAAAACACCCAACCAGAAAAACAAAAAGAAAAAATCCAAAAATATGAAGATAGTGTAAGGAGCCTCTGGGACAACTTTAAGTGTACCAACATCCGAATTTTTGGGGTGCCAGAAGAAGAGAAAGAGCAAAATATTGAAAACCTATTAGAAGAAATAATGACAGAAAACTTTCCCTACCTGGTGAAAGAAATAGACTTACAAGTTCAGGAAGCACACAGAACCCCATACAAGAGGAATCCAAAGAGGACCACACCAAGACACATCATAATTAAAATGCCAAGGGCAAAAGACAAAGAGAGAATCTTGAAAGCAGCAAGAGAAAAACGGTTAGTTACCTACAAGGGAGTACCCATACCACTGTCAGCTGATTTCTCGGCAGAAACTATGCAGGCCAGAAGGGAGTGGCAAGAAATATTCAAAGTGATGAACAGCAAGAACCTACAACCAAGATTACTCTACCCAGCAAAGCTATCATTCAGAGTTGAAGGTCAGATAAAGAGCTTCACAGACAAGAAAAAGCTAAAGGAGCTCATCACCACCAAACCAGGATTACATGAAATGCTGAAGGGTGTTCTTTAAGAAGAGGAAGAAGAAGAAAAAGGTAAAGATAAAAATTATGAACAACAAAATGACATCAAATACATACCTACCAACAAGTGAATCTAAAAATTAAGTGAATAAAAAATCTGAAGAACAGAATGGACTGGTGAATATAATAGAATCAGGGACATAGAAAGGGAGTGGACTGACAATTCTCAGGGGGGAGGGGGTGTGAGGGGTGCGGGAAGAGACTGGACAAAAAGCTTATACCTATGGATGAAGACAGTGGCAGGGGGTAAGGGCATGGAGTGGGGTGGGGAATCAGGTGGAGGGGAGCTATGGGGGAAAAAAAGAGGAACACCTGTAATAATCTGAACAATAAAGATTTATTTAAAAAAAAATTTCAATCGTTGTACTGTTGATATTTGACTCTGTGACTAATGAGTTTGCTGACCACTGTGCTAAGTGAAATAAGTCAAACAGAGAAAAACAAATACCATGTGATCTACCTATAAGTGAAATCTAAAGAAATAAAACAAATGAATAAACAAAACAAAACAGAAACAGACCCACTGATATAGAGAACAAGCTGATGTTTGTTAAAGGGGTGAGTAAACTTTTAAAAAAATTAATGTAAAAAATATAAAAAGAAAGAAAGGAGGGTTATTTGGGAACAATTAGCAGCCTCTGAACAACCTGATAATCCAAGTAGAGATAGCAAACCTGATGACAACATGTAAATAAATAAATAAATAAATAAATAAATAAATAAGTCTGAAGATAAGCAGTCCGGGGTGATGGGGAAGCTTTAAAGTTATGAGAACCAAGCATCTTTCTCTTGCTGCCATGCCATTCTTAGCATGTGACTTCTACTCATGTCAATCAAAGATG
The DNA here is from genome assembly GCF_963455305.1 of Plecotus auritus. Taxonomy (NCBI): domain Eukaryota; kingdom Metazoa; phylum Chordata; class Mammalia; order Chiroptera; family Vespertilionidae; genus Plecotus; species Plecotus auritus. The sequence continues at coordinate 51,585,311 of NC_137783.1, read as the reverse complement.
GCTGCCCAAGCTCCAGGCAGCACATTTGCATTCCAGCAAGCAGAACAGAAGAGAAGAGGTGGAGGGAGGGTGCACCCATCCTTTAAAACACACTTCTCAAAAGCTGTTCTGTTTATGTCCCATTGGCTAGAATTTAGTGGCCTGGCTACATCTGGCTACAAGGGAGGTCAGGAACCATGTCTGTTCTGAGTAACCAATAGCTTATCCATAATGAAGGAGTCTATTGATCAGAAAGAAAGGAGGGCAATTTGGGAGCAATCAGCAGCCTCTGAACAACCTGATAATCCAGGTTGCTGCTGACAATTGTGCTCAAAGGTGATTTCTCTGATGAAGAAGGGAGAGGACTTACGAGGCAGCCAGGACAAAGGAAGGGAGGACAGGGTTCCAGACAGAAGCAATGGCTCTGGCAGAAGCCTAGAAGTGAGAGCACACTTGGTACATTTGGAGAGCCAGAAGAAATCCTGTTGCTAGATGATAAAAGCAAGGTAGGTGAGAGGAGAGGTGGGACAGGCAGCAAGGAACCAAGCTGTGGAGGACCCTTTACCATGGGGAGGAGCATGGGCTTAATCTAAGCATGACAGAGACCCACTGGAGAGTGTTGGCAGGAAAGTGACATGACCAGGGTTGCATTTTGGAAAATTTATTCTGGTCACAGGGTGGAGGATGCATTGGGCTGGAGAAGGGCAAAGCTGGAGGCAGGGAGACCCAGTGGAAGGCTCCCGGAGGCTGACAAGCAGCTGACACTGGCTTGCAGCGGCACACTGGCAGGCCCTGCCTCTCCCTGGAAGGCTGATGAGGGATGGTTTCCAACAGTGCTGCTCAGAGGGCTTGTCTGCGTGAAATTCCAAGCTTCACCAGAACCTAATGCAATGCACTCCTTCCTTTATTGACAGAGTCTTGCTACAAAAATTGCACCTGTGCACATATAACCAGCTGGATTAAACATGTACTTAGTGATGTATTTGTAGACCAATCCTTCTTTGTAGACCAATAGGAGTTTGCAACCCAACACCAGTCTAAGGACCACACTTTGAATATCACTGCTTTCAAGATGAGAGGAGCCTGAATTCCTCGTGGAAGGCTGCCTTCTCGGACCAGGGAAAGGCTGGTTTCCCTGTGTCTGCTGCAAGCCTTACTATTCTTACTAGTAATTCCTCCAGCATCCAATGCCAACCCACAGCACCTCTCCAGCGGTTACCTGTGGCCCTTGGCAGAGGGACAGCTGATGATCAGCTTGTCCAGGAGTGGCAAACTCCCAGGTGACCAGCCTTGCCACCCACCTGCAGTCCTGGGACCTTGCAAAGCCTGCCTAGCCAAGCTCTTTTCAGGGACAGTGGGGAAGGTAGACAACTGGCTAAGGTGAGCTGTGGGATTAGCTCCTGGGCAGGTTCTTAGTTCTTAAGTCATTCTGACAGGGAAGAATGAAGAGGCCCTGGGAAAACTTAGACAAGAGGGGATCCCCGGCCCAGAACCGGGCCATTGTGTGCGCACACTTTCTGCCTGGGCCAAGACTGTCCCCCTCTGGGCTGCCTCCTGCCTGCTGCAAGCTCTTCCAGGAAAGTATCCAGACTCATCTTCTCAGCTTCCCCAGCGCCCCTCGCCCTGCCCACCCAGAGTGTGGCCACAAGTGTCCCTCTCATTGCCAAGCACTCTTCAAGCAGCTTCACATGCATTAACTTATTTATTACTGATCCCCACGAAGCACTTGTAGAATCAATTCATCAGTTCGCCTCTTGCATCAATGCTTGCCTCTTCATCAGGTGTCCACACAGCCTCGGCAAGGGCAGGCCACAAGGAACAGAGGCCCCAATTTGAGCTCAAAAATGAAGGCAACCATTTCAAGTAGCAGTTCAACCCCATGTCAGCACAGGCTCCATTGGAATATCCAGTGGCCAACTTACCAGTCAAGCTGTCTGAAAGAGGGGTCTCAGACAGTCTAGGCAGGACTCCAAGGACAAGCCGCTGGCGCGTAGGGGACAGACTCTCAGAGCAGCCGCTTCTAAGAGCTTTACCTGCTCACTAGACAGATGGCATATCTGAGGCCAAGAGGGGGAAGTAGCCCAAGGTGACAAGTAAGACCCAAGGTGACACCAAGGATGGCAGAGCTGAAACTGGGCATTAGCCCAAAGCCTGCCTGTCTTCATGCCTTGCCCCCTAATGCCTAGGAAAGTGCTCCCCATAAGGAAGAAGCTGGTGCCATCCCAATGAGCCTCTGGGTACACGTTGGACCCAAAGGCGGACATCAGCCCCCACTGACGCCCTTTGGTAGCACTGACCAAGAGCAGGGCGGGAGCACGCAGGATCCTGCTTCTAAAAGCCACCCTGAGAAATCAGGGTGTCTGGGAAACAGGCCCAGGGGAGCTGAGCAGGCCGGCCACCCTCCCAGCAAGCTGACCCCTCCGTCAGAGTCCAGGCCTCCACCACAGACACCGCAGGGACAGCCAGTGCTGGGCACTTCCACCCTGGCTGGCTGAGCCCCGCCCTCCACCCACCCCTCGTCTCCAGCTTTGTGTTTTTGTGGAGCCTGGGACTTGGGAGGGTGGGAGCCGGGGAGGCCAGAGAGCAGTGAATGAAATTCTTTGTTTAAGAAAGCCAAGAGCCGCACGACTGCAAGCCCTGGAAAAGCATGTCATTTTGCTGGAAATGCGATTTTCCCTAACAAGGACAGAATTCTACATGACATGTTGAAAAGTGTATCTCTTTGAGAAGCTGCTCTGTATCTCAGAGGCATCACCAGGACAGAACCATGTAATGTGGCAGTTGCCATGGCAATGCCTCGTTTTCCATAGACAGGGAAATCAGAGTGGCTAAGTCGATTGAGAGGCCCCAAATAATGTCTCCAGAGCAGGCTGAGTGAGATGTGGCTCTGGCTTTCACAACGCCTGGGGTGCTATTTGGGGTCTTGGGCCACGCTTCATGGGAAATCCTCAGGCTGGCACAGAGCGCCTCCTCCTCTGTCAGAGGCTTGGTAACTGCAGGATGAGATCTGCTCAAGGCCATCAGACAAGGCCATGCCAGGGCCGAGATGGCCTCCTCAGGTAGGTCATGCCCACAGCTGAGGGGACACCCTCCCTCCTACCCCACTGGTTCTGCTCCTTTGCCCAGGGTTCTGAAGCTGATTCAGATGAAAACGTGTGCCCAGCATCTATCCACACAGGCAGAGACACTCATGCCTGCCCATGGACACGTGCTTCCGGGGCCGGCTCTCCAAGCACAGGGGCGGGGCCACACAGAGCAAGTGCTCCATCTGTGGGTGTGGCACTAACATCCTACACACCCAAACACACCCGGGGGAGCCCTTAGCTCAGGGGACATGGGTCTGTCATCCTATGGCTTGGCACAGTTGTCTTGCAAGGGGTGGATGTAACACTTGAACTCAGCATGCACACAGACACACAGACACAGAGACACACACAGATACACAATCAAACACAGACATACACAGAGAGACACACACAGACATACACAGAGACACACACAGATACACAGAGTCAAACACAGCCACACACACACACACACACACACACACACACACACACACACTGCTCTGTCCAGCCCATAAGGCCCATAAACATTATGCCGAGACTTGGTCAGACCCCAGTGTAAGGCAGGGTAGCCCTTCTCCCTCCATCAGAAGGGATGGGGGCAGGATGCTCAGAGGGAATCAGCCAGATCTGGAGCCCACGAAGGAAGCGCCCTCACCCCACATGGGTTCCTGCGTCAGCGCAGCGTGGCCTGTGCTCTCCACTCTCAGCCTCCGCCACGTCCCCTGGCACATGGGCCTCCACCCGTGCCTGCTGGTGTGTGCTCACCCTCCTCTCTCCCAGGAGGTGGCTGGCAGCTAGCACTGAGCAGAAACAAGAGAAGCATCACCCTGTTCTTTCATCTCCAGGCACAGTTAGGAGGGGGCTGGGTGTGACGGTGGGGGAGAGGCAGGTGCCCCCTCAGCTTCCCAGAGGAAACATTTTATGAAACTGTCAGAGATGTAATAGAACTGTCAGAAGTACAGAAATCAGCTACACAGATTACAAAAACATATGTCAGGGACCTATTGGTTTCATGACAGTGTGAAAATCACAATTTTTCTGTCAAGATAGAAAATAGAAACAGAGAAAAGCCAGGAGCACTTGAGCGTGCACCCGCAGAGACTGGCGAGTCCCACCGAGGTAGGTCCTAGACAAAGTCCCGCCCCTTCCCTTTCCCTCCCCCACCCCCCCAATCAGGATCCAGTGCCCAGGGCTCCCCCACCCCCACCCCCAGGGAAAATGGCCACACCTTCAGTCCCCCATGTCTGAGAAAGTAGGACTGCGCTTCTGGCTGCCAGGTCAGCAACTCTGGCCTCGCCTCCCGCTGGTGGCTGTCCTGTCCTCCAGGGACGGCAGGTTTCAGAGAATCCCAGACACTGACCAGGTCACTGTCAACCTGGCTGCTGGGCAGAGGAAGAGCAACCACAAGCCCGGCTGCCTTGCTCTTCCCTCTTGAGGTCATGAGGAAGCCAGTGCGGGCCCTGGGTGGGGGGGGGGGGGGGGCAGAGAGGGCAGGCCGGGGGAACCGGCTCTTGAGGGAACCACATGCTATGCAAGTGGCCCACAGGTCCCGGCCTCCCAGATGCCACTCATGGGCTCTAGGGTCCCCTCTTCTTGAGGAGCTTTGTGCCCCAGGCCAACCAGCCGCAGCTGGGGTTCCTTGGGTCTGTAACCGGAGTCTGGGTGGAGGCCTCCTGCCACGGCTGGGAGGGGGTGACAGGTGTTGGTTGCCCATCAGCACATGGAACACCTCAGAGGATGGGAAAACATGGAGACTCGCTTTGGGGTCAGACAGGCCTGGGTTTGAATCTCAGACCCAGAATCCGTGTACCTTTGGCCGAAGCACCTGGACACCAAGCCCTGATCTCCTCGAATTTTTGTGGAGATGAGAACACTTATGTTTTGGATCCATCATGAGGGTTTTATAAACACCAGATGTGCATTCAGGTCCCCAGGAGGGGCTGGCTCCATGCCTAGCCCCTTCCACGACAATCCACGGGGCCTCCTCCCTGCAGGCCAGGCTGCCATTGAAAACATTTTTACATCTAGAACACTGCAAAGCACTCGTCCCCTCTTCTGTAAACTGGAAATAACAGCTACACGCTCGCACTTTCCCCTGGAAGCAGAATGAACCCCCTCGGTTCCTGAGGCCCTTCCTGCTGGTCTTAGGCTGGGCCTTCCAGAAGCAGGATTCAGGGAGAGGGATTCCTGAGGGAACCGCCCCAAGAGAGAAAATGGGGAGGGCGTTAGAAAAGGCTGGCAAGGTGCAGGTCACAGTGCAGGTCTGACCATGAGTACTGGAGAGGAGGAGGGCACATGCCTGCAAGGGAAGGCCTGGCAAGGCCAAAGCCCTGGCCAGTGCACGTCCCTGCCGCTTGTGACATCCCTGCCACACTGTCAGAAGCAGCTGAGGTGGGCAGAACCCAGCTGCTGGGCCAGGCTGGGTTCTGCCTACGGCCCCTCTCCCCCCACCCCACAGTGGCAGGTATGAAAACTCCGCCTCACCACTCTCCCCACGCTAACCCACATGCAGTCCTCTGCCTGGAGCTCTCTCCTCTGCTCTTGGCCTGACTAACCCCAGTCTGTCTCAGTGAGTCTCAAGTAGAGGTCCCTTCCTCCAGGAAGCTTTGTCTGATCTGGGCCCCCTCCCCTCTGGCATTACTGGAATGTGCTGTAATTGTATGAAGAATCTTTGTCCTCCCCGCACCCCACCCCAACCCACCCCACCCCACCCCACACACACACTACGTAGCTCAGAAGGGCAGCAGACATTGGTAGGTATCTGCCCTGCCTTAGCCTAAGCCCAAATCCAGGGCACTGGGCCAGGCACTGGTGTGCCAGAAACAGGCACTCAGGACCCTTCTTGATGCCAGCTCAGGAGAGAGAGTCCAGGAAGCAGGTGTCCCCAGCAAGGAGCACTTTGAATCACCAAGCATCACCCTAAGAGGGACATCTGGTTCATCCACTTGACAGTCTCCCTACTGTGCCAAGGCTGAGCGAGTTGCCAGCTGGCAAAGACATTGATTCCCTTCCCTTGCAATGGCCAGAGCAGGCCCAGGGCACCCAGAATGCCTGAGCGGGTCTCCTGGCTGTGGCAGCCTTGCCTGTGCATCCTAATAGGTTATATAATGTTTATCCTTCTCAATGACATCACAAAAACAGGTCAGAAGGCACCAATTCTAGTCCAACCCATTATACAGATGAGGAAACGAAGGCCCAAGAAGAAAAAGGGCACTTCCTAAGAGACATCAGAAATGAAGAGGTCAGGGTTCTCATCCAGGGCCGCTGCTGAGTCCCCATCCCAGACACCTCAGCTCTGCTCCTACCAACCTCTGCCCTTGTCAGCACCAGCTCCATCCGGGCCTTCATCCCCAGAGCAGCGCCCCTCCTTCCATCAAGGCCCAGAGACCCCCCAGTCCCTCCTGACAGCCTCGGCCATGAGTTAGCTCATCTCCCTGGCAGCTGTCTCCACCTTTCTGATTTCCGTCTCGATGGGGAAGGCATCATGCTGGAGTAGGATGTTGAGCTAATAAATATGTATGCAGGATTTTTATTACTTAATAGTTGTAAGGTTAATCGTCGTGGTGAACGCCTATATTTAATGTGTCAATGGAGCTGCAAAATGCCAAACTGAATAGCTTTTACACACATTAGTTCTACTTGTGAATCTACAAATAGGAACCTTGTCAGAAAAGTATTCAAACCAAGATCAGTATTGATTTTGGTCCTCAGGAAAGGCACTGGGCTGTGACAGTTTAAAATGATAAATGTCTAGAGAATTATTTGCCCGTATTGATAAAAAGAGGCAGATATAAAGCTGACAGTCTCGGAGGCGTCGCCACTGAGTGAGGGCAGCGCGTCTAACATTGTTAGGGCTCCCAGCTAATCTCCCTTTGGATATGGAGGAGATCCGTGTGCGATCTGGCCCTGCCCTGAGACTGGGCTTGTAATTGCAAAGGAGGGGCTCTGGGAGCTTGTGCAGTGGGATCCCGGTTTCTGCCCTGACCGCCCCCACCACATTTTGGAAGGTAGCATTCTGCAGAGACCCTAGCGTCTTTCATTCATCGCTCCCCACCTGCTCAGTAGCCTTCTACAGCCCAGAAAGCAAAACTGAAGTCCTCAGCCAGCCTTAATGCTCTTGTCTCAAATGCCACCACCTCCCTCCCCACCTCCTCACTCAAAGCTCCCTCCCCTCACAGGATTCTGTGCCAGCAAGACTGGCGGTCGCAGCTCCTATGAACTCTCCTCAAAGGCCTTGCTCATACCACTTCTCACCTGAATTGAACCGCCTTCTTTCCCCAGGATAACCCAACCCCACCTTCTCTTCATTCTCTACTCCAAGGCCACTGTGACTCGAGCAAGGGTGGGACCAGCCAAGACCCTCTCCTTAACCAGACTCCAGACAGGCTCCTCCGAATCCGCTTCCCAACTGGACCTGGACTTTCGGGCTTCCGTGTTCATCTCTGCGCTGTCCAATTTTAGCAAGAATCCTGCTGAGTTCAATTTAACCAGAACCCATCACCTCCATATCAGATGGGGTTCCTCATCCTCCCCGTCTCCAAGGTGATGTCTGGCCACCCTGGCAGGCCTTCAGCAGGAATCTTGTTAGGTTTAGCCAGAATCCCCCACCCCCCACCCCTGATGTTTCCTCTTAGTAATTTTCCACCCACGGACCCCCCCCCACCCCCACCCTGCTCATGTTGTATCCTGTGTTGAGCCCAATCTCTGGCCCCTACTACAAAATCCCACTGCAGCAGCCACCCCTGAGGAAAGTCTGACTTACGTTCTTTAACAAGTGTCATGAGTAAGTTTTTCTTTAACACTGACACCCAACCTAAAAGGGTGTCCCTCTCCCTCTCAGTCTCCTTACTCTGCGGTATTTTTCCTCTGAGCCTATTTCACTAGCTGGTAGATGTGTTTATATGTTGCTTAAATTTCGTCTGTCTCCCCCAGACCCAATGTAAAGACAGACAGTTTGTTTATTTTGTTCATCACTGTGGAATAGTAGTTGGCACCAGGAAGGTGTGAAATAAGTGTTTGTTGAGCAAATGAATGAATGAGTGAGTGAATGAATGAATGGAGTCCATCAAGAAGCCTTCCAAACATCCTCCAGCTCAGTCCTCTCCTCTTCAAACTGACTCAGGACCTTGCCAGTTCTCTCTCCACCCTCTCCTCTGATCAAAACCTTCCAAGGCTCCCTCTGGCCTGACGACCAGGTTTGAACTCCTCAGGCTGAACTGCAAAACTGTGCCCCGCCTGGTCCATGCCCCAGGCCCCACCTCTTCCCTCTCTTCTGAATCTGGGCTGAGTTTCCACTCCCCGCCTGCTGCCCAGGACCTGGCTGCCCTCTCTCCGCTTCGCACCTCAAGACTAGGGCTCTTGGTGGACAGTCTGCTTGACCCAGTTACAGCGTCATGCTCCCTTGACATCATGGATGCCTCCCAGTTCTGAGGCCACCCCAGGCCTGGGCCAGCACAGCAGAACCAGCCTGTGTGAGCCCTGCTTGTTTCACAGGGACTTTGCTCAGGAACCCAGTGTGCACATCTGTTGCCACCAAATGATGTTCCTGGTGCTATTTGAAAGCACCAGCTCATGGAGACTCTTCCCTGCCTAATGTCCTGCTCTCCTTCCTGCCCTGGTCTCTGCCATCCCTGCTTCACCAGTGGACTGCTGTGCAGCAGAAGCAGAGGTGCCTGCAGGGCATGCTGGCTTTTGCCTCCCAAAGCTTCACCTGAAAGAAGAATGTGAAGGGTTTGCAGGAAAAGAGGGCAAACCATGTTCTCAGTGAGAAGCCCAAGATCTCCGGAGAGTCATGAACGGGGAGAGATTCCTCCGCAGACCGAAGAAACGTCCTCAAGGTGCGGGCGGAGAGCAGGAGAGATGTCTCCCCAGGAGGGGGCCTCCCCGCTGCCCCCAGGAACAAGTAAGAGATGAGAGATGGCTCTGTGGGGACTCGTGGGGCCCAAGACCATGGGTAGCCCCAGAAAGGAACATGTGCCCTAGATAGGACTGGATGGCAGCAAAGAGCAGGCTGTACCCTGAAGGGGCCACACAGGTGGGGAGAGCAGGTCCTGGGGGTTTGGAAAGTAATGACAGTGGGCTGTCCCTCTGATGCCCAGGCAGGCTGACCCGTGCCAGCTGGGAGGCAGGAGGATCCCAGAGGAGCTGCGGTGAAGGGTGTCTGCCAGCCTCATGGGATGGGCCATGTGAGCCATAGGAAATAGAGATGAGGGATGTGCCTGAAGGAGTGACAAAGAATCACAACCATAGCCCCCCCAGAGCAGGTGCTCCCTGAGGGCAGGCACTGTGTTCCTTCCTCCCTGTCACTCCACACCTGCTCAGGTAGGTGCCCAACAAGAATAGGTGGTATTGTGACACCCAGCAGGCCAGCCCCCTTGCCCTGTGGGAGATGCCTCGTGCCCTCTTCCCTCAGGAAGAGACAGAGCGCTGGTCACCAGTGGGTTCCCAAGAGGAGCAGGGGAATGAGCACACCGCAAGAGGCTGCTCACTGTCCCAGCAGGGGCAGCAGGCAGGCCCAGAGTCTCCATGCTCACGCCAGGGCTCCCAAGGCAAGGGCAGCAGGAGGCCAGGCGTGTCCTGGACCTCCTTCCACAGAGCAGCTGGGCCATCTGACTCCCGGTGCTCGTGTCCACTCCCTGAGCTTCTCCCTCAGCCACATAGCATTACCTGTGGCAGGTCCTCAGGGGCCTGGAGAGACCCCGAGTCAGTGACGCACAGTGCCACAATGGTGCTGAGGCCCAGAGAGGACAAGCTGCTCGCCTGGCGTCACACAGTGGCTCAGTAATCTGACACCACAAACCAGGCCCCTTGCCCCCCAGGGAGTTACCCTTCCTAGCACCCCAGCACCTCGGGTGTGTTTGTGTCTCCATGTGACTGTCAGGCCTCCGCAGCCACAAAGCTACCATGACAACTGCCGAGGGGCGCGCAGCTCCAGCTGGCTGAGCACTGCGCAGGGAGCTGAGACCTGGGTTCTAGCCCCACCACCGCATGTCCCCTTCCTGGGCTTCAGGGCCTCAGAGGCCAGCTTCTCAAGTCGGAAGGGAGGGTCATGGGCTAGGTCAAAGCAAATGTGTGTGTGGCGTCAGGGTCAAGGGTGGCAGGTGGGAGTGGGGAGGAAGGGACCCTATAAGAAAGGAGTCCAGAATCCCACCCTCCTGCCTTCACCAAGTGGCTCTGCTCTCATCTGGGGCCTCTGCTTAGGGTTACCCAAAAAGTACATGACTCTGTGGCACCCCCTGCCCCCCCTCTGTCCCCAGGAGGCAGACTCTTTAAGGGGCTGTACTGTGGGAGGAGCGGCACGGGGACAAAGGGTCCCCGAAAGCCTTTCACTGTGACACCCTCAGCTTCGAACCATCTGCTGAGCCCAGGCAAAATTGTGAGAAGTGAGAGAAACGAAGACACCGGCACTCGCTACAAGGGACACATGAGCTCCAAGGCAGCCGCTGAGCAGTTAGGAGAGGTGGCCGTGCCACCTGGGAAAAGAGGTCGCATTGCTCCTTCTCTAAACGGCCACATTGGGAGCCCTGGGCCTGGCAGACCAGCCCCAGCTGCAGGCTGTGCCAGAAGGGGCTGCAGGGACCAGCTGGGTGGAGCCAGCACAGACCTGAGAGCAGTCTGGCCCGGCAGTGGTCAGGGGAAATGGGTGTTCCCGTGGTCCTGAATGACCAGACCAGCAAACTCTCCAGGCCTTCCCCAGCCTCCCCAAGGTGTGGCCTGAGACAGAATGGAGGGTCAGACAGGCAAAGGTTTCCAAGACTCCACTGCCAGGAACGGAGGAGCCTGGAGCCTAAGCAAGTGAGGTGGAGAAGACGCTGAGGTTTGTCCTCCTGGGAGCCTGAGCCCCCACCCAGAGCAGGCAGGGAGACCACAGCAGACCAGAGGCTGATGGCCAAGAGGTCGCTCAGCAGGTATGGGCACCAGGAGGAGGTGATCGAGGCTTACCTGAGTCTGAGGCAGGGAGCTGGGAGCTGACCATCAGCTGGACCAGGACCAGGAGAGCAGATCCCCTGAGCAAGGGGCCTCCCTGCTGAAGGCCTGGGTGGGCCTGGGAGGGGGCTTTGGTTGGCTGGCCCCAGCCCCGGTCAGTGCTTTCTGAGGGTTGTACTCGCTCCATCCAGGCATCCTCGTGCTCTCAAGCCTCACTCCCATGGCACAGACCCAGCTATGTTCCCAAAGGGAGGTTGCATCCTGACAAGAAAGGTAGTTACAAAACAGGCCCATATTCAAGGGGGGACCAGATCCGGTTTCCTGAATCTCATACCAGTGGTGCATGGACCCCGGAGAGCCTGCACAGCCTCGGAGCCAGTGCGAGCCCAGCCTTCCAGTACAAGGAACTGTTCTTCCCCTCCTCTCCCCTGAACCAGAATGAGCAAAAGCAAGGCCACTGTGGATGGAGTGAGCAGGTGGGGCTGACTCCTGCCTACCTCCTTCCCATCCCTAACCCTGCTGTGGAACCCTAGATTCCTCGGAACATGGTTTGGAAACCAATGGCCTAGTCCAGCCCTTCCCCCGCATTTTACAGATAGAAAAATGGAGTCACAGAGAAAGGAAGGGAGTCATTCAAAGCCACACAGCCATTCTGGAGAAGAGCTAAGGATGTAGGACACAACTGGGAGGGTAGAGTCCTGAACATTCTTTTTCTAGTTCAGAAAACCATCGCCCATCATGTGTGGACAGGCGATCCCGTGGTCCCCCACAGTCTGGGGCCAGGCCCTCCCCTTGGAGAAGCTGAGCGCTCCTTCCGGTAAAGAGAAAGTCCTCTGGCCACTGCAGGCACTGCCCCTCTTCTGCAGGCTCCCGTCTGTCTGTGTCTCTCCCTCCCCTCCCTTCCAAGTCAGAGCAGGCTCAGCCCCAAACAGCTCCCAGACACGGCCGTGCCCTCGCTCCTGCTCATAATTACCCTGTGATAGATGTCGGCGTAGCTGCTAAAGGTATCTGCGTGCAGGCTTTATGGTCATTTTCCAACAGCCTAGACCTTTTAAACTCTCTTGTGGGAGCAGGTTAAGATGATTATGCAGATGGATGGACCCTGGTGCAATATTATGTCAGCGATGGAGATGTAGGAGCTGCAGACGAGGCGCGATTACCGCCTGGAGGAGCCTGCTGCCACCAGCTGAGACAGAGGGACCTGAGCAAGGACCTGGGCTCCCGGAGCATCACACACTCACACACTCATACACTCTCACACTCACTCACTCCTCCTCAACCTCTCTAGCTAGTCATCTGGCTAAAGGCGGACTCTGTTCCCATGGAAACGTGAAATGTCAGCCATGTCTGTTGGGATACCAGGAAGGCACAAGTGTGCAGGGAGGAGAGGCAGCCAGGACCCACGGAAGACCTGCTCCCAAGCTTTCTTGGTGGGAATGAAATGATCTACATCAGACGCAGAGTTGGACCCCACGGACAGCCCAAAGAGTGGCCCAAAAGGACCAGCACGTTCTGGTCAAGCCCTGGACCAGGGTGATGTCGCCCACAGAGGTGTTGCTGCTGTAGCCCTGCACACCTTCTAGAGATGCTGCGCACTTGGCTCTGTGCTTCCCTGAAAAGCAAGGAAGAACGGACAACCACAGGTTCAGTTCCACTCGATGGAAAGAAACTCCCCCTTCTCGGCCCACCTTCTCTTGGCTCTGCGAGCAAGAGAGATGTCTCCCAACAATGTCCTTGGCAGCACCTCTCAGTCAGAGGCACCATAACTAGCTTCTTGGGGATGAGTCACCTAACTCTGCGTCTTCAGCACAAGCTGAGTGCGTGACGCCAACGCGGAGTTCAAGGAGACAGTTCTCTGGGAAGAGGCAGGCGGCAAGGTGGGGAGAGGCTAAGCCAGGAAGGTCAAGCGCAGACGCTCCTGGGGGGTGAGTGGATACCACAACCTTCTACAACCCTCTAGAAATAGAATTCCTCTCCTGCCGACTGCAGAGAGTTGATGGTGGCCGCCTCTGAGAGCAGCCAGCAGGGCAAGTATCCCGTATGCAGAGGAAGGTGGAACCACGTGCTTGGATGTCCACCAAGCAGAAGGTAGGAATTATCTGTGCCAGGTGCCTGATAATAATCTGGTCCAGAACAGCAGTGACTGTGAACAGCAGAAGAAACATTCACAGGCTCGCTGCCCCTGGCTCACCTTGGATTTGGTAACTAACCCTAAGACCACCGTGACTGGGTGGAGGCTGCTGCTTTGCTGACACCTATGCCCAGGCTGGCTCAGGACGGGTGAGCCTGGGCCTGAGGATGGACAGCCATGGAGCTGGGGACAGGGCCAGGGGAATGAGGACAGGGTTGCCTTTCCCATCAGGATCCTATTCCGTGCCTGAGTAAAGGGGCCCACACCACAACCCGCATCTCCCAAAGCCAGGAACTGGAGGCAGAGAAGAGAAATGGACTCTCTGCTGGTGCGGGAAATGGAAGCCCAGTGCCACTCACATCTCCATCTCCTGTGATTAGCAGCTCTCGTTGGCCGAGCTTCCCCCAGCACCAGGCACTGTCCTGAGTAACTTGCATGCAGTTCATCCTCTCTGCTCCTTGCATCAAGCCTGCAAGGGCCATGCAATTACCCCCATTTTACAGGCAGGGATACTGAGGCTAAGACAAGCAGTGTAACTCCCCAGGGTCCCCCAAGGGGATGGGGTCTGGCCCGGCACATGGAGCCTGTTGCCCCAAGAGAATCCGCCTCAGAGGGCCCAGCCTTCGGAACCAAGTGCATTGGGACTTGAATCCCAGTACAGCTGCTTCCTAACTGTGTGACCTACACTGAGAGATTCACCCACTCTTGGCCTCCGGTTCTTCCTCTGTAAGTTGGTGTTAATTATGCCCGTGTCCAAGAGTCCTTGTCAAGGCTGAAGGGATTGTGTAGGAAGTGCCCCCGGACCACAGTGGTGCCAGCTATGTGGGGACGGGGCACCTAGGGGAGGGCAGGGCCGGCTGTCTCTGGACCTGGGGCATCTCAAACAGCCTGTAACTGAATAAACAGCTGTGGAGTGAGCGTGGGCTTCTCCCTGCTGAAAAGCAGCATGTGCTCACAGAAAACATGAGAAATGAACACAGGCATTTCATAAATGTCACGCCTAAGTCCCACCTCTGAAAAATAATCTCTGTTCTGCTTTCTCTGATAGGTAAATCCTGTGAACTCCTCACCTCCCAGCCACAACTCCTGCCACTCATACCTTGGCCAGAGACTCCCAGACAAGCTGAGCCTCCTCCATGCGAGCCTCCTCTGTGCCAGCCTGTCTGAGTACGGACTGAGGGAGCTGCCTCCCTCCCACCCACCCCGCCTCTGCCACCCACCAGCCCTCAGCCCTGCCACAATCAGGAGTGGGGGCCGCTAAGCAGTGGGGGCTTCAGAGCTGCCACATCTCCTGAGGAATGTGACCAATCAGATCCTTCAAAACAGAAGCCTTGTGGGAAGGGAGGGGCCTTAACCTGCTCACCCGGAGACGCTTCCTAGAGGTGCTCCTGCCGGAGCATGGCCAATGGCCCTTCATGGCCTGGTCCTGCCTGCCCCGCACTCCTTCCCACCTCCTCCGCCATGCACCCGCCACACCAGACAGCCACATCGGTCCCCACACAGTCAGCCCCCTTTGCTGCCTTAGTCCCTCAACACAAATTGCTCTTCTCCCTTCTGGGCGTGACTTCTTGTCCATCCTTCAAGAGCTCACTCAGGGGTCGCTTCTTCCAAGCCAGGAAGCTTCCCTAGGCCCCTAGCATTGGTGCGCTGGCCTTACCCTGTGCCCGCACCCCCGGGCTCACCTCCACTGTAGCATGAGCACCCTGTTCTCACGCTCTGATCCTGTCAGGCCAGGAGCTTGGGGAGAGCATCGGGTGGTGTGGGTGATGGGAGGACAGTCTGCCACCTCTCAGTAAGTGCAGTGGGGAGCTATCTGGTCCCAATTCTTGACAATCCACCTGTAAGACACATCTATGCCTCCCAGTATCTAGAACAGGGCCTGAGAGAGTTGGGCTCACCAAATGGCCAGTGGGAGGGAGGGAGGACTTAAGGAGAGAAGAGCAATGGGTGGGTGGACCACAGGATGCTGAGTGCGGCTTTCCCCTGGGTCCCAGGCTGGCTGCTCGGGCCCACAGAGGTGATGAAGGAGCAGCAATAAGAACATACCAAGCAGGCTGGGCTGGCTGCTCCCCACAGGCCCACCTCCAGCCCCTCCTCTCACCCTGTCCTCAGCGAGGAGCACGGAAGGGGCTGGGAGTTTGACCTGCAGAGGAGCAGAATCATGGTGAGAGGACACTCTCCTCCAAACTGAGCAGAGCGAGGCCTCCCGGAGAATCATTCCCAGAGACACGGATGCCCAGCAGGAGAGAAGACTGGTGCCTCACCTCAGCTAGATGCTGGCCGTGCAGAAGTGTGAACGTAGGGGAGTCCTTTGGGGGGCTTAACCTATGTACCTTGGGATTTGGGGGGGCATTGAGCACAGGAAGGGGTGCCTTTGTGTCTGGCAGTTTCTCCAGGAAGGAGGCTTGCTGAAGAGACCTGGTGGACCTCTGGTGGCGGGATAGGAGGCCAAATCATCCCATTTCACTGATGGGAGATGACCTAAATGGAAGGTCTTGGAACCACCCATTCCTGGAGATGCAAGGGAGGAGAGGTGGGGTTTCAGATGAGCAGGCATTTCTCCTTCCCCACCAAGGAGAGAGCTTAGACACAGCTGAGGTGCTGAAGCTTCAGGCCAGACCAGACCAGAGGAGGTTCTGACATCTAAAAGGGGTCAGAAGCCAGGGACTGCTCCGACATTGTGAGGGACAAAGGAAGAGGTTGAGCGGAGTGGGGGGAGGGGGCTAAAGGAAAACCATGTCCCGACCAGTGAGTGCCCACTGAGCTGGGACCCTTCACCCAACCAGTCACGGAAGGGAGGAAGGGAGGGAGGTAAAGGGGGTGTGGAAAGAGGGAGTGGAAGAAAGGAAGGAAGGAGAAGGGAAGACAGACTTGCCTTGGAAGCCCAGGCTGGGAAGCAGGTACATGGGCACCCCCATCCTGCCCACGCTCCTGCGGCCACACCAAGCCCAGCCTCTCAGCGACTGCACAAGGGCTCCTCTGAAGCCCATAAGGTGGGCCCTGTGTCCCAGGAAAGGGTCTAGCCCAGTGGTCGGCAAACTGCGGCTCGCGAGCCACATGCGGCTCTTTGGCCCCTTGAGTGTGGCTCTTCCACAAAATACCACGGCCTGGGCGAGTCTATTTTGA
Source organism: Plecotus auritus (assembly GCF_963455305.1). Classification (NCBI taxonomy): domain Eukaryota; kingdom Metazoa; phylum Chordata; class Mammalia; order Chiroptera; family Vespertilionidae; genus Plecotus; species Plecotus auritus. The sequence continues at coordinate 51,569,081 of NC_137783.1, read as the reverse complement.
AGAAGTGGCGTTAGAAGACGTTTAAGTTTAAAAAATTTGGCTCTCAAAAGAAATTTCAATCGTTGTACTGTTGATATTTGGCTCCGTTGACTAATGAGTTTGCCGACCACTGGTCTAGCCTATGTGCTCACCCCATGACACATCAGACTCACCTGGGGCGTCTTTTAAAGTTATCCACCACAGACCCCACTTCAGATCCTAGACCGTGGCTTGGAGAGGGGACTGGAGATGGATCAATTGAAAAGGCCCCAGGTGATTCTCACATGCAGCCAGGGGTGAGAGCCAGGGGGAACCAGAGGCGGTTCTTAAAGGGTGGTTCTTGCACCAGCAGCAGCAGCATCACCCAGGAACTGGTAGAAACACAGATTCCTGGCCCTGCCCCTTACCCAGGAATCAGGCACGCTGAAGTGGAACCCAGCGATCTGTGCTGACAAGTGCTCCAGGGATTCTGACCCAGGTCAAAGATTGAGAGAGAGGGTGAGGCAGACAAGAGGTGAGGCATGGGCGGTGGGATAGGAGAAGCAAGCTCCCATCCGAGCCAGGTCGTCCTCTCTCCAGCCCTTCAGCTCCCAGGAGACCCACCTGCAAGCCGGGAGCACCAGGCATCTTACACTAGAGAGTGGCTCATTACTCGCAAAATGCTGAGCTCCCGTGAGCACCATCCATTTATTCACTCTGGCTTCCCAGGCGCATGGGGAGTGAGGGAGCTGCCTGTGCTCCCATTAACCAGCCCTGATTAAATCCGCTGGCTCCTCAAAGGGCAGTGCCACAATAATAATAATTTACTAATTGTCTCCAAGCTGGATTCACCCTCATCGTCCATGGACAAAAGAGAGCAATGAAAGGTCTCCCAAATTCTGGGAGCCTAAGCCGTGCCCCTCCTCCAGCTAGGCAGGTTTCGGAGGAGGGTGTGGGTGGCAGGGGTGAGGCATGAAGGACCCAAGATGCAAAGCCGAAGGAAAGGGACAGGGATGGGTGTCTTCGGGATAGTGAGGCAAACAATGATGAGAGAGCCCAGGGAACTGGCTTGCTGCTGGTGGGAGTCACACAGAAGCTCAGCCTGCAGTGGTTGAACTCCCAGCTTCATCTTTTATCCAGCAACCCCCTTCCACATCACCTTTTCCAGGAAGCCTTCCCAGGCTGCTGTGTAATGACACTGGTGTGAAACTACACACTTGGAATGAGCCCCTCTGCACCCCTGAGCCTTAACCCTTTTTGCAGAGAAGGAGTTAGGGCTCAGAAAGTGCAGTAATGTGGCCAAGGTCACCCAGTCAACTGGAGAGACAGCAGGATTAAAAGCCAGTTCGGCGAGCACAGGGCTCTTCCCAGACACACAGTCAGCCGAGCACGCAGGGAAAGTAGTTGTTCCTTCGAGGCACTTTCTCCCCATGTGTCATCTTTTCAACTGTTTTTAAGGGAATAAGTTGACAGGAGAGTTGTTTTGACTGCGGTGAAAAGTCTTTAAAGAAAACAGTACAAAAACGAGCCTGGAAGCCAGCAAGCAGGCAGAGGGACCGTGCTTTCTAACGCTCTCTCCCAGCCATAAGCAGGCCCAGCCCTCGCCTCCTACACCAGCCCAGGCTCCCTCCTGCCATGTCCAACACCCCTTCTCTCCCTTGCAGCCCCTAATCTCCTGTTACCAGCTCCCAGACATACTTACGGTATGTGAGACTCGACAGCTCCCAGTCTAGACTGCAGACTCCTAAAGTCTCAATTGCTCTTTCGTCAGTGGAGAAGGGCTGCTTCTCCATCAAGCAGCCAACCACCCGCAAGCCCTCGTGGAGCTCCTAGGGGCACCGGGCTGTGCAGGGAGATAGCGATGCCTGAGGATTTGATGGATCATCTGGGGTCAGAGGAGGACGGTTCAGACACTGCCTGGGCTGGGCCTCAGGCTAGATGCTAAGCTTCCAAGGAAAGCAAGGCCCAGGCCTTCTGGGTGCTCCACCAGCCCCCTGGGGGGGCGGGGGGTAGGCAGAGAGAAACCCAGGCTGTAAAGGGACTCTGTACATTGCCTTTCAACAGCCTGGTCCCGAGATGCCCTGGCCTCCAACTGCTCCACACCAAGGCTCTGCCATGCTCCCTCAACACAGATTCTCCTCCCTCCTTGATTGAGCGCTTACTAGGTGCTGGGCGCTGTGCTCACAGCAGGGAGAATGGACATGACATCTGTGGTCCTTGAGTGGGTGCTCACCTGTCCTCACTCTCATCCCCGCGCTGGGATTGGGTGCATTTAAGGATAGGTATTCACAGTAATGCTCCATGGGACCAGCACCCACTTGTCTGCTCTCTCCCGAGACCTCTCTGTGAGTGGGTTCTGGCATCTCCTGCCCCCCCCCACCCCCCACCCAGCCCACCTAGGTGGTCCTCCTCCTTCAGCAGCTGCTCCAGGCCTAGTGCTGCCTTTTCTCCTCCGGGTCCCTCAGATGTCATTTGGTTGTCACCATCGGTCTTCACTCATGAGCTATAACACTGTAACCACCGCGGAGCCATGTTCCCGTGTCTCCTGGGAACAACTCCGGCAGGGGGTCCAGGGCGCCTTTGATGCCTGTCCCCGAGGACAGACAGTTCTTGGAGGCTCAGTGGAACCACAGCCCCTCCTTGGCATTTAGGCAGAGAGAAGAGCTCTCCTTTGTCATCATTCTGGAAAGAATGGCTCCCTGGGGGCAAGGCTCTGCTTAGTCACAAACAGGATTGTCAGACTGAGAGCCATTTATTCATCTCACAATCGCCTAAGTGCCTCTGGTTTTTTAAAAAAGTTACCGTTTATGCACAGCATGCCAATCCTGTCACTGCTCTGCCTTGAACCCCCACCACTACCCTCTGAGGAAGGTGGGCTCAGAGAAGGGACTCATTCAAGTCACCTGCAGTCAGGGCACACTGAGTCCAGCCCCCACTGGCTCTGGGTCTCGGCCAGGGGCACCTGCCCGCAGCGGCTGCCTCTGCCTCTGCCCCCCTGCCTCTCCAGGTGGGGGAAGTGTCAGCCTTGCTGTAAGCACCCGGGCCCTCGCTGTGGATTAACTACCTGAGGCCTCCCTCTCTAGCAGCCGCCACTGCGGCAGCGACTGCAGTCAGGATGAAATAGAGCCGCAGAGAAACCAGCAGAGCCGTGGCCATAAACCATCGCTCTCTGCCAGGAATCGCTGGTGCCTCTCACAGGAGGGGGTGGGGGTGACAGTCGAAGGATATGTCAGCTAGAAAGGAAAGGGGGAGGGGGAAGGGTCCCTTCTGGTCCACACTGTACCCTGGGAGGATGGAAGGGGGAGGGAGAAAGGATGTTCTGCTAGACAGAGGCCAGGTGCCCTTCCATGGACTGAAGGGGGTGGTGCCCAGGCGGCTGCATATTTCCCCCAGGAGATTGGCCATATTTCTGTAGGAGAGCCCCATGGTGGCCTCGTAATGGAAAAGTTAGGGCTCTGTTGTGCTGATATGTCCATCAATTCTGCCCCTGAGGGGAGACACGGTGCCTTGCAGAGCGGAGAACAATGGGCACCCGGCTGAGGATGCCTGTGTACATGCAAGCGGTCGCCCAGACACCACCAGAGGAAGGGATCAATTTGGAGAATTAGAGGCCAGCCCACTTTGCACGGCTTCTAGGAGGCATGTGCGGTAAATAAGGATGCAAGAAAAGAAACGTTGCATCATTCAATTAATTTTAGCCTTGAATCGCAGTGGCTAGGTTGGGGGGATGGGGGTGTGTGTAATCAATACCAAGCATTCAGCTTGCTAACATGAAGCACATTTCATACAAAGCTGGACATTTTTCTCCTTGTCATACAGAATTATCTTAATTATTGTTTCAAGGAACAACCTTATATAGCATCATCTAGTAGTCGGGAGGCGGCTCAGAAACTCGTCACTGAAATAATTTATGATTTTTCTTTCTAACATCTTGGTCTTGTTTGATATGCTTGCCATTTCTCCCTGACAGGGAGGTCGATTAAATCACATTTATATTGTAAACGTATGCATTGCTTTTTACCCAAGGCGCTGGATGAAGAGATACAGGGGCCCCAAGGGAGGGAGAAGCCAATCCACTTTCATATTGCAAATTTCTGCTGTTCGGAAGAAATGAATGGTTGCCAGGGAGAACTGGGAATTACTTGAGGATGCAAAATGTTATTTTAGAATCCTTTTGAGAGGGTTTTTTCTCTTCCTGCCCCCCCGCCCCGCTTCAACATTTTCACTTCTCCAGCTGCAACGCCAAGGAATGCACCTCGCCGGCATCCTTCAGGGGATGCGCCGAGCCACATTTCCTGCCAGCCACATTTCCTGCCAGCCGACCTGAAGCAGGCTGCCTCTTGGCCTCAAAGGAGGGTGAGAGACACGCAGAGAAAAAAGGAGCTATTCACGTTTTCCAAGGCATTTCATCCTCCCATCTGGAGCTGGAAGGGGCCACTCTGGAGGCTGCGAGTTGGATTTGGGGGGTGGCGGTTGTAAATAACAGAAAGTGTTGAAAATGAAGAGGGGAAAGGTCATTGGCAGGGACCAGGAAGATGTGGCACTGCACCATCGTTAACCTAACCGAACTAATTAGGAAACATTCAGGTTTTATAAATTATGCAAGACGCTCAATTTATACTTTTTCAAATTCCTACCATAACATAGATAATGAGGGAACATTTACAGTAACAGCATAACCTAATCAAGAAACCCTTTCATTAGCATGAAATCTTCCCACACGGTGTTTGTGAGCACAACAAACGGAATGATAAATGCCAGGGAGGCCAGAGAAGGCTAGATTGGGGAGGGTGGGGAGGGTGATGCTGATTCTGAGTTCAGCAAGGCCTGTGGCCCTATGATACTTCCCCCTCCCACCCCCAGCATGAAATAGAGCTTTCCCCGGGCTCAGTCTTTGCAAAAGGGCTGGAGAGATCAGAAAGGTCCCTGTGACTTCACAGCCCTTTCTGGGTGTGAGTTGGCCTGTGGGTGATTTATAACCACCTCCTCTGTCTTGAGCCTCTACTCCCCAGAGGCTGATAAAGGTGCAGACCTTTCTTCAGGTGGAAATACTCCCCAGAGGTCAGGAGTCATGGTCCTGTGGAAGGGGTGGGCCTCCGTAAATATGGGGCAGATGCCTTAAGTTCCGTTCATGGAGGTGGCTTTGCCTGGAGGTTCTGAGCTTACTGCTAGTGGACAGAAGGCAAGGAGAGCAGTCCAGCACCATCACAGAATCCCAGGACCCAAAGGCGGTCCCTCCACATTATCCAAGATCAGTGCAGCCACCTGAACTTTCACAGTCAGAACTTACTACCCGCTAGGGAAGTACCCCAATGGTAGACAAAACCTCTCAAAGGCTCTCATAGAGAATGGGGGCAAAGCTGAGGCTTCCTGTGACCTCTACAGCCCGACCCTTCCAGCAGTGGTTGGATGGTGGCTCCTGGACCTGCCAGCTAGGGCTGTCAGAACAATATACCACAGCCCACGTGGCTTACACAACAGACATTTATTCCTCAGTGAGGAGGCTAGAAAGTCCAAGATCGAAGTGCCTGCAAGAAGGTTTCACCTGAGGCCTCCTATTGTGGCTCATAGGCACCAGCCCTCCACCATCTCACTGTGTTCACGGGACCTCTTCTTTCTGTGTGCAGAGAGAGTGCAAGAGAGAGAGGGGTTCTCAATAAATGTGAGCAACTGGTATTAGGTAGAGCTGAGATCTGCCTCTAGTTCTACCTATCGGCCCTGGTTTTCACCCTCTAGTGCCAGGGAGAACAGCCTGCTCCCCACCATCACCCCAAAACCTGAAGATGGTTTTTTTTATGCTTACAGCTAGACACTCTTCATTCTTTCTACTGCTTCATATAACAAAACTAGAGGCCCAGGGCATGAGATTCGTGCACGGGGGGGGGGGGGGGGGGGGGTCCCTCAGCTCAGCCTGCACCCTCTCCAATCTGGGACCCCTCAAGGGATGTCCCGGTGGGATCGGGCCTAAACGGGCAGTTGGACATCCCTCTCACAATCCAGGACTGCTGGCTCCCAACCATTCACCTGCTTGCCTGACTGATTGCCCCTAACCACTTCTGCCTGCTAGCCTGATCACCCCCTAACCACTCCCCTGCCAGCCTGATCGATGCCTAACCATTCCCCTGCCAGCCTGATCGACGCCTAACTGCTCCCCTGCCAGCCGATTGCCCTTAACTGCCCTCCCCTGCCAGCCTGGTTGCCCCTAATGCCCTCCCTTGCCAGCCTGGTCACCCTTAACTGCCCTCCCCTGCAGGCCTGGTTGCCCACAACTGCTGTCCTCTGCCAGCCCAGGTACCCCTAACTGCCCTCCCCTGCAGGCCTGGTCCCCCCAACTGCCCTCCCCTGCAGGCCTGGTCACCCCCAACTGCCCTCCCCTGCAGGCCTGGTCCCCTCCAACTGCCCTCCCCTGCAGGCCTGGTCACCCCCAACTGCCCTCCCCTGCAGGCCTGGTCACCCCCAACTGCCCTCCCTTGCAGGCCTGGTCACCTCCAACTGCCCTCCCCTTCAGGCCATCTTGTGGTGGCCATCTTGTGTCCACATGAGGCGGCCATCTTGTGTGTTGGAGTGATGGTCAATTTACATGTTACCTCTTTATTATATAGGATAGGTGTGAATCACTAGTAGTGAGACACTGTTCTCTCTTTTGGACAAACCAAGGCATAAGCCATGAGAGAAGCATGGGTGAAATGGAATGAAACTGTCATTTCACTTTTTCTAGAACCATTCATTTATTCACTCATCATTCATTCATTCATTCAATGAACAAAATTGTAAGGCTCTCTGAAGCATCCAGGCCCATGCTTGCAGCTAAAAAGACAGAGTCCCTACTCTCATGGAGTTTTCAGCTTGCTCACTACTTATACCCACCCAGCCAGGACCCCGTTGTGTGGGAAAGGGTCCCCACTTGGGGAAAACCCTGACTGAGTTCTGAGTTTCTTGAGACTCAAGGGCCATGTGTGAGCCCAAGCCCAGGGCTCCCTGGTTCTGTCTTTCATCAAAGTCTGGCTTTCCCAGCATCACAATCTTCCCAGGCAGTGGGGCTATTTCCAGTGCCGTCTTGCTATAGCCATTCAGAGAGTGAGCTTCAACAACCCAAACTCTGGTTCTCGGGTTCAGGGAAACCCACGTCAATGCCAGGCAATGTTCTCTCCCACATCATTACCCAGGTTTCCATATTCCCTCCAGTAATCTGCAAGCTGCAGACTGTAAATTCTGCCAGGAAGAGACCAGGGACAGTGGCATCCTGCTTTACCTTCATAGCTGAGAAGGAGGGATGGTCTTTGGGCTTCTCCCTATAGTTGTGCCAATTACTAAGAAAAGAGAAAGAAGCAAAACATTTTCAAAATTACTCCCAAATGTTCCTCCAAAAGCCTTAGGCTGACCCTGGCTGCCAGTGAACTATTTGTAGGGTGACAATTTCATACATCTTGGTCAATGAGCATAAATCTCTGGTAGGGGGGTGGGGTGGTGATGGTCTCAGTTTCGGCAAGCTTTCACACATCTGTTCCCAGACATCCAGCTGCTTGTCACCGGAATGGCACATTTAAATAATAAGCTAGAGGTCTCACATCCAGAGAGTTGGGGGTCAGGCCAAGGTCGTGCAAATGTGAGGCTGAGATAACTGCTTTCTACAGGCAGTTGACGGAAGACAAGCACCTGAAATCCATGTCCAGCCCCAATTCCCATAAGCCCTCAGAGCCAATTGGAGGAAAGAGACCTCTCCATTTTATGGATGAGGGAACTGAGGCCCCAGAGGCTGGAGAAGGAAAGAGTTTAGAATTAACGGATTGTTCAGTTCGATTATTTTGTTGCTAGATGGAATGATTCAAAGGCCGTGCCTATCCAGTGGATTCAGCAGGACACAATGGTCATCTCCATCCCAGGGCAGGACAAATATGGGCCTGCAGAGGTGATGCTCAGCACTCAGGGTCCTGGTCAGTCAGTGTAGAAGCAGGTGTTTGGGCTCCAGTCCATTGCTCTTGCATACACGCCCCAGTAGCAGCCTCTTCATCCACCAGGTGAGGTTGACTTAAATCTGTGCCTCGCTCCAAGGGAGATAAGAATAGTCATGCATCCACATCTGGAATGTCTTAGATATTGCTTGATCTTCAGTAAAAATTCAAGGGGAAATGTATGTTTTGGTTACATCATTTTTGTACCTAGGACTTAATAAGAATAGAGGTGAGGATGTGAGTGGGGGGCAGTACAAAGGCAAGAGGAGGGCGGAGCCAGTGTGTGGGGAGAAGCCAGGATACCTTACAGAAAGAGGCTGCTCCCACAGCACCATATTGCATATGATTACCCTTTGGTCTCAATTCCCGTGAGGTCCCCCTGGGAAGCAAATCTTCTTTCTGAAGCTCCATGAAAGCCTTGTGTCCTTGAACAAACCTTCTTCAAGAGGTGTTTGAACAGACCTTTACTCTTGGCAATGAAGTGAACCCAATTGAAGGTGTCTATGACCACCTCACTAAACCACCCTTGTCAGTGCACAGGTTTCATCATTTCTTCCTCCCAGATGCACATAAGCATCGGCATTGCAAGGCACAGCCCTCCCCTATGATGCCTGTCCTGGCTACAGAAATGCCCAGAACCTCTCCGAGGTAATTAGCTGCAATGAGTTATTGGCAGGAACAAGTAACTCAGGTCAAACTCACCTGATGGTGAGATCCTAGTCACTGCACCATGTTGGACATACTCTGTGCTACTGAACTTTTATTACAAACCAGAGACACGAAAGTGAACAACATTGAAGTTTGGACAGAGGCGAAAACAGTGTTTATTGAGCATCAGAAGAGATATCAGACAGGGGAGTCCAGGAGACTTTACAGAGGGGATGCCATGTCCCCTGTAGGAAGGGTGGGGAGAGGGAGGGAAGGGCATTCCAGGCAATGGGAATGGGTAAGGGAGGGGCATGAATGCATCTAGCTCATTTGGAGAATGCTGATGTATGCTATTAACCTCAGCTGGTCCCATCAGCTATCAACTGTGGCCACTAATACCTGTGGGGACGTGGGTAATAAGGGGAGAGGGGGGAAATGCAGAAGTATTTCCTTTCAAATTTCCTGATTTGCTCTTATCAATTAAAGGCCAGTGATGTCACCAGATGGTGTTATTGTATGATGAGATATCCTGGGGATAGGGCTTTCTCCAAATTTCACAGATGAGGCCCATGTGGCTCAGAAAGGTGAAGTAATTTACCTGAGGTCACCCAGCAAGATAATGAAACAGTCATGACAAGGATCCAATTTTGCTGACCCCAGACTCCTGGCATCTTTCACAGGAGCCTTCTCAGGGCAGCCAGTTGTGAACATCTTTTGATTCTCTTCCCAGTGGACTCTATAGTGAGGCCTTCCAGGGCCTGGCCTTTCATTATTTTTCATGCTGTTTACATATGAGAGACAAGATATGTGAGGCAGTCAGGAGGTGTGAAAGAGCACCAGGTCAAAGTTAAAGCTCTTGGAGGCCACAGTGCTCTTCCCTCCCCCTCTGCCTCGCCACCAAATCCCACTGATGGTTAGGAAAATGACTGAGGTCGCCATCTGACTCCCAGCCGCGGGGCTGAGGCTGGGTCAGGGAATTGACAGCCTCTTCTGGCAGTGATGGAGGGGCTGGAGGCAGCCAAGGTTAGAAATGCAATTTCACAGAGGAGTTGAAGATGCTATGGGGGAGGGGACTAGGGGCAGACAGGAGGAGGGATTAGTGTTGGTTGCTGCTGAGGGCTGGTGGCAGGCTTTCCCAGCCAGGCAAGGGGCTCCCTGGAGCCCACAGGAAAGTGAATGCTCCGTGTTGGTTTCTACAAAGAGTTCCTTTTTAAGAAACTAGCTTTTCCCCCTTCTTAGTCCCCTTGCCCTTTAAGACTCAGCTTGCTTCCCCAGGAAGCCTTCCTTGACCACCCTGAGGCTGAGCTATAAACCCCTCCTCTCCTACAATCCCATATCATACTCTGTCTCAGCCCTTACAGCTTGGTACGGGGATTGTGTGTGCGTGTGTATATTGTGTTTGTGGATGTGTTGTATGTTTGTGAATGTGTTATTGTGTGTGTTTGTGCAGTGTGTGTGTGTGTGTGTGTGTGTGTGTGTGAGTTCCCCACTCGACATGGACTGCTTGAGGGCAGGCACCATATCCATGGCACTTCTGTTTCCTCAGGGCCTGGCACATAGTAAAATTTAAACACATGAAAATTGAATGTGTAAATGAATGAATGGAATGATTGAACTGACAAATGAACTGACAAGTGAACTGTCTTCAGGACACAACTTGGAGGACAGGGGCCTGCTCCGTAGATTGTCTGTCCACGCCTACCAGGAGCTAGCCTCCCTGAAGGCAGGGCTGTGGCCTAGGCTGAGCACCGCTGGGAGCCCCGTGTCTGCAGCAGGGATTCTCAGCCCCACCACTGCTTACGTTTGGGGCCAGATAACTCTGCTCTGGGGACGTCCGGTGTATTATAATGTGTGTAGTGGCATCTCTGGGCTCTACCCACTAGATGCCAATAGTAGCCCCCACCTCCTAATTGTGACAACCTACATTGTCTCCGGACATTGTCAAATGTTCACTGGAGGGCAGAATAGCCCCTGGTTGAGAAACATGGCCCACATGGGCCTGGCACAGAGTCGGATCTAACAGAGTTGACGAACTAGCCAAACTTTCACAGCCTTGCAGCTCTTGCTGGCTTCTGCCAGCCCCAGGGCACTGGCACCTGGGTCGGGGCTGACAATGCCAGGAGGATGTGAGGGCAGAACTTCCAGATCCCCTCTGGATTAGTTCCCAGCCCTGCCAGAGGACAGGCTGTGGAGTATGGACTCACTGCTTCCCTCTGCAGGCAAGCCAGCCTTCACCTCCTCCCATCCAGACCTAGAGGTTCATGATGTCACTTCCTACCCCATCTGCTCAGCACCCATGCACCTACTGCGGATTCGATTACAGTTCCTGAATGGAGAATAACCATCCCTCATGGCTCCTCGGATGAACCCGTTTATCCAGCAGAGCCTGAGTTAATACCTGGCTCCTGTGTGAGCTCAATTAAACTAGGCCAAATCTCTTGGCTTTTTTCCAAAATGGCCACCCTCTGAGACCAATATGGAAATGGGGTCTCATGAAGAGGCTACCAAATTCTCCAACCACTAAGCCACAGTGGGTGGTAAGGAATGTGACCTGGAGGTTCTTCACTGGTGGGAGAATTGCTATTGTGAGTGTGAGTGTGTGTGAGTGTGTGTGTGTGCGTGTGCGTGTGCGTGTGCGTGTGCGTGTGCTCCATCTACCTTCCCCTGTGGGGTTTGGCACTAAAACCAGAGGCTGGCAAAGGCTGCCAGGTTAGTGCCTCAGTAGTCTTGCAAGAAGTAAAGGCAGGAGACAGTTATGACTTGGCCGAGGCAGACAATTGTAGGTATACAAGGTTGAATGAAACTTCAGAAATTGGACCACCCAACAAAAAGAGCAGAGAACAAGAGAAGCCCAGAGGGCTAGGAGAGTTTCTTATGTAGTCCCTGCGCCAATTGGCATCAGCACGCTGGGCACTTTTACTGGAAGCAGGAATATAAGGACAACAGTGGCAACCATTACAGGGCTGAAACAGAGAGGACAGTGGAGGACTCTTTCCACTGAATCCACTGTTTTTTCCATTGATTCCATTGTTAGCATCTCAAGGCAGGGACCAAGTGCCTTAGGTTTTGCTATCCTCCGCAATGCCTTGTATGTAGCACACAGTGCAGTAAGTGCTGTGCATTTGTGGCCGATGGTTAAGACACCTGATGCACATTGACTTAGAAAAGTGGGCTTTCAGGTAAAACAGTTTGATTCCTTTGGTTATCTGGCTTCAGACCAGGTCTGTCTGCTGGTTGCCTGGAGACAAGCACCAAGAGGCATCTCTGACTGTTCTTCATTCAACCAATAAGTCTGCTCCACATGGCACTGAGGGTGTATGGTAATAAGACAGAGGGGTTTCTTTCCCTAATGGAGCTACACAAGACCCAGAGTCCTAAGGACACAGCCACCATTTGGGAGGGAGGGTGGAAGAGAGGGGAAAAGAGCCAGCAGGCACTGGCCAGCCTAGGAATTGGAAATCCTTTTATCCAGAATTGGTACACAGGCCCATCCCTCTCAGTTATGCAAACCCACCTGCAGAGCTTCTCCGGCCTTTGGTAGACTGCGTGCCTACATCACAGGCTGCTTCAGCCTATGCCATGTGTTTACCCAACAAGAAGCCCCCTGCCATGGCATGGCACTAGGGATTCCCAGTGACCACAGTCACTCAGAGAGCCTTTGGTTCCTGAGATGATTTTAACCGCGGAAGGCCCTCCCACACAAAATGATGTCCTCTTTATAGACAACATGAATAGACGTGAAACAAATGATGAGGTTGAATCGGTGATTTTAAAACAACCTTACAAAGAAAACCGCAGCCCTGATAGTTTCACTGCTGTATTCTACAGAACAGTCAAAGAAAAACTAATGCCAATTCTTCCCAAATTCCCCCAAAAGATAGAAGAGGTAGGAACTCCTCTCAACACTTGTTATGAAGCCAGTATTAACCTGATACCAAAAAAAACAAACAAAGACATCACAAGAAAACTACAGACCAATATATCTTATGAATATGGACACAATAATCCTCAACAAAATACCAGTAAACTGAATCTGGCAAGATTAAATGTATAAATCTAAAAAGAGTTATATACCATGACCAAGTGGAATTTATCCCAGGAATGTGCAAGGTTGATTTATCATTTGAAATTCAGTTAATCATCATATCAATAGAATACAAAACAAGAATCACGTTATTATCTCAGTAGATGCAGAAAAAGCATTTGACAAACTCCAGCAACTTTTCAGGCTAAAAACAGTCATCAAACTAGAAACAAAAAGAAACTTCCTCAACCTGATAAAAGGCACCTATGAAAAGTCTACAGTTAACAGTGAAAGACTGGGTGCCTAACCCCTAAGGTCAGGAACAAGACAAGATGTCCACTCTCACCACAGCTATTCAGCATTGCACTGGAGGTTCTAACCAGGGCACTTAGGCAAGGAAAAAAAAGAAAGACAAGGCATCCAGATTGGAAAGGAAAGAGTAAAACTATCTCTATTTTTAGATGAAGTGATCTTGTATATTAAGAATCCTAATGAATCCACTACAAAACTATTAGAACTAACAAACAAGTTCATCAAGTTTGGAGAACACAAAATACAAGATCAATATATAAAAAACAATTCTTTCTAAACTTGCAATGAACTAAACAATCCAAAAATAAAATTAAGCAAACATTTCTACTTACAGTCACATGAAAAAGAATAAAATACTTAGAAATAAAGTTAATAATAGCCCCAGCTGGGTGGCTAGGTTGGTTGAAGTATCATCCCGTGTACCAAAAGGCTGCAGTTTCTATTCCTGATCAGGGCAGAGACCTAGGTTGTGGGTTTGATCCCCAGTCAGGTTTCTTGGTTTTTCCTCAGGACTTGGGGTAAAGACTGGGAGAGCAGGGGAGGTGATAGCTAAAGGATATGGCATTTCTTTCTGAAAGATAAAGAAAATGTTCTAAAACTGGATATGGCGATGGTTGGACATATTTGTCCAAAACCATTGAAGTCTGCACTTTAAATGGGTAAATTGTATGATATGTGAATTATATCTCAATGAAGTGGTTTTTAATCTTTAAAAGAAACCTTGTGTCCTCTAAAACATTGGATTGGTTAGAATTTTAGAAAAGACATCCTCCCTCCTAACTCTCTCATTTTACAAGTGCAGGAACTCTGACCCATAAATGGGTGTTAACCAAACCCAGATCACACAGCACATGGCTGACAGGGCCAGATCTGGAGCTGTTATCCAACTGCCACAGACCTGAGGCATCGCTGAGCCCCTAACTCAAAGTTTCCATCCACAAAAGGGGCTTCCTCTCAGCCCTTATTTTCCAAACCCCAGCCCTGGTGCTAAAAGGGGGAGAGGACATGAATAAAGATTCAGGAACTCCAGGTGCAGCAGGGAGTTGCTCCCTGGAAGGTTTGGGGTGTCTTTCTTATCTTTGGTGTGTTTGACAGCCCCATCAGCCTGGGCCTTTGTCCTAGTCCTACTGCTCCCTGGGATCAGAGCCCAGGTCTGGTTGGGGGGAGCCTGGCTCTCTCCATCAGCATCTCACAGACTCACTGGGCCCTGCTGGATCGGTGATGTCTGGAAGCACTTACAACCACAACAAGTCATGCTTAGTTCCTTTTGGGTTCATTACTGTGACATTAATCCTGATAGACTCATTTAGGCTATAAGGTGAGAGAACTCCGTGTATACCCAGTCCTCCCAAGTCATGGCTGTTGAGTCTCATTCTGGAATAGCTGGGACACTCTTCTAAAAGCCCTCCAGTAATTCTTTGTCAGGAGGTTGGGGATGTGATTGAAAACATGCTAATGTCTCAGTGTCCCACCAGGAACAGAGCAGAGAGAGGCTTACGGTTCCTGGTGGGAGTGGGAGTGGGAGGCTGGTGTGGGGTGCAGTGAGGCAGCCACAGCCTGCGGGCCTGCACTTCATGAGGAGCTGCAGGACTCTGGTGACTGGACACCAGCCTACACTTAGGCCACAATGTCAGCCGCATGACCCACAGCTGTAAGATGCCCAGGCTCCCAAGACAACACCACCCTGCCCTGGGGCCTGCAGGGGCGCGGCCCCCTTTATCCAATCCAAGCTCCTCCAAGGGCCCTGCACCAGGCCAGCAACAGTTGGTGTGCAGCTTGAGCAAGTGATTTCCCCTCTCAAGACCCCAGGTTCCTCATTCTTAAAACTGAAAGAGAAACTTAGTTGAGAGCAGGGACCAGGTAAGTCATGCAAATGAGCAGAAGAGGGAACTGGGGGAAACTGGAAAATGCAGGCTGTATCTACAAAAATTTAAAAATTAACAAAAGTAATAATTATAATTAACACTCTATGGACCAAACACGTATCTGCAATGTGCATTATCTGGCCAACCAGCTTATGACCCCTACTCTAAACTTTTCTGTAGGTCTCTTACAACTGTGATATCCCATGATTTTAAAAACATCTCCCACCTCCTTCCACCTCCCACCTCCAGCCCCACTCACTGCCTCCCCCGTGTCACAAGCTGGCTAGCTCACCATCACCCTCTGTGCCAACCTTGCCACCAACTCTGCTTTTGCACATGTTGACCACTCCCTCCTCTCTAGGGCCTCTCTCCAAACCTCCCTCCCTTCCAGTCCCAGGTCGAGGCTGATCTTGTCCCATTGACCTCTCAAGGCCAGAGTGGCCTTTCACTCACCTGATCTGCATAGCTGTGACCCTGCAGGAGTGGCCTTCTGACAGCACTCGTGTGGACTGTCAGCAACATGACGGCAGGAACCGTGTGCTGGGATATACACCAAGATGGCACTGTGGCCCGAGGCTCTGCCCATCCCTGTGGCCGGAAGAGGACTGGGCACTAAACTCCCATCAGGAAGCTGCCCCATATGAGACTCGGCCTGTGTGGTCATCCACATGAGGCTCCTTCACCCTCAAGATAATCTAATAGCATCTGTTCCTTCACCCCCACTTTACTTATGAGAAAATGGAGGTCCTGCCCTGGCAGAACAGCTCAGCTGATTGGAGCACTGTCCCATACACCAAAAGGTCTCAGGTTCAATTCTGGTCAGGGCACATACCTAGGTTGCGGGGATTTGATCGCTGGTAGGGCGCATATGGGAAGCAACCGTTCTATGTTTCTCTCTCACATCAGTATTTCTCTCTCTCTCTCTCTCTCTCTCTCTCTCTCTCTCTCTCTCTCTCTCTCTCTCTCTCCCCCCCCCCCCCTTCCTGTCTCTCTAAAATTAATAAACATATTGGTGGGTGAAGTTTTTTTAAAATGAGGTCCTAAGGGGACCTAATAAAGACAACAGGGATCTTGGTTTGGATCAATATTTGCCTCTGTTTTTTGTAAAAACAAAATTGCTGCAATCTCCTCCCCACCAGAGCAGGGACGGGGATGAGGCGGTGGAACAAAATTCTCACTGAGGCAGCTGAAGTCATGAATCTCCTGTTGAGGAGGAAAATATGGTGAACAATTTATAGCATGAAAAGGGTAATGGAAGCAGCAGCATCCAATTCTCCTTAGCAACCCCTCCTCCCCACAACATCAAAACATCTTGGCATCTTTAAGATCAAGGCAGGAGATAGCCCCTGGCCTCTAATTGCTCTCAGTCTAAGGCTGTAGCTAACATGTTATTAAATATGTAAATAATATGAAAGCCAGAAGAGAATTAATATTTTATATATAATGATTTAAGATAAATTCTCCTGTGTCTAATTTTCTGTTTTTAAATACATAATGCACGGTGGAGTCCAAAGTGATTCATGGTGTTTTATATTGGTTAAAGACGTTCGGGGCTTCTCTGAAGCAGCTTCCTAAATGATTAACCTGAAGATTATTATTACAAATAGAATTTGTTTTTTAAAAAATTAATTATGTGGTTAATCAGAATAATAAGCATGGAATTCCTTGCTGGTGGGCTAATTTTAAATGGGGAAAAGGAACCAAGAGAGGGGTTGCAAATCCTAATGCCTCCAGGGCCTAACAAGTAAATGAATGAGGCAGGTTGAGTGGCAAGAGGGAGAGGTGGGGACTGCAGCAAACTGTGAGAGTCCAAGCCCCATTGCAGGGAGAGCCAGTTGTCCCAAGCCTCAACCTCAGATTTTTATGTGAAGTTTATTGATATGTAAAGTTGGTTCCTGGATCTAATATTTTCAAACATTGTGGATTCAGAAGAAGATGATCTGGGTGGGAAGGGGCACCAGATTACAACTGCCATATTGAGACAGGTGGCTTGAAGGACTGTTGCCACCAAATGCAGGTCCTTCCATCCTTGGTGCAGTGGAAACAGTTTGCTCTGACCTTTTCCGATGATAAACTGGTGAAGATAAAACCTGATTAGTCAGGCTTTTGGGAGGGCAATTTGGCAAGATGTGAGAAAGTACAAATCCTTCAGCCCACCAGTGCTACTTCAGTTCTATTTCTAAGAACTCATCCTAAAGAAATAATTAAGAATGATCCAAAAATTGCACTTTAATTATGTTCTGCATAGTACTGTTTAAAATAGCAACAAAAACTGTAACCAACAGTCATGTATGATTACTGAATTACATTATGATGCATCTAAAAACATCACAACTGTGCAGTCTTTGACAACTATCAGTAGGCATTCAAAAACAAATTTAAAGAAAGCATGAATGAAATATACTTGTAGTATGACCAATAATATTATTTTTTAACATGGACCTACATTTATATGCCCAAGGAAAAGGTGGGAAGGTGATCCGCCAAGTAATCCACAATGGCTACCTCTAGATAGGTAGGGCAATTTCTAGGTAAACTCCATCTCTTTCTTTTTGCTTGTTTATGTTTTCTTTAAATTTCTTTATTGATTAAGTTGTGTCCTTATTCCCCCATTACCCCCCTCATGCCCTCACCCTTGTTTATGTTTTTTAAATGACTTCAAATGAATGTTCAGTGCTTCTATATAAAATCAATAAGAAAACATAAACTTGATATGACCTTGTGTGATGTAAAAACTCTGGCCTGTGAAAGTTGCCTGTCTAGATCCCCATTTCACTCTGTTGAAGACTCTGTGTGGGCTGCTGAGGGCTTTCACCTCCTGAATCTCACAGTTCTCATCTGAGGAATGAATGATGGTGCTACATAATGTCTAAGGTCACTCTGTGATTTGAGACCACAGTCAAGGGACTTGCAGGACATGGCAGCTCATCTATCTATTTATTCATAAGAATTGATTGACTGTCAGATGGATGCCAAAGTTCATGCCAAACTCTGAGCCTGACACTCAAAAAACAACAAGGTGAGAGGCGGAGAGGTACAGGTAAGCAGCACTCACCTCTGCCTCACCACGTCATGTTGAAACACAGGACTCTAGAGAAACACAGAGGCGGGGCCCCACCTACTTTAGGGACTAGTCAGAGATTTCCTGAAAGAAATGGCACCTGAGCTGAATCATAAAAGATGAGCAGGAATTAGCCATCCAGTTAGGGAGGAATCAGAGAAAGGCAAAAGGAAGAGTGTGTACAAAGGATTAGAGGTGAGAATGGGTGCTGAGGTAGGGGGATAAGAGGCAAGGACTAGATCATAAAGGTGCTGTGTTCCCTGCTTAAGAATTTGGATTTTAAACTGGGATGAAGGGAGCCCTGAGGTTTTTAAAAATGAAGGAAATCCTGTGGCCAGAGTTTTATAAATCTCCATGGCAACAAGAAGATGGATTGAAGGAACAGGACCCAAAGAGACTGCTGTAATAGTCTAGGTTGAAAATGGTGGCAGTGGTGATGGAGAGGTGAGACTTCGGCACCTGCTGTGTGGGTGAGGCAGAGGAAGGAAACTTAGGGGACGCCCAGGTCCTGGGCTTTGGCAGCTGGTAGATGGTTGTGCTTTTCACTCCAATGGGAATTACTGGTCCAAAAGCACATTTGGGGGAAAGGCCCATATGAAGTTGTAGGAGCTTATGAACATCTGAGTGTCTATGTCAACTAGGCAAATGGACGAACAAATCTGAATTCAAGAAAGATCTAGATTTGGAATTCATCAAAGGATCAGCTATAGTAGAAGCCAAGGCAAAGATGAGATGATCCCAGAAGAGAGACCAGTGAGCTGTGCATGGAACTCTGGAATCCACAGGCAGGGGGGCAGATGGAGACTGAGAAAGAAGGCCCCAGGAAGGAGGTCACTGAGAAGGAGGGTTCAGTGAGGCCGGGGGGCTGTGGGGAGCAGTTTGGAGGCACAGAAGGCCGACAGGAAGAACATTGTAAAAAATAGGAAATAACCAGCAGTGCCACATGCTTCTGCAAGGTCATGTGCAATGGAGTCTTGGTGGCATGAGAGAGGAAATGGGGTGCACAGGGGAGTGAAGTAGACTCTCTCAAGTAGAGTGCCTGTGTGGAGTGGGGTGGCTGAGCAGGTGTGGGTAACAGGAGATAATGCAAGGGCTGTGCTCCTCACAGGGCCAGGCTCAGAGCAGGATTTCGGGAAAGGCTGGCTTCCTCTCTCTGCTGAGCTTCCTACGTAGAATCATGCTCCTCTATTTCCTGAAATTGTGCCACTGGTCACTGGTCAGGACAAAGGGTACAGTGATTCCATCGGTATGCAGTCCGGGGTCGCAGAGGAGAAAGGGCCAGGCTCCAGCACCCAAGTAAAGGACCTCATCTGGCCCTGCAGGACACCTCTGCCAGCCTGTCCTAGAGCACTCACACTGGAAAGACAGCCTCCAATAGGGATCCCACCTACAAGAACAGTGGGGGGGCCCCCCCTATGTGGGAAGCAGGTCAAGGAAAGTCAAGGACAGAGAGCAAGGGGTCTTAAAGGCCAGAGGGGCACCACACACCTCTCTCTACCCTCAGCACTTTGCCTCAACTTTTAAATTTGCTCCACCTGCCCAAGTATCATCTTTCTTGAAAAACCCTGTCTTCCTGGGCATCCTGATCTCAGAACAAGACCTTCGAGGGGTCGGAGACAGCTGCTGCACCAGACCTCTCCCCTTTGCCATAATGCTCCACCAGCCTCTGCTGGGACAGGCCACCCGTGGAGCAGCAGAAAGAGCTCTAGACCTGGAGTTTCCTAGGCCTGAGATAAACCATAGCTCACGTAGTAGCTCGTAATGTTGTTCATGAAAAATTTCCAGCTCTGCACCTTCTGGACAAATACTAAGATTGTCCATCACGGCCTTCTGCTTGGGTGAGGTCATGTGACTAGTTGTAGCCAATGAGTTGTGAGCAGAAGGAAGGTGTGCAACTTCCAGGCCAAGCACTTGACCTGTAATATGAGATCCGCCAAAGGTCTCTCTTCCCCTCTTCATGGGGACCAGTAATGCATCAGACACCGGCTGTTTTGACAGCCTGAGTCCCAGAGCGACAGTGATGAGAAACAGAGCCCCCAGCCCACACCGGATAGAAATGTAACATGTGCAAGAACTAAAGCTTTGTTGTCTTGAGCTGCTGGGGCTTGTTAAGGCAGCAACACCTAGCCTATCCTGATTGACACAGCCTGGCTCCTGGGCAACCTTGGGCAAGCAACCTCATCCCCCTGAGGCCAGCATCCTCAGCGCAAAACTGGGAAGTAGCAATCAATTGCACTTGAGAGACTGGTAAGGGTTAGAGAAGGAGCGTGTAGACGTGAGCAGCAGCCCCTCACGCACAGTAGGTGCATGTTAGGGGCTCAGTGCTTTCCGTGACAGACAGCGCCTCTGGAGCATGCCTACTCCAGGATCCACAGAATCCTGACAGCTACACAATTTGTCCTCAGGCTTCCCCTCGGCCCTCCCAGAATCCCAGAGCATGGTTGCTCCTGCTTCCTAATGACAGCCATTCACAGATTTGAGAAATGTGGGCTGTGTGTGTGTGTGTGTGTGTGTGTGTGTGTGTGTATGAGAGAGAGAGAGAGAGAGAGAGAGAGAGAGAGAGAGAGAGAGAGAGAGAGAGAGAGAGAGAGAGAGATTGAAGCTACTCTCTGTCATGCTATCACACGCCAGCACCTGGGGCTGGGAACTTCACTTTCCTTATGAACAATCCTCCCTCTGAGTTTGTGAGGCAAGTATCATTGTCCTCACTGTAGGGAAAGAAAAGAGGTGTGCTGGCTACACCCTGTTCGCCCACCCACCACATCCATTTCTCACCCTTTGAGCCCTGCTCTGACTTGGGCAGTGGCCCCTAATGACTGCATCAGCCGCCCTTTGCCGCTGTCAGGACAGAGTGGGGTGGGGGGGCGCGCAGGGGCCGAGGGCGTTTTTTCCCACTCCCTTCCTGCTAGGCCCTACCCAGCATGACTGGAGGCTCCCCTCCTCTGTGTGCCAAGTTCTCACAGGGTCCTACCAGCACTGCCTCCATCACCCGGTCCCCTCAGCCTTGGGGACAGTCATGACGTCCTGCTGTCACCGGTCACTGAGAGCTTCGTCATCTCTTGGGTGTTGCTCTAATGCTGCCCCCGCGGTGCAGTTTTCTCTTCATTAGAACCATCTGGGCGAATTCTGTTTCTTGCCAAAGCCCTAATTCACACCCAGGTCTCTGACGCCAGGCCCTGCCTCTCCTATTACCCCACCCCACCCCCTGCCTCCCCTCTTGGGCCCCTGGGGAGTCTTCTCAGTAGAAAGCTCCCTGCTGTCCCCTTTCTGAACACGACACAGCCTGGAGGTCCCTCAGCTGCACCCTACTCCCTAGGCATGGCAACCTGGGAAGGGGGTTGCCCAGAACAGCCCAGGGCACAGCCTCTGCTCCATGAACCTCTGCTGGACTGCTCCTCTGGCTCCCTCCCTGGCTCAGCCCTAGACGGGCGAGCTGCCATGGGGCACTTCCTCCACCCTGGCTGACCTCGCGCTCCAGGAGGCCAGGATCCTGGCCAGGCAGTGGCGGCCTGAGAAAACCCACGGACACAGCTTTTGGGAACCATCGGAGCCAAGACAGCCCAGGGCCAGAGAAGGCAGGCGTTTTCCATTTTGGGTGTCCTTTGTTTTGCTTTGGTTTCTGCTATGGCAAGTGTGCCAGATCTTTGTCATCCTTAAACCAGTGATGCTTGTGGAACAACAGCCCCCAGTGGCCATCAATTACCGCCAGCCCGTCCTGTCCGAACACATCAGCCAGGCCCGCAGCATCCGCTCCTGCCACCTGCACCTCGCAGCTGAGCACACAGGGTGACCAGAACTCGCCAGAGTCAGCCAGCAGTGGCCTAGTCTCCTCCCCTCCATGGCTGATCCCTAAACCACAGGCACAGAAAGCTGGCCTCCTGATGGGAAAGGCCCTGAACCCTTCCCACCCCCATGAAAGCAGGTCTCTGAGCGGCTCTCAGAGTAGAGGAAACAGTTACTCGGGAAAAGATTTCTGGGTCAGGTCACTGTCACTATCAGCTATGAAATCGTGAGCAAGTTCCTCTACATCCAAGCCTCATTCTCATCCCTATTTCACTGGCGAGGAAGTGAATCCTGACTCTGGGCTGGTGCAAGGCCCATGTGCATTAAAGGTAAGAATGCAAATATTTCTGCAATGTCCCCTGTGTGCCCAGCCCTGGGCTAAGCACTTTGATTCTACCATTTAATTCCTTTGCCACCCCCTGAGGTTTGACATAGTGACAGCCTCATTGGGCAGGGGAAACCAAGGCTCAGTATGGTTAAGAAACGTGTCCAAGGTCACACAGCTAAGACAAACTAAAGCTGAAATTTGAACCCTGGACTCTCTGATTCTAGAGCTCTCATTCATTTTTTTTTTCCTTTATTATTTTTTTTTTAATTTTGGTTCTCTGTGGCTTTACTTTTTCATTTTTTAGTATGGAAATTTCTAAACATACACAAAACTACAGAGAAAAATACACTGAACTCCATGGCCCTTCACCCAGCTTCAACAATTACCAACATTCTGCTGTACTTGTTTCATCTATCTCTATGCCCATGACTTTTTTTTTCTTTTAGAGAATTTTAAAACAAATGCCAGGCATGGGTTTCACCAATAAAAATTTGAGTGCAGATCTGCAGAGCCCTTGTTCTTCACCATCACTTGAACTCTTGATGGCACTTGGGGAAGGGCCAGGAACAACCCAGAAGACTGGGCTTTCCTGCAAGGCAGGCAGAAAGAGCAGGGGCCAAGTCAGACCGGGCTCAAAACCCAGCCTTGTCACTGTGTCTCTGTGGACCTTTTGACGTGTCACACCTCTCTGATCACCCAGCTCTTCTTCCGTAAGATGGAGATAGTTGCAGTTTCACTGAGTTGTCATCTAAACAAGATAGTGAATGTTGATGGCCCAGCACATGGGATGGGCTCAGCACCCTGAGTTCACCTTCCCCGGCCCAGTATGTCCATTCCCTGGGGCTGCAATAACAAAGTACCACAAACTGGGTGCCTTCCAATAAGAGCAATTAATTCGTTCACCATTCTGGAGGCCACAAGTTCAAAACCAAGGTGTTGGCAGAGCCAGGCTCTCAATGAAGGTTCTAGGAAGGATCTGTTCTAGGCCTCTCTCCCGGCATCTGGTGGTTGCTGGCAATCCTTGTCATTCTTTGGCTCGTGGCAGCATAATTTCAATTTCTGTGTCCATCCTCACATGGCCTTCCCTCCGTGGGTGTGACTGTGCTCAAATTTCTCTTCTCTTGTAAAAACACCAGTCGTTGGGCTAGTGTAACCTTATCTTAACTTGAGCACATCTGCAAAGACCCTATTTTCAAATAAGGTCATAGTCATGGGTTCCGGGTGGCCACGAGTTGGGGAGGCAGGGACAGGATTCAGCTCAGTGCCCCTGAGCTGCTGCCTGCTGCCCAGGCCTGGGTGGCTTCCCTGCAGGTCGGGGACATTTCTGCTGCTCACTGAGGCTGAGGAACCCCCACCCCCCAAGGTAGAAAGGAGATTCTCCCTGGTACCCTTTCCCCTGCACCACCTGTCCTCACTCCTGGTTGCTCAGAAAGCAAGCACTGCTTCCTGGCACTTTGGAGAAGGAAATTCATGCTGAGGGGTATCCACCTGCCACCTCACACCCTGCCACCCTCGCTGAGTTCACCCCAGCCCTCCTTTCTCTCCCTGCCACCCTCCTGCTCAGGGGCCTGGGCACCAAACTGTCTGTCTCTGCACCCTCATCCCTGCTCTTCGTCTCAGTGACCCTTCTCCCGGTAACTCCCGTCCTCCTTAGGTCTCGCTTTCACCATCCCAAAGCCTTCCTGACCCATTCAGAGTCCTTCATGTGGAGTCTCTCTTCTAGCGCCCTGTTCCCCCCAGCCCCTGCCAAAGCACAAAGATCAATGTATATTTATTTCATTTTATTTACTTCTGTCCTTACTTGCTTCCCCACTGCAAGCCCCATGTGGGCAGTAACCTGATGTACTTCATTTGCCTCTCTATTCCCAGGACTTAGCGCGGTGTCTGGCACATAGTAAATGCTCAATAAATTCATTTTGACTAAATCAATAATGAAGTTACCTCTTCGGAACCATCTCAATGAGCAAAGGAGAGTTTAGCAGATCAAAGAGGGAGGGCTTCTTTTCCTTATGAAAAGGTAAGTTCCCCATCGGGGGGCACGTAAATACTCCCTTGTTAGGAAGTTCCTCCCGCTATGACCTCCACACAGGGCTCCGAACTTGGCTTCCACATCACACAGGCCCACACCGCTGCCCCGCTCCTCCATTCGCGCACGTGGGGCTGGCTCTCGCGCTCCTGCACCCGAGTCTTCCTTTCCCCAGCAGAGCAGCCCCCGTGTCTTCTATTCCTGGCTCCAGGCTCCAGGCCTCGGCCCCTCTCCTTCTCTGCTCCATTTCATCCAGGTCTTTCCTTAGGTCCACCTCTGGGTCCACACCCGCAGAGGGAGGCATTCCTTCTAGGCTTTCCAGTGTGGAGGACCTGAGCTGCCACCCCTGGCCGGCTGGACCCTCCTCTCAGGCTGGTTGCCCATTGCTAATGTGGGGGGTTTGTGGCTGGGAGCCCTGGACCCAAAACATAAAGTCAGCCACATGGTTAGCCTGTGGCCCAAGTAGTCAAGACTCTGGCCACATCACAGTATGAACCGCCCTGCACGTAGCATAGGACAGCCTACCCTCCCCCACACCCGTGCTCACCCTATAGATGTAGCTTATGCGGCCATCACATGACATAAGGGCTCACATGAACCTACCACTAGCTAGATCCCCAAAAAGAACCACAGAGGCATAAAAGCTCCTCTCCCAGAGGCCAGGCTCTCTGACAATCCGATTAGCCCAGTGGGACCTCACCTGGGCCAAGTTCTGCATTCCCAGAAATGGCCTATTGACCAGGGAGAACCAGAGGCCTGGTTATCCGAGCTCCAGGCACAGAAGAAAAGTGCCTGTCGAGAGACAGTGAGCTGCACAATGCCAGATGCAGCATCAGCTCCAGCCACTTGCCTTCAGGCAAGTGAGGACCCTCCTGAGAACGGAGACCCTGACTGGGAAATGTCCTGGCCAAGGTTCCCGGAGGGGCAGGGTGGGGAAGGAACCATCTGGGTAATTGCTGGGCAGTGTTTGCTCCAGGAGCCACACCCAGGAGGAGGTGGGCACTCCATCCCACCTGCGAGGCCTCCCCTGGGAAAATATCTCCACCTCCTTCAGCGAACAGCCCGACCTCCCATGCTGCGAAGGCAGCCCCCTGCTTCTCTCTCCCAGCAAGCCAGGTTGACCGCTGGATGCTAAGAACATAAAAATCCAAGGAAACAACAATGGGATCAGGATTCTGGCGTGGGTTTAAACAGACAGAGCCAGAGCCTGCGCTGTCTCCCTCCGCCCTGGAGCCTGCATTGCCAGCCCAGCTCTCCTCCGCTGAGTGTGCCGTGGGTGCACTGGAAAACCAGGGCTGTTTGGGGGGAAACCTAGCCCTCCCCAGCTGCACCCCACGAGGCAGATGTGGACAAATGTCAAGCAGGCATCATGGAACTGTTCCTCGGCCAGCGGCACGCCTCCCATTCGCCCCATGCAGACGTCCCTTCTTCCTGAGGCCCCTGTCTGCAAGGGGAGGCCAGCCCTAGACCTTCTCAATCAGAGAATCCCTGCTGCTCGGGATGTGTTTAAATTTTTCCTCCCCCTCTCTCTCCAGCATTAGTAATAACCGGCTCGGATGCCCACATGAGTCAGCCTTGCTGGAGGCCCAATTAGCTCGCCCACATGCACCCATTAACTGTCCCGTGGACCATGGGTGTCAGGCAGCAGGCAGCCCCCTTAGTGAGCCAGGAGCCCGGCTCCTCCCTCAACCCCTCTGCAGCCATGGGCACCTATTCCATTCCCTTCCCTTCACCTCCCACCACTGCTTATACCAGGCCTCATCAACTCTCTTGACTTGCTCCTACCCTCTAACAGGCTCCGTGTCTCTGAGTCCATCTCCTGCCCGTCTATCCCCTGCCTGGCTATTTGCAGGATGACTGTAAAGCCAGACCTACCCATGTCATGACCTTGCTCAAAAACCTTCTGTGGCTTCCCATTGCCCAAAAATATAACATTCACTCTCACTGGGCTTGCACTTAGTTTGCACTCAAGGTTTTCTCTTGAGTCTGGTCTCGTCTGCCTTCCACAGCCCTCTTTAGCTCTGTTCCCCCATAAGAGCCCTCTAGTGAACCAAACACCTATCCCTCACTGGCAGGCTCTGCACTTTTGCTGTAACCAGTCTCCCCCTTCAAATACTCTCTCTCTACCAGTTATCCCAGCCCCTCCCTCAAGGCCTGGTTCCCTCTCTCTCTACTCCTTAAAGCTCCCCCACCACCACCACCATTCAGTAACCACACCTTTGCTCCAGTACCTCTATTGCATCTCTGTCACTCTGCACTGGCAGGTCCCAACTGTATTTTCATGTAATTACTTTTATAGGCTTGTTGTTTTCTCAAGCAAGATTGTAATTTCTTAGAATTTACCTAAGTACCCAACAATGGGGGCTGGTTTAATAAACTACAGAATATTCATATAATGAACAACCAAGCAATTATTAAAAACAAGTGATGGGCCCTGGCTGGGTGGCTCAGTTGGTTGGAGCATTGTCCTTTACACTGAAAGGTTATGGGTTCAATTCCTGGTCAGGGCACATATCTAGGTTACAGGTTTGATCCTAGGATGCAACTGATGGAAGTTTCTCTCTCACATCGATGTTTCTCTTCCTCTCTCTCTCTCTCCCTTCCCTTCTCTCTAAAAATTAATAAAAAAGCATATCCTGGGGTGAGGATTAAAAAATAAAAAATAATAATAAGTGATGTGGGAAAAGATGTATATGAAAATATATTGATTATATATTAATCTGAGGGTATGGGGGTTAAAAAATAAGATGCACCCTAAGTGTTCATTTTTTACTCAAATATACTAGTACTAGAGGCCCGGTACACAAAATTTGTGCACTTGTGGGGGGTCCCTCAGCCTGGCCTGTGCCCTCTCACAGTCCGGGAGCCCTTGGGGGATGTCCAATTGATGGCTTAGCACTGCTGCAGAGGTGGGAGAGGCTCCTGCCACCACCGCTGTGCTCACCAATTGTGAGTCCAGCTTCTGGCTGAGTGGCACTCCCCCTGTGGGAACACACTGACCACCGGGGGCAGATCCTGCATTGAGCGTCTGCTCCCTGGTGGTCAGTGCGTGTCATAGCAACCGGTTGTTCAGCCATCGGGCCGAAACTGGCTCTCCAACATTCCCCAATGGGTCCCAGATTGTGAGAAGGCACAGGCCAGGCCGAGGGACCTCACTGGTGCACGATAGGGGCTGGAGAGGGAAGGTTGGCCAGCCGGGAAGGGACCATGGGAGGGCCCCAGGGTGTGTCTGGCCCATCTTGCCCAGTCCCGAATGGCCGGACCTCAGTAGCAAGCTAACCTACCAGTCAGAGTGTCTGCCCCCTGGTGGTCAGTGCACGTCATAGCGAGCAGTTAAGTGGCCTTAGCATATCATTAGCATATTATACTTTGATTGGTTGAATGGCCAATTGGACAACCGGACACTTAGCATATTAGGCTTTTATTATGTAGGATATGTGCATAGAAAAAGAATCCAAGAGTTCTAAAACAAAATACTGAACACTATTTTTTATATGAGTAGTATGATTATGAGTAATTTTTCTTTCTTCCTCTTACCTGCATTTTCAATAGTCAATATGTATAATCCTATATAATAAAGAGGTAATATGCAAATTAACCCTCATGCCCTCATAAGATAGCTGCCTACAACCAGGCCAGCATGGGGGTTAGTGAGGGACAACCAAATGAATGAACAAGCAGGCTGCATGGGGCGACCAGGCCAGCAGGGGAATTAGTGAGGGACAACCAAATGACTGAACAGCAGGCTGAGTGGGGCAACCAGGCCAGCAGGGGGGCACTTGGGGGCAACCAGGCTGGCGAGGGGGCAGTTAGAGGTGACCAGGCCAGCAGGGGGGCACTTGGGGGTGATTAGGCCAGCAGCGGGTGGGGGGAGTAAGAGGTGACCAGGCCGGTGGGGGGGGCAGTTAGGGGCAACCAGGCCGGCGAGGGGGCAGTTAGGGGTTGACCAGGCCAGCAGAGGGGGGCAGTTGGGGGTGACCAGGCCGGCAGGGGGCCAGTAAAGAGTGACCAGGCCAGCAGGGAGGGGCAATTAGGAATGACCAGGCTGGCAGGGAGGGGGCAGTTGGGGGCGACCTGGCTGGCAGTGGGGGGCAGCTAGGGGCGACCAGGCTGGCAACGGGGAGCAAGTTAGGGGCAATCAGGCCATCATTCAGAGGCAGTGAGGGGTGATCAGGCCAGCAGGGGGGCGGGCAGTTAGGGGCAACCAGGCAGGTAGGCAGGCAGGCAGGTGAGCAATTAGGAGCCAGTGGTCCAGGATTGTGAGAAGGATTTCCAACTGCCAGTTTAGGCCTGATCCCCAGGATCGGGCCTAAACCGGCAGTCAGACATCTCCGAGGGGTCCCCGGTTGAAGAGGGTGCAGGCTGGGCTGAGGGGGGACCCCCCTCCCCGAAGCATGAATTTCATGCACTGGGCGTCTAGTCTATATATATATAAAAGGCTAATATGCAAAGTATCCCTTCAGGAGTTCGACCAGGAGAACAGGAGCTCAATCACTCGCTATGACAAGCACTGACCAGCAGGGGGCAGTGCGTAACATGGCAGGTGACCAGTGGCTGCTGCGGGGTGCTGAGGGAGCAAGGGAAGGAAAAGGCGGGGAAGCGGGGAACCTGATTGGCCCTGATCGCTGGCCAGGCCTAGGGACCCTACCCATGCACAAATTTTGTGTGCTGGGCCTATGCAGCCTCTAGTGGTATAATAAAAAGCAATGAAATGTATTTTAAAGATTGGTGGGTTATATATTTTAAAGCACTTTGGAACTAGGCAGGCTGGCTCTTTAGTGTCTTTTGTATTTACCACAGGACTGGCATACAGAGAACAACCATTGTGTGGGGGAGGAGGACTTAGAAAAATCTAGACCTTCACATGTTCACCAGTCTCAACCCCTTCCTTCCAAAGAAGAGGAAGCTGGGTTGGGAATTTCTCTGGACCGGGCCCTTTTCCCCCTAGTTCAAAATCACTGCTCATGGTTTGGGGGAAGCTACTTTCCTCCCTTAGCCCACTTTGTTTTCTTATCTGTGAAATGGGGAGATGATGGTGCCAGCCTGTCTTAAGGATTAAAAGAAGCAGTGCCAGCCAGTGCACCGTAACTATGCAGTCACTGCTTGCTACTGCTGCTATCACATACAACCCTGTGGTAGGCATGCCCATCACTCCCATTTGACACTTCTGGAAATTAGGAGATTAGAGAACTTCAAACACACATATGCACAACAACAACAACAAAATCCAAACCCTGCTCAAAGCACTGAGTCTAGGAGACAAAAGAGGCAGAATTCAAGCTTAGGGCCGCTCACTCCGTAGTCCAAGCTCCCAGCAGTAACTGCTATGACAATGAGGAGGATGACTTGTCCCAAGGTCGCACAGCTAGTAAGGGCAGAGCTGAGATTAAACCCATCCACTTCAGGAAGTCACTGACCTCCATTCATCTTTAAAAGCATTAATAAAATAATCAAGTCATCCTTTTCCTGGAAAGCTGGTCTTTCAAAGCCAGGGCCATGGGTTTTCCAGGGATGGGCTTGAACTGGGCCAAATCCCCAAGGGCAGGGTCTGCTTGGAAGGCTGGGACGTACCTGTCTCAGACTGGGCTCAAGGGAGGGCTCATTTGGGAAGTACTAACCCAGTGAACAAGCAGCACCAAGGATGGGTGCAATATGACCCTGCCAGGATGGGCACGGTCCCGGGCAGCGTGTTCCTCAGCAGCTAGGCACACAGTTCAGAGGTCCCTGCAGCTTCAAGGTGTAAGGATCTCTTCAGGTCAAAGGAGTGGGCTTGCTGGCTGCCTTTGCACCATTGGGGGAAAGCCATTCCTGCCCTTCAGGGTCTACAACAGGCACCATGAGAGAACATTCTTGTTCCACCAGTTACATGCGTCTTCCCTCGATTTCTTGCTGCAACAGCCATGCCAGCCAGGTCACTTAGAACTTCAGGTTGATTCTGCCACCGACAATTCCAGGGCAAGAGAAGAAGAAAATAAATCAAATACTCCTGAGGTCTTCTACATGAGAGATTGAATCAGAGAAACTATTTTCTAACCCAGTCACTTCTCAGGAATGTGTTCCCTGAATATTCCACTAGAAGCCAGGGTGCCATGCTAGGTGTAGGGAGGAACCCACGCATTTACCAGAATTCATGGAGCACCTGTTAGTTACACGACACCGGGGGCAGCCATTCTTCTCCTGCCTCGAAAATCAAACCAGGAGGAAGTCAATGCCCCCCTACACACACACACACACACCCTCCCATCAGGCTTGACACTTCTTGAAGCTAAGCCTCAGTTATGAGAACAGTGAGCTGCCCACGGGGTGTGAATTGCCCCACAGCATTGATGATTTCCACTTACTAAAATAAGACCATGCTTGATGAAGGCTATGCTACTCCATTCAGGGCATAGGTGAGGCATCTTGCAGCCTGACCACTCAGGCTTCGTGCATCTCTCTCTGATGACCACGTTGCCGCATCATCATCCTTTTCTGCACCTCAGGAAGGCAGGATGTCAACCAGGGCTGATCACTGTTCACCCCACACCGAATGGCCCAAGTAACGAGGCTCTCCTGTCTCCCCTCACTGTCAGGCAGGTCTTCTCACACCCCAGCAGGGAACCAAAATACATAATCTTTGCCATCTTCTGGTTATTCAAGTCCTATATTCTTTCATTCATTCATTCATTTATTCATTCAGCAAAGGCTCTCTGAACTCCTGCTCTGGGTCAGGCCCTGGGTCAGGGACTCGGCCTAAGAGTTAGAAATGAGTAAAGCCTGTCCCTTCTCCCGCCCAGCCCTGTTTGCTGACCTGAGACAAACCCACTTCACCTCTCAGATGCTCAGTCTCTTCCTCACCAAAGTGGGGAATGAGAGATAGGCCAGTCTTTAAAGATGGTCTAGCTCAAGGGTCAGCAAAGCACAGCCCTTGGGCGACATCCCGCCCTCCACCTGCTTTTGCACAGCTGGAGCTAAGAATGGTTTTCATGTTTTTAAATAGTTGAAGGGAAAAAGAACCCTTCTTGACACATGAAAATTATGTGAAATCCAACTCCCACGCTCATAAATAAAGTTTTATTGGCATACAGCCATGCTCATTCGTTTGCCTATCATCTGCAACAGCAGGATTGAGAAGCTGCAAGGGAATCCCTACAGGCCGCAGAGCTGAAATCATGTTCTTCGCAGAAAAAGCTTGCTGACTGCTGCTCTAGTCTGTGTTACATGATTTATCCAACTCAGCCCACAGCACCCAAGGCTGCCCACGGAAACCAGGCAGCAGCTACCGGTCGGGGCTGCACACAGAACGTGGGAACCACACTGCTCTCCCCAGGAGTCACGTGGGTTTGCTCAGTGACCGCCCCCCCCCTTCCCAAACCCTCTTCCTGAGACTCCCGTTTTCGCAGGTCTCCTTCCCGGAGGCCTGGCTGCCTGTGTGCTGGCCTGTCAGGGCCACGTCCGGGCTGTGCTGAGTCAGCGGCCAGTGTGGCTCATGAGCTCCTGAGAGAGCTCTCTGGGCGCTGTCACCATTCCTGCCTCCATGTCCACTCCACGGGGCAATCTCCCACGGCCCTGCTTTCATCCATGAAAGCCACATCTTCAGGAAGAGTCACCAAGACTGACAAGGTCAAGGAAACGCAGCTCCTCCTAACTCCTCGGTGCCCTCTTCCAGGTGGCACGGCAGCCAGGTGACATGGAAGTAGAGAGTGGTACCGGGTCCTGTTCCAGAATGTGTTCCTGGAGCCAGGGATGCTGGCCTCCCAGTGAGGGCCCCGCCCCTCCACCTGGGCCTTCAGTCTTAATGTCTGCCCAGGCCTGGCCACTCCAACGCCTGCTTCCTGTCACCTGAAGTTACACCCTCTGCCTTCCCCCCAGGATCCACAGCCGTTCTCTCTGGAAGAAAACTGCAGCCAGAGAGACACAGGTTAGAGGTTGAAAAGGGATTCCTGGACTGTAACACGGGAATACCCCAGAGGAGCTATTGTATAATCTCAACAACTAAAGAAACAGCCTGCTCCACCCCAAACACATGGGCCAGAGTTGGAAGGGAGTAGGCGGGAACGAAGTCCTGTGCTTTCAGCTCTGACAGAAGAGACAGCAAGCAAACAAATGAACGACGGAGGCAACTGCAGGAAGGGAGGGCCCAAGTGAAGGAAGCAAAGCAGATGGATGTGGCTGGCGGGGTGGAGGTTACATTGAATTTGCTCACAGAGACGGTCCCGGAGCAGAGCAGGAGGCGACTGTGAGGACTTCTGGGGAAAGGCCTGCGGACAGAGGGAGCAGAAAGTGTAAAGGCCCTGAGGTGAATACTCCTTGCTCTTTTGGGGGCTCCCTTACAAGCCAGGCCCACTGCTTCCACAGGACATAACATGTCGGATGTTTGCTTTGCCAGCCTCCTTTGTATCCAGCACATGGCTCACTTAGGCCCCTCAATCAGACACGCTGGTCCCAGGCTTAGTCAGAAGTGAGGGACACAAAGAAGCAGGGGCTGTGCCGGCTGCAGGCTGGCAAGTATCCCAGAGCAGTAGCCTTATGCTATCTCTAGGGGGAGGCCATGGCTGTGGCTCCAGGGCTGGCCGTTTTGGTGGGGATGGCCTTGGTCTCTGTGCCCATGTGCGCAGCATCTCAGAGGTGCTCTGCAGCACAGCTGGGACCTTCCTTCTACCTGCACAGCCTCCAAGCTTGGCTTTCTGGCCCTTCAGGAAATTCTCTAAAGTCCATAATATTGTTTCGCTAATTCCTTTTCTGCCTACAGACCTGAAGTCACTTTCTGTTTCTTACTCCTCAGAACCTGACTGATACAGACAAGTATGGCAGAGAGAGAGTAGGTGCCCACTAAATATCCATATGCTCCCGACTACTTCCCAGACTCCCTTGCGTTTAGGTCCATGAGACTAGTTCTAGCCAAGAGACTATGAGCACAAGTGACAAGTGTTACTTCAGGGCCAAATAAATTTCCCACCGTGGCCACTTTGGAAGCACATACTGAGACAGCAGCATCATGAAGAAGAGGGAGCCTGGATGCTTACGTCACCAGATGGAGGAGAGACCCAGCCCACATCAGACAGTGCGTAAAGGAGAAAAAAACGCATGGGAGCAGAGCCACTGAGATGTCAGGGTTTATTTGTTACTGTAGCACAGCCCCATCTATCCTAACTATTACAGCAAGTTTGAGGACCAGAACAAAGGCAGGTGGCATAAAAAGCATAGGGGAGAGAAGGGTCTGAAATAATATTGAAACTATTAATAAGATGGGAAACTTTGTATGATTCTATTCTAGGTTTGATGAAAAACCACTGAAGGGTTTCATGCAGAAACAGACATAGCCCAATCACCGAGGCAGATGGCCTTTTCCACAGCTTACAGACACAGAGCTTGAAGGAGGTCTCAAAAGGCAACTACTCAACCTTCCGCAGTGTGGGGGAGCTACCGTCACACAGACCCCCACTTCGATGCTTGTAAGGCATTTCCTGACCTCTTCTTGCACATTTCCATTGACAGAGAGTGCACTTCCTTTAGGGCTTCTCATTGTATTTTAGGGTGGCTCTGAGCTTTCTCATTTTCCTGCAGCCACCCTCTACTGGTAAACCCAAAAAGTCTGAATGCATCCCGCAGCCCTCAGAGGGCCCTCACAGAGCTTGCTGTCTGGCTCTGCTCTGCTGAGCCACAGCCCCTGGACACCGGCCTCCCAAAGCCTGTTTCTATAAGAGCTGGATTCTGAAAGTGGAGTTGAGTATGAGATTATGAATCCAGAATCTCTGCACATATAACTAGCCCAGCATGAGAGTATGATATGCCCACGAGTTCACAGAATCAGTTATGTTCTCATCACCCTCCTTATACAACCCCTGGAGGGAGCACAAGAGACATTCAAATCTCTGGGCCTGGTTCTCCCTCTGCCTGCCCTAGCCACATCCCCAGCCTAACCTTCAGCTCCATGAGCTGATGCAACAGGAATTTATTTACAAGCTAATTATCCCTGTGAATCATCTCCAGCTTGAGATGGGGCTTAACAAGGAGCTGAAGAGTGGTCCTTCAAGTAGCTATGCCCAGGCAGCTTGGGGAGGGGTTGGGCCTTACTGCCCTAAGAGCCAAGAGGGCAGATGGAAGCAGTGGATGGGAGGTGGCTCGTGCCAGCCCTGGAGTTTGTTCTGGCTTCAGCAATTCTAGGGCTTTTCCAAACTCTGGCATAATTCCAACACAGAGGCCCCAGATGGAAAATTAGGCTGGCAATCATTCTTGATTTCTAAGTCCCAAAATGTACCAGGCCATTTGATAGGGTAGAGAGGCGGTGACCAACATCTTCCTGGCTTCCATCCCTGCCCTGGGCCCCTGCTGCACCAGCCCCTGGGTGAAAGGTCTTATATTCAAGTGATGACCATTAACTTAGCCAAACTTCTGCTACAACCAGTATTTTAGTTGAGCACTGCACGTAAACTTATGCATCTCCATTTGGAAGAAAAGGATTCAGGCTCAAAAAGATGAAGAGGCTGACCCAAGGTTGACTCATAGTTAATGGTGCAGCTCAGGATTTAAAACCAAGTCCTTAACTCCATGTCCACACTGAATCCAAATTTAATACCCGCTTGTGCTTTCTGGTTGTCTTCTGAGATGCAGAATGGCACTCTGTCAATGTTTACTCAGGGAAAAAAAACACAGATCTTTCAAGCAGGAAGGGATTTAATACAAGAAATAGGTGCTGTGGTAGATTTACAAAACTGGCCTTGA
The DNA here is from genome assembly GCF_963455305.1 of Plecotus auritus. Classification (NCBI taxonomy): domain Eukaryota; kingdom Metazoa; phylum Chordata; class Mammalia; order Chiroptera; family Vespertilionidae; genus Plecotus; species Plecotus auritus. The sequence continues at coordinate 51,534,420 of NC_137783.1, read as the reverse complement.
TTATTCTCTTCCATGTGATGTGACTTTGAATTTGGGCCGGTTTGGGCTTAGTTTGGTTAATAGAATATTGCAGAAGTTATGTTGCTCCAGTTTTAAGCCTAACCTTCAAGAAACCTTGTGTCCTTTCACCTGCTCTCTTGGAAACCTACACAGTCACCCCTAGATCAACCTTTCAGCTGACTTCAGATGTATGAGTCTAACCAAGACCAGAAGAACCACCCAGCTGAGCCCAGCTCTAATTCTAATCCACAGCATATAAAAATACAATTGTTGCTTTTAAATGACAACTTTTGGAGTGACCTGTTATTCAGCAAAAGCTAACTGATGCAGTACTTACAAAACTTTTGGAACAGCTGAAAAAATTAACTTCATAGGCCCAGCTGGTGTGGCTCACTGGTTGAACGTCCACCCATGGACCAGGAGGTCGTGCATGGTTCAATCCCCAATGAGGGCACATGCCGGGTTGCAGGCTTGATCCCAGTGAAGGGCATGCAGAAGGCAGCCAATCAACGATTCTCTTTCATCATTGATGTTTCTACCTCTCTGCTCCTCTCCCTTCCTCTCTCTGAAATAAATAAAAACATTTTTTAATGAATGTCATGGGATATTTAAAGAATGAAGATTCTTTGCAAACTTCAGGAAGAAAGATGTTGTGAGGTCTTCAGGAACTGCTGCAGCACTTGTAGATGCTGCCGACTTGTTGACCCACTGGAAACTTCTAAGGTTGTTTCAAAACCTCACATCTGCCAAAGCCCACCAATCCACCTACCCCAGATGGAGAACACTGATATGGCTCCTGCTTCTCTGCCGCCTTCTGCATCTCATGCAATTCCCTCTCATTGAAAAAGTCTAACCTGGATCCAGGGTGGCACGGCTTCCTGCCCCGGGTACAGAAAGGAGAGCATGGAAGCAGAAGAGTGAGACTGAGTTGCCAATCAAAATATGCACAGGCACAGGGTCTGCTCCGCCTCAGACATTGCTTCTTGAGGCACTAGTTCTACCTTTGGGACCACATTGGCATTATTAGCTCATTTCATTTCCATTTTAAGGCCTGCAATGAAGGAATGGTTGCATGTTCAGGTACCCCAAAGTGCAAAGGGTTTGGATACGTCCCCAGAAATGAGAACAATCGGCACAGCTTCCCAGGCTGCCATTCTGCTGGCTCCATTCTTCTTTGGTATGGAAGCAGCTGACAAAATCCAGCTCTCTCCACACTATATGTAGGAAAACTGGCCCAGGAGCACTGGCAAAGCATAGAATGACAAGGCAAGAGTAAAGAACTTGGGACCCTGGGTTTCTTCTCTCTACCCCTAAGTCATTAAGTCATGCTGGGGCCTAATCATAACAGCCAGGTTTAAGACATAGTAGATTTTGGGGTAGAGGAGGCTTTCCTAGATGAGGAAAACAAGTTCCTCTGAGAAGCTGAATTTATGAGAAATCTCAACTTCTAAGTGCCTATAGAATCTCTTCTCTCACAGAGGATTCTCTTCCCAGCCTCCTTTCAGGGGTCAAGCTCCCAGGGTTGCTTTGATCCTGACCGTCTTTGAACAATCCCATCAATTCCTATGGATTTGATTTCCATTGAAATACGGATGGCTCCCAAATCCAAATCTTCAGGCGCATACATCTAACTGTCTGTTGACTATTGCCCACAGGGTCCTATACTCAACATGACTCAAACTCAGATCCTTCCCTTTAAACCAGCACCAATCACCACCAATTCAGTTGGTGGCATCACCAAGTCACCCAAGGGAAGAATTTTTCCATCTCCCAGTTTGATTTCCATAACCAACTGGTTTCCATGCTTGGTTTCTTGGCCTCCAGGCTTGTGCTTCTCTAAACAATGAGTCCCACAGCTGCCAGAGAGAGCCTGCTAGCCACACATGTGCCATGACACTCTCTAGATTGAAAAACTTTATTAGCTCCCTATCATTCATAGGATAACATCCAGCTCCTCAGTCTGTTCCCTACTAACATCTTCAACAACATCCACTCTCACATTATCCGCTAGCCACACTGAACTGCTGTGATACCCAAAGCTGTCAGGCACCTTCATGCCTTTAGTCTGCAACACCCTACCTCCATACCCCCTCATTCTGAGCTCCGTGCTCTTCCTGTGGCCTGTCACAGTGTCATGGTCTTACCATCCCTTTTTTTCATTATATCAGCCTGTCTGTCTACCCCACAAGATTAGAAACCCCCAGAAGGCTGAGTCCATACCACCAGGATTATCTTTATATCTCAGTCCCCATTAGGAGTGGACAGTAGTGAACGATTATTAAACAGAACCATGAGCTCCCCCAGATGCTGTAAAGTTCATTGCAGAGGGTGTGTTCAATCCATAGTAATATAATAACAATAATAGCTAAATGTGTAAATGTGTTTAGTACTTACTATGGGCCAGAGAGTTTGCAGGCATTATTAGCTCATTTAACCCTTACCACAGTCTCAAGAGATATTACTGTTATCATCCTGATTTGTAGGTAGGAAACTGAGATTTAGAGAGGTTAAATAACTTGCCCAAATCATTCAACTAGCATGCAGTGAAATCAGATACCAGCTGTCCCTTTGGGATCACATGGGCATTATTAGCTCATTTAATCCTCATTTAAACCATCATCAGGCTCCGATCTGGGGTGATCCCTATGGAGATAAGATTTCACCTATATGCCTTCTCTTCTTCAGTCTTAAGAATAGAAAGAAGGTACAGAGGACCTGGATGTGTTGGCAAAATATTGTGCATTAAATCTCCTTGGCCCTCTCTCACCAAGCTAGTCTAGTACTCACAGTAAAGAAGGAAGGAATGACTGGAAAAATTCAAGATGATCCACATCCTTGACCACTAGACATGCAGTGTCTCTAGTATACTCCCTCTAAGGTAAAGTCAGTTCCATCACAATAGGATGAGGTTCAGGGTAATGTAGAGTCTCGTTCTCCTGGGTCAGGTTATTAGCAATTATATCTTACTCTGAAAATATCTGGGTGACATGCTTAGCTAATTAATTAATCTTTCTTGGTGCAGGACTTGTCAGAACCTTTAATATGCCAATGTGTTTTGAGCAAAGGATATGTAGCATTTCCCAAACTCACTGGACGGCTTCATGTCTTCAGGCATCTGCCAGTACTAGCAACCCATGGAACATTGGCAACCATTGATTCCTGTGTCCGTTCCTCCAATGGCTGTGTCTTCATGAGATTAGCCAGATTCTTTCCAGTGAATTTTCTTCCCTGCTAAAGTCAACTCAGGTCAGTTTCCATTACTTGCAACAATAGACCTTGACTGAGACGTGCCCTCACTTGCCCTCAGAAAGGCCAAACCTCTGGAGCCTGCTGGGATTTACACTCAGGGCGGAACACAAGAGAAGGGTTTGAGAAGGCCCAACCAGTCAGACATGCTCATGGCAGGCTTCACTGAGACCCCCCACTAAGGGGGTCATCTCAAAAGGCATGCTAAAGGGCTCATAGCTATATTTTGTTTTTTATTCCTTCCTGATGAAAAATTTGGCATTTTTAGATGCTAGAACTGTGACTTATGTTTCTGGATTCCTGTGGCTGAGTTGATGTCTTTTTGACCTTTTGATTCTATTTCTGGCTGTTACAAAGAGTTGAGGGAGTGAGTCAAATGTCCCTCTCCCTTCCATTCCCCCAACTCTGACACATGCACATACAAGTACCCTACTTCTGTTGAATTTCCCCCAAATCTATTTGCTAGTCTGATGAGGGGTCTATGGGTATCCTTGGGTTTTCTGCCTATCCTTGACCAGTGAATGCTCCATACTGGCCTCTAACAGGACCAGAAGCCCTGGCTTCCAGAGTATCCCCTTCTCCTCGCCATCCCCTGCCCCAGGTGAACTGAAGTTCTGTTCTTTTAGCTGACAAGGCCTATTTACACTGAGTGGCCAGATTATTATGATCTCTGAATGCATAATAATCTGGCCACTCGGTGTATATCCTATATAATAAAAGGCTAATATGCAAATTGTCCCCTCGACCAGGAGTTCGACCAGCAGGCAGGCTGGCCAACCGCCCATGTCCCCTCCCCCTGGCCAGGCTGGCCAGACCCCACCCATGCACAAATTCATGCACCAGGCCTCTAATATATATATATATATATTGTATTTTACCACAATAAAAGAAACTGTGAAACAGTTTTCCTAGATGAGGAAAACTGTGTGTATACACACACACACACACACACACACACACACACACACACACACTGAGTAGCCAGATTATTATGTGTTCAGAGATCATAATAATCTGGCCACTCAGTGTATAATGTAAGTTGAGATGGGTTGGTTGCCGCCAAAATGGCTGCTCAGAAGTTCAACGAGAAGGGTTGCAATAGTGGACAGAATTGTACTAGGTTTCTCTAAGCTTCCTCCTGCAATCTGTCCTCACTGCCACAGCCACAGTGCATGGCTACACAGGAGAAAAAGGGACTTGGAGATAGAGCCAGATCTGGTCACCCTGGCCTGAGGAAGGACAGTGCTTCCCAGATCCCTGGGCAGTGAAGGCCACTCATTCGCACACTCCCTCCACCACAATTGGGAACGGGTCCATGTCTCTCACTCCTCACGATGTGTTATAGTAATATATAGAAATGTTTAAAAATGTTTTTAAGATGTCTAAAAATGTTAAAAAGGTTTTAAAAGGTTTGAGTTAACTTTCTTGAAACGTAAAGTGTGATAGTAAGGACACATTCCCCACTACCCTGAAGCGTGTGTACCCCACAGATAAGGATTTGAACTTCAATTACTGACTTAGAAGTGACTTGCTAAGATAACCATATATTTGAGTGATGTACTCTCCCTAGATAACCACATGTAGCCCCTCGCCCTGTTTGAGATTAACATGTGTGCATTGATGTAATTCATTGATAGCCACCTGAACTGCTGCGGTATGAAACAGGCTTTAAAAATGGGTCCTGACCAGCCAACAGTGCTCATCTGTCAAGACCACCACAAAGGCACATTCTTTTGTCAGTCCAGCAAGCGACGCCACTCCACGTTCCTCTCCCTGCCAGACGACAGAACGGCTAGTTCCTCCCGATCGAGACACAACCGAGCTCTCAGGTGAGGAACGCCGGCCCCCTGCATCCGGACCAGACCAGCCCAGCTGCTGGACCCCAGAGGACAGCACTACTGGGATCCCGTTAAAGCCTGTATCCGCAGCATCAGGAACTTTGTGAGTAATAAAGTGCTGTGTGATTTGCAATTGCATACATTTCATGTGGTGTAATTCCTCCAGCAGTTAATTGAATCATTTTGTGTATGCTTAAAATTGAAATTAAAGCTTCTGGTCTTTTCGATCCTAGGCCTGCCCTTGGTCCTGCTTGTGTAGAATAGCCTCTTCGCTAGCAACTACTTGAATGTCCCAACACCTGTACGGTTAAAGTTTATCTCAAGGGACACCTTAGATAAACACCCCAGATCCTTTCCCAGGATTTACTTGTGACACCATGATTCACCACTACATGTGAAAACCCTCTGCTCCCTGAGGCTCCTGCCACCTGGCTACAGTACCACTCCCCCACCCTACCCCCCCGCACATCCTATCTGAATCATTCACCAGTCTCCCAGTCTCTCCCCAAGATCATCAAAGATTTTGGCACTGCAGCCACAGCTCTCATCTCCTCCCAGACCTTACCCTGCTGACTTCAGTTTCCACATGGATGTCCCATCCAACACCTTCAATGCTTAGCTCCTCAACTTTATTCTTAATGACCTTCTCCTTCTCTCCACTGCAGCCACCCACGTCTTTGGTCACACTCTGAACCTTGTCATCACCTCGAACTGCTACTCTGAAATCATAAATGCAGACTAGCTTATTCTTTCTGTTTCACAGTTTCTTTTATTGTGGTAAAATACAACATAAAATTTACCATCTTAGCCATTTTTAATGATACAGCTCAGTGGTAATAAATACATTCATTGTTGTGCAACCAAACCACCATCCATCTCCAGAACTCTTTTCATCTTACAAAGCTGAAACTCTGGCCCCATTATACAATAACTCCCCATTCCTTCTTCCCACCAGCCCTGGGCAACCATCAGAGGCTGTCTCTGTGATTTTTACTACTCTAAGTACTTCATAAAAGTGGGGTCATACAGTATTTGTCTTTCTGTGACTGGTTTACTTCAATGACTATAACGTTCTCAACATTCATCCATTTTGTAGAATATGTCCGAATTTCCTACCATTTTAAGGCTGAATAATATTTTAGTGTATATATATACCACATTTTGTTTATCCACTCATCAGTTGGCAGATACTTGGGTAGCTTACATGTTTTAGCTATTGTGAATAATGCTGCTAAGAACATACATGTTCTTATATCTCTATAAGACTCTGCTTTCAATTATTTTGAGTATATGTTCAGAAGTGAAATTGCTAGATCACATAGTAATTCTATTTTTAATTATTTGAGGACCTAACATACTGTTTTCCACAATGGCTGAACTATTTTATATCCCCACCAAGAGGGCAAAAGAGTTCCAGTTTCTTCACAACCTCAGTAACACTTATTATCTTCTGGTGTTTTGTGTATTATTTTATTTTTATATAATAGCCATTCTGCAGGTGTGAGGTGGTATCTCATTGTGGCTTTGATTTAAATTTCTCTAATGATTAATGATGTTGAGCATCTTTTCTTTTCTAATAAATCTTTATTGTTCAGCTTATTACAATTATTCCTCTTTTTTTCCCCAGAGCTCCCCTCCACCCGGTTCCTACCCCACCCTCTGCCCTTACCCCTCCCACTGTCCTCATCCATAGGTGTACGATTTTTGTCCAGTCTTTTCCCACACCCCCCACACCCCTTTCCCCCCGCCCCAAGAATTGACCAGTCTACTCCCTTTCTATGCCCCTGATTCTATTATATTCACCAGTTTATTCTGTTCATCAGATTTTTTATTCACTTGATTTTTAGATTCACTTGTTGATAGATATGTATTTGTTATTCATAATTTTTATCTTTACCTTTTTCTTCTTCTTCCTCTTCTTAAAGAATACCTTTCAGCATTTCATATAATACTGGTTTGGTGGTGATGAGCTCCTTTAGCTTTTTCTTGTCTGTGAAGCTCTTTATCTGACCTTCAATTCTGAATGATAGCTGGGTAGAGTAATCTTGGTTGTAGGTTCTTGCTATTCATCACTCCCATCTGGCCTGCATAGTTTCTGTTGAGAAATCAGCTGACAATCGTATGGGTGCTCCCTTGTAGGTAACTAACTATTTTTCTCTTGCTGCTTTTAATATTCTCTCTTTGTCTTTTGCTCTTGGCATTTTAATTATGATGTGTCTTGGTGTGGTTCTCTTTGGATTCCTTTTGTTTGGGGTTCTGTGTGCTTCCTGGAGTAGTAAGTCTCTTTCTTTCACAGGTGGGGGAAGTTTTTGGTCATTATTTCTTCAAATAGGTTTTCAGTATTATGCTCTCTCTCTTCTTCTGGCACCCCCATAATTCGGATGTTGGTACACTTGAAGTTGTCCCAGAGGCTCCTTACACTATCTTCATATTTTTGGATTCTTTTTTCTTTTTTCTTTTCTGGTTGGGTATTTTTTGCTTCTTTGTATTTCAAATCTTTGACTTGATTCTTGTGATCCTCTAGTCTGCTGTTGGATATCTGTACATTATTCTTTATTTCAATCAGTGTATGCTTAATTTCTAGTTGGTCCTTTTTTATTTTATTGGCCTTTCCTAGAAAATTCTTGAAAAACCTTATAACCGTAGTTTTGAACTCTATATCCAGTCATTTGCTTTCCTCCATTTCTTTCATTTGTGACCTGTTTCTTTGTCTCTGCATTTTGGCTGCTTCCCTGAGTTGATAGAGTGGCTTTGTGTGCTAAGTGTCCTATAGGGCCCAGTGGCTCAGCCTTCCAACTTACCTGAGGTAGACACTCTTGGCGCACCCCTTTGTGGGCTGTGTGCACAGTCTTGTTGTAGTTAAGCCTTGATTGTTGTTGGTATCACTGGGAGAAATTGACCTCCAGGCCAATTGGCTGTGAGGATCAGCTGTGTCTACAATGGGAGAACTTCTCTGCTGGAGACACCCTTATGAGGCAAGACTTGCTTCAGTGGGGCTTTGACGCTCACTGAGTCTGCCCCCTGAGTGTGTCCCTTATGGATCTGAGGAGTTGTAATCTGGATGGTCCTACTCTGACCCCTGGGTACACTGGCTCTTGGATCTCCAATGAGGTGCTAATTTAGCCTCTGCCTGAGGCCACCCAGCAGGAGCTACAGAGAGATCTGCAGATTCCTCTTCTTTGTTTGGGTTTTGAAGGTGCCCAGATGAGGCCCATCTGTGAAGCAATGCAAGCTGCTGCGGGGCCTTGGGCCTTCTTTTGCATGTTCTGGGTCTCTCTGACTCAGCTGCAGTTTGTTAGGTAAGTTTAGATTTCAAAGGACCAGGCCATTCATATGCAAAAGCCTCTGCACACAGCTTGAATGGGGTGGAGTCTCAGGGCGGAGCAAACAGCAATGGCTTCCCATCAGCCCTGCCCTAAGAGGCCCCCAGGTCTCAGTGTCCCTTGGTAATCACTGCAAGCACCTCTGAGAGAAAGCCGCCCTCAAGTTCCGCCCGCTTCCAGACAATCCAGTTTCTCCTCGTATGAGTCTGGGTCCCCAGAGTCTCACCCAGAACTGGAGTTCAGAGCAGTCGGGAGCTTGTGTCTCCCTGCAGATTGAAAAAGCCAGCCGCGTACTCAGTTGCCAGCCCTCTCCGCAAGCGCCCCTCTGGGCCTCTGCACTTTACTTCCGCAGCTCCTCTGAGTCTCAGTGTGCTTTTCTCTTCCTTTCTAGTTGTAGAATTTCCACTTAGCCAGCCTTCCTATGGTTCTGGATGATGTCCGTTTTGTCTTTTAGTTGTAGTTTTGAAGTAGTTGTGCGAGGCACCAAGTTCAGGTATTTACCTATGCCACCATCTTGGTTTCTCCTTGTTGAGCATCTTTTCATGTGCTTATTATCTATTTTATCTCTTTTGAAGAAATATCTATTCAAGTCCTCTTTCCATTTTTGAATACGGTTTGGGGGTTTTTACTGTTGTTGAGTTTTATAGTTATCTTTATTTTCTGGATATTAATCCCTTATCAAATATATGATTCTCAAATATTTTCTCCCATGCTATGAGTTGCCTTTTTACTATATTGATAGTGTTTTTTGATGCACTTTTTTTTTATTTTGTGAAGTCCAAATTGGTTTTTTTGTTTGTTTTTGTTGTTGTTGTTGCCTATGTCTTTGGTGTCATATCGGTAAGATTACTGCCAAATCCAACATGATGAAGCTCTTGCCATATGTTTTCTTCTAAGAGTTTTATTGTTTTATGTGTTACATTTAGGTCTTTGACCCATTTTGAATTAATTTTGTATAAGGTGTTAGGTAAGGGTCTAACTTTATTCTTTTGCATATGGATATCCAGTTTCCCCAACAACATGTATTGAAAAAATTGTCCTTTCCCCATTGGATGGTCTTTACACCCTTGTCAAAGGTTACCTCATCATATATGTAAGAGTTTACTTTTAGACTCCATTCTATTCTATTGGTCTTTATGTCTCTTTATGCCAGTACCACCCTGTTTCGATTACTGAAGTTTTGCAGTAAGTTTTAAAGTCAGGAATCGTGAGTCTTCCAGTTTTGTTCTTCTTTTTCAAGATTGTTTTGTCTATTTCAGGGCCCTTGAGATTCCATATGCATTTTAGGATGGATTGTTCTACTACTGCAAAATAACATCATTGGGATTTTGATAGGGATTGCTTTGACTCTGTAGGTCACTTTGGGTGGTGTGAACATTTTAATATTAAGCCTTCCAATCCATGAACATGATATGCCTGTCTATGCACATTTTCATTCTACAAATCTTTTATCTCCTTCATTAAATTAACTCTTAAGTATTTTATGTTATTATAAATAGAATTGTTTTCTTAATTTCCTTTTCTGATTGCTTGTTGTTAGTGTATAGAACTGCAACTGATCTTTGTGTATTGACTTTGTTGAATTCATTTATTAGTTCTAACAATTTTTTTGGTGGAATCTTTATTGTTTTCTACATATAAATCATATCAACTATGCACAGAAATAATCTCATTTCCAATTTGGGTGCCTTTTATTTCTTTTTCTTGCCTAATTGCTGTAGCTAAAACTTCTAGTACTATGTTGAAGAGAAGTAGTAAAAGTGGGCATACCTATCTTGTTCCTGGTCTTAGAGGCAATGCTTTCAGTCTTTGAGTATATGTTCACTTGGGGTTTTCATACATGGCTTTATTATGTTGAGGTATTTTCCTTCTTCCCTAGCTTTAAGTGTTTTTATCATGAAAGGGTGCTGAATTATTTTATCTTTTTATTATAGTTGACATGCATATTATCTTAGTTTCAGGTGTGCAAGGTAGTGATTACACATTTATATAACTTATAAAGTGATCACCTTGTTAAGTCTGACATCATACAGAGTTATTAAAATATTATTTATTATATTCCCTGTGCTGTGCTTTACATCCTGTGACTGATTTTATAACTGGAAATTTGTACATCTTAATCCCTTCATCTTTTAACCCATCCTCCTAACTCCCCTCCCATTCGGCAATCATCAAAATGTTCTCTGTATCCATTAGTTTGTTTCCATTTTGTTTGGTTGTTTTGTTTTTTAGATTCTATATATAAGTGAAGTCATATGATAGTTGTCTTTCTCTGTCTGACTCATTTCACTTAGCTTAATACCCTCTATGTTCATTCTCTTTAAAAATTTAAAAATGGGCCCTGGCCAGATAGCTCAGTTGTTTGGAGCATCATCCCATACACCTAAAGATTGCAGGTTCAACTCCCAGTCAGAATAGATACCTAGGTTGCAGTTTCAATCGCCATTTGGGGCAGGTACTGGAGGCAACCAATGTATGTTTATCTCTCATATAGATTTCTCTCTCTCTCTCTCTCTCTCCTCTCTCTCTCTCTTTTTCCCTCCCACTCTCTTTCTCAAAATCAATAAAAACATGTCATTGGGTGAACATTTTAAAAAACATTAAAAATAGAACTGCCACCAGGCTGGTGGTTGAGCGTTGATCTAGGAACCAATAGGTCATAGTTCGGTTCCCAGTCAGGGCACATGCCGGAGTTGCAGGCTGGATCCCCAGTAAAGAGGGCATGCAGGAGGCAGTTGATAGATAATGTTTCTCTCTCACTGATGTTTCTAGCTCTCTCTCCCTTCCTCTCTTTCTCTCTTTTTCTAAAATCAATAAAAACATATTTTAGAAAAAATATGGAACTGCCTTATGACCCAGTGATTCCACTTCTGGATATATATCCAAAGAAACCCAGAATACTAATTTGAAAAGACATATGCACTCCTATGTTCATTGCAGTATTACTTACAATAGAAAAGATATGGAAGCAATCTAAATGTCCATCAGTAGATGAATGGATACAGAAGATGTGGTACATATATGCAATGGAATATTCCTCAGCCATAAAAAAGAATGAAATCCTGCCATTTGCGACCAAATGGATAGACTTGGAGGGCATTATGCTAAGTAAAAGAAGTCAGACAGGGCTAGACAAATACCTTTATACTATACTTTTGTATGCATGTACTTGATTTATTTTATCATCCCTCTTTTGCTTTCACATGTGAGAATCTTTTTACAGGATAAATTCTTAGAAGTAGTTAGGTCAAAAGCATTTGTAACGTCTGAAGATATTGCCAAATTTCCCCCATTCAGCTGAACCACTTCCACTCACATCAGCAATGCTTCCCAATACAAACATTTTGATCTTTGTCAAACTGAAAGATAAGACTATCTCAATAAAACTTTAATTATATTTTTCCTGTTGTACATAACGAGGCAACAGGAGAAATATAATTTCATATTGATTTGTGGAAATGAGCACATCGTCAGTGGAATTGTAAATATTTTTCAAGTTTGTCTTTTGATTTTGTGTATGTGTTGGGTTTTGCCATGCAGAAGTTTTATTTTAATAGTTTAAATTATCAGTCTTATCTTTTACTAGAGGCCCAGTGCACAAAATTCATACACTGATAGGGTCCCTAGCGGCTGCCAGCTGCTGGTTAGGTACTTCCTCCCTTCCCCCGGCCACCGACTGCTGCCGCCAGCCAGGGCCTCTCTCCCTTCCCACGGCCGGCCCTGCCCCCTGGTCGAACTCCTAGACAACTCCTGGTCAAGGGGACAATTTGCATACTACACTTTTATTATATAGGATGCCTTCTTGGTTGAGTCTCTTACCTAGAAAGTTTTAAAATACTCCTATGTTTCTGGCACATTTTTGGTTTTGTTTTGTTACAGATACATCATTGTTTTATATGGGATTTATTCTACTATGAAGTATGAGGTATGAATCCAACTTTTTTTTCCAAATAGTTCTCCAATTGTCCCAATCCCATTTACTGAATACTGCATTTTTCCACTCAGTTTGAAATACCATATTTACCTTAGACTAAGTTCTCATGTATAACTTCTGAGATTATATTTTATTTCACTGAGTTGTCCAGTACCATCTTGTTTTATATAATATAACTTTATAGTAGAGTTTAATTTCTGATAAGACTAGCCCACCCTCTTTACCATTCTTTTGCAGCAATTTTGTGGGTATTCTTGCTGTTAAGAAGTATGAAGAGTCTGAGCAAGTTTTTATTCTACTCATAAGCCAACACATTAGCCTCCCTGTTTCCTGGTTACCCACAGGAGACAAGAGACTTGTGGGTCAGAGACAAAAGACTTTGTTACTCACAACAATGGCAACAGCCAGAGCGTCAGCATTTGTGTCAGTTCCACGAGCTGGAGTTCCCAGAGGGTGACATGAAGAACTTCCGGGGATGCCAGGCAGTGGCTTGTGGTTCAGGAGAAGAACCCTGCATTTCAGGAATCCAAATCTTTTATATCGGGCAGTGAACCTGCCTGGTTTTTGCCCAAGAGAGGTGTTCTCTTTATTTTACTGGACAGTAAGCAAACTTGCCTTTTTTCCCCGAAGGAGACACTATCTCTGCTTTGCAAGTGTGTTTCCTGTAGAAACATCCCTGAAGAGACAGGCTAGAACGAAGGTAGTACTGCCTTTTCTCATTCAGAAACATGAGAGGCCCATGGAGATTTGTCTCCCCATTTGTTTATTTCTCCATATGAACTTGAGGATCTGTTTATCTAACAACAAAGGCTTCGTTTTTATTGAGATTCTTATTAAATTCCAAATTATCTGAGGGAGAATGGAAAATATTATGCTGTTAGTTTTCCTATCCAAGAACATTATTCAAATGCTTCCTTTTTTGTTGTTCCTTGCAAACATTTTAACGCTTTCTCTATTTAGATTTTTCATATTTCTTGTTACATCCATTCCTAGTGGTTTCTCTCTCTCTCTCTCTCGCTCTCTCTCTCTCTCTCTCTCTCTCTCTCTCGCTCTCTCTCTCTCTCTCTTAGCTGCCATTGTGAGTGTTTCCTATTCCCACTTCATCTCCAACAAGTTGTCATTAATTCCTGCCCTTTAAATGAGTGCTTTTCCTCCAAGGTCCCTCCTCTGCTTTCTTCTTTCTTACTCTAAGATTTCCCTGGATGGATTTTCTCTCCCAAAACTTCAGTGAGCATCTGTCAGCCAGTGCCTTCCACGCTGGTCTCTCTGGCTCTGGTCTCTCTCAGGAGCTCCTGACACAGATGTGGTGAGTGCCCCACAAGCACATCATGCCCAGGCAGCTTTCAAATTAAACTCCTCATCCTTCTCCCCAAACCAGCTTCTGCTCTGCACTCCAGCCTCAGTCAGTGGCACCACCATTCACCCAGGAAAAAGAGAAGGCTTTCTTTCACCCTCTTTTCCAACCCGTCACCAAGTCCTGCCTATTCTTCCTCCTCAATTCCTCTTTAATCTGTGCCCTTGCCTTCATTCTCTCTGCCAGGGCCTGAGCTCCACACGGATGACTGGGGAGTCCCCCGAGTGACCACTTGGTCTCGCATCTCCTCTCTGTTATCTGTTCCTATCCCGCTGCAGAAGGGGGCCGCTGTTTGGTTCCTGTGACCTCCCAGAGGCTCCAGGTTAAAATAGAGACCACCACTTCTCTCCACCCCCAGCATGGCATCCCTTCCTGCTGGTGACCCGGCCCCACCCATCCTCTTGAACTTCAAGTTTTCCATTCCCACACTATTGTGCACCTATGCCTGTGCACATCCTTGTGCCTTCCCCTGGAATATCTCAGCCCACCACAGCCTCCTTCCGGGCTAGCTCCCACACCTCCCCTAAGGATTCAACTCATACAACAGCTCCTCCGGAAGACTGGAAGATCTCCTGACACCCTCATCCGCATGAGATGCTTCCATTCACTTCTTTATTCATTCATTTCTTCATGTCAGAAGCATTTATTTGGTTCCCCCACTTGTAAAGCCCTCAGTTTGGTACTAAGATTACCAAAATGAATTGAACACAAGCCACCGTCCTCTAGGGACTCACTAAGTTCTTGTCATTCAAAATATGGGCCGGGCCAGCAGCAGCAGCAACAGCAGCATACCTGCATTGCTGGAAATCAGGCTCCATCCCAGACCTGCCAAGTCAAATCTGCTTTCGGACAAAAGTCCCAAGCGATTCAAGTGCACAATAAAGTTTGAGAAGCACTGATCTAGGCAACGTGGAAACGGAGAAATATAACAAACGAGGTAAGTGCACTCTTAGAGGAATGCATAAGGTTCTGAGGACTTGGTGAGCATTAACTAGCTGAATATGAAAGGAGGGAGGGAGGGGGGGAGGGAGGAAGGGGGAGGGAGGGAGAGGAAGGAGAGCTCAGGACAGAAAAGGTGGGTTTCAGTGCGGGGAGGGGCTTTCAGGCAGAGGTCACAGCTTGAGCAAAGGCGTAGAGGGGAGAGGTGTGTATGGTGGATTGGGGATGCAGGAACCACTGGCTGCTAAGTGCAAAGTCCTGACACAGAAGCATGAGAGAGAAAGCACACTCAGGTTTACCTCCTAACACTCCCCTCTAGACTCATGGCCCCCTTCAACCACCCACAGGGGGTGGGCAGGTACCACAGCCTTGATGGCCAGCCAAGGAGCTTGGGCCTAGTGGGTTAAGTGCCTGCCCACTCACGCAGACTGCATGTCAAAGGCACAAGTGATGCTGCCTCTCCATGTGAGTCACCTGCAGGCAGGGAACTGATTAGGGATCATAATTGTTCTGGCAGGGGTGACACCAAACCAAAGCACAGCAGAGGCAACCCAGACAGAGAGAAGAACTCAGATTCCAGAAAGTTCTGGGAGGTCAAATTGGTAGTGCAGAATGTGGGGAAGATGCAAAGAGAGGAGCGGGTGTAATTCTCAGGACCCAGGCTTGTGTTTGGTGAAAGTAAAAACCAACCAAAGCAGGGGCTGTAGGAGAAAGAGCCAGCATGGGAGTAAGGTAATAAGCACCAGTACTTACTGAGCTCTTGTTCCAATGGGCACCATTGTCAGCACTCTGCATGGATTTCCTCAATGTGTCCCCAGCCAGCAATCCTCCACACAGGTGCTGTCATTGTCCTTAGTTTACAAAGGAGAAAACAGAAGCAGAAAGCCTACCTTGCTCACTCAGAGTCACCTAGCAGGAAGTAGGAGAGCTGACCTGAGCTCAGGCCATGACCACCTTGTCACCCCACTCTGTGCACTGGTTTCCAACATGATGGGAGGTCAGGGCCTGTAGACTCCAGTGGGAGAAGAATGAGTGGGACAGAGGCTTAGGTGAGCCACTGGCAGATGTCAGCCCTCAAGGCTGCCAGAGCCCTTGAGTGGATGAGATGTTGATGGGAAGGGGAAGTAATGGGGGGTAGAGTTGGTAAGGGGGCGGGGGATGGGATAAATAACCACATAGCTTCCCACTGCCCCTTGGGTTGCCATTTGCTGGCTTAGCCGGGGCCCAACATTAGGAGGAGACCCCAAGAACCTTGAGGAACCACGCCTCCCACCAGGGCAGAGGCTGGGAGAGCAGACCTGATCAGAGAAGGGAGACAGATGTGCCAGAGCCAGGTAGAGGGCCTCAGGGGGCACTAGTACTTCACAGCCCAGGAGTTCCACAACAGAGCCCTCCTGCCCTCACCTGCCTCACCCTGCTATGTTGACAGCAAACTCTTTCTGCACTTTCTGACCAGGTAGTAATCACTGCTGGGCCAGCACCTTCTCAGCTGTGAGGTGGGGCATGACACCCTCCTCTCAGAGCAATCAGTAGGACCCATGGGCCTCACTTGCAGAAAGTTCTGTGCAGATGGCAGAACCCGCACACCCCACAGTGGGTGGGGACTCCTCCCTAGGGGTATAAGGGCTAGAGCTACTTAGGAGAACCGAGGCCCTCCCATGCCCAGCTCAGGCTCCAAAGGTCGGGCTGGGGGTCCAAGCTGGACTCCTGGCTAGCTGACAAGGGCTCCCCAGGGGGCCACTGACCCTCACCCGGGCAGCAGCCTCCAATGTTCAATGCAGGGTAGAGGGGACAGCTGCGGCGCAGGGCTTCCAGCCCAGCCTGAGGGGCCCTGCTGTTCAGCCCACCCATTATGGCCAGCTAGAAAGAGACCTCAAATTGCCAGAGCTCCCGATTTTGCAAGAGAAGGCAGAAACCCAAATGTTTATGTGAACTCCCACGTTTTCCGTGTAGATAACTAATGTATAAATAGTGTAAACAATGGGGCGGCTAGCCTAGCCTAGGTCATGTCTAGGGTTGGAATTCGGCCTTTTGTCAACAAGGCCCTGGCAAGGACAAGGACAGCACCTGATTGTGCCTCTGAGTGTGCATGGACATGCCCATGGGTGTATTTCATGTGAGCATGTAAGCAGGTGTGGCTGCAAAAGTTCACAGGATGTGTGTGCCTATGTGAACACATGCATACATGTGCTGTAGGTAAATCATTGGGTTAGCGTGTGCATGGTCCTCACGTGTGCATTTGTGAACATGTATAAACAAGCATCGGCATATAATGTGGAACAACACGTGTGAGCATGAGCTCTTGTGTCAGTGTGAGTGTGTGTGTGTGTTAAAGCACGTGCATAGGGGTTCCAATGCGCACAGGTGTTTGCACATGAATGCGCACCAGCCAGGGACAGGGTAGTGTCCTGCGACTTTCCCATTGGAGAAGCCATGTCCACACCGCAGACCGCAGGGACACATATGCACGCTACAGTGGGGACAGCAGGGTCGCAGTGCCTGGCGGGCTGGAGGTGGCAGCCTTGGCCTCCTGCACACCAGGCCTTGATCGTCCCTGTCCACCCCACCCCACCCCCCACCTCCCACCCCTCCCCCGCGCCGGCGCAGAGCGAGGGAAAGGTGGGTGCGGCAGATGCACCCAGGCCCCGCAGCAGAGAGGAGCAGGCGCACAACCCTGGCCATTAGTCACCAGATGTCACCTTCTGCTGCCAAGGCGGCGCCAGGCTTGCAGACAATGGCCGCGCAGGCCCAGGCGTGGGCGGGGCCGGCCCCTGGACCCCAAAGCCGCGCCTCTGCTGACACCTACAGCCTGGAGCCCAATGCTGCCTACCTCTCTCCTCTGGCTACACCAGCTGCTGCTGCCATCCCCTTGGCTCTTTGCCCTACCGCCACCATTTCCTCCACATCCCCTCCCGTTATCTGCTTAAAGCCTCATTCTTCAGGAGGCAGGGCAGACATCACCTCTTCCAGGAAGCTTGCCCCCCTCCAGTTCTCATAGTCCCCATCCCTCAACTGGATGACTGTCTTGGGCCATCACAGTCCTCCCAGACCAGCTCTGTGAAGGGACCAGGCACTATCCTTTCTTCCCCTGTGTCTGACACAGTGCCCGGCATGGGGGACTGAGTGCCTGGGGTAGCACTGGTATCTTCCAGCCTGCAGGAGAACCATGTGAAATGTTGAGGGTCATTGCCACCCCCAAATCGGTGCACTTGACCCCATCCAGAAGGAAAAGCCCTTCGCCCCAGAAATCCAACCTTAGAAATGGAATTCAGGCTCTGAAGCGAATAAGATATTTTTTATCTAAGGAGCCAAGCCCAGGATTGTCAGTTCCACCTCAAGTTTGTATGTTTAAAAAAACAGACATAGGGGTCCAGACCCCTGGATTCTAGTTCCTGGCTTGCTGTGTGATTCGGACCAGTCCTTGCCCTCTCTGGGCTTTGGCTCCTCGTCTGTAAAAGGAGGAAGTGGGGCTGGGTGGTGGCTGCCGCAGTCCTCCTGTCTGTGCCAGTGGGGTCCACGCACAGCTGAATTCCAGCAGTGTCTCTAAGGCCATCGCCCTCTTCCTTCCATCCACCCAGGCTGCACTGGGCAGCGGCCTCTGGGCCTCAGACGGGGAGGGACAGAGCAGGCTGCCTTCTGTGAAAAGTCCATGAAAGTGGAAGTAGCTGTACAGGGCAAGGTCCAGGACCCCACATCGCCAGCCTGCTCAGGGACCTTCTGAAATAGATCTGGCTTCTGATATGGAGGCACGGAGTGTGGGAGATTAAAGGGGAGAACAGGGATCCGGGCTAGGGAAATGCTTTGCAGGCTCTCCAGGGAAGCAGGATCTTTGCCTGTGACTGCGGCACTCCCTGATGGCCTCCACTGTCAGGACCCAGGCCTGGTGTCCTCCTCAATGCGCCCTTCTTCTCACTGTGTGGCCTGCCAGAGCTCTTTCTGTCCCCCAGTCCCCAGCCCCCAGCCCCCAGCCCCCAGCCCCCAGCCCCCAGCCCTCGGCCTCTCCTGAGAGGACTGTCCTGGCCCTAGGGACATCAGGCACTCTGAATCCACAAGAGACATGGCCTCTACTATCATGGTTTCCTTTGTTTCTTTTAAAAAGAATATTTATTTTTTAAATTTGATTACAAGAGTAATGCATATTGTTTGAGACAATGAGAAGAATGGGAAATTTTTTAATTGCCTTTTATCCCATCATCACTAACAACTGTTCTCTTGCATAAATTTTTCAGGCTTTTTCCTGTGCATCGTATATATTATCTATTTATGTAGACATATTTTTTCACACAAATGGGAACATGCTCTATTGAAACCTTTTTTTTCCTTTCACATAACAGCTTGAACATTTCCTCGTATCCTTAACTCTCCTGCCTCCCTGTTTTTGTTGCCTGTGTGATAGTCTATAGGAATGATAAACTATTGAATAAGCCAGTCGTCTAGCACTGGAAACAATGCTGACATTTCAAATGGCAATGAGTCCAGAGCATCGCCAAGTCTCAGGGGGACTCTGTCAAAGAAGAGACTCAACCCAGAGCTGGAGAAGGAGGAGGGGCTCAGCACGTGGAGTGAGTTCCATCACCTTCTCCCGAGCATCTCGGGCTCCTCACCAGCAAGGGGTGCGTGCTGCCCTGGATGGGCCCCGAGGGCCCCTCAGCTCAGCTGTCCCTGGGAGAGACTTGCTGGCCATAAACAGGAAGTCATGGCAGAAGGGAAAGGAGAACCAGGTCTCTCAACTCGGGGCCCAGTGGCCGTCCTGAAGTGCCACATAGCCTCGGTGCCTCGCCCCATTGCCACGTAAGGCATGGTTTCCACATGAACCATTTCTCTGCAAGTCGGCCAGGGAACCTAGTTATGAGCCATGGGGAAAGAAAAAAAAAAAAAAAACACTGTAAAAGAGAGAACTCTGCCCTGCCAACAGCTCTGCAGCCAGCCAGCACAGCCAAGAGGAAGTGGGGGCCGAGGTTGGGTCTGCTCAAGGTGTCTCTCCCTGGTCTGAGCTCCCACCATGAACTGCTCAGCTAGAATTTCTAGTCCTGTGTGACCTTGGGCAAGTCATTTCTCCTCTCGGAGCCTCCATTTCTTTAAGAGTAACGAAGAGATGCAGTACCTACACAAGGTTATTTCGAGGATGGGGACACCATAGGGACTCTGACAGGTTCCCGCCCAGCAGCCTCCAACCCCATCCTGGGTCTTGACAACCAGTTTCTAGGTATCTATTGAGTGCCCACTATGTACTAGTTGTCCAGGATACAGGGGTGAGTGAAACAAATGGAACACCTGCCCTCACAGCCCTTAACAATAAATAATTAAACAAGTGAGTTCAAGTGTGAGGTCTGCATGAAGAAGCATCAAGTGCCCTGAGAGTTAAAATCACTGTGCCTAGCCGGGGGCAGGGTAATTAGGGAGAAGGGGCTCAGGGATGGGTTTTCTGAGGAGCAGTCATACTCATGAGAGGTGAGCATTAGCAAGAATAATGCAGATTAAAAGTGGAGGGAAGGGTGCTGTAGGCACAGGAGGCAGCCTTGAGGTGAAGAAGAGCACGCCATGGCCCAGGCCTGGCCACGGGTTAGCAGGGCCGGAGTGTCCATAGTTAAAGAGGAGGCTTGAGGAGGCAGGCAGGGCCGGGTGTGCAGGGCGCTGGAGGTCCTGGAGCTCTCTTGCAAGAGGGTATATGCGGCAGGCATGTCTGAGGAGCAAAGAGGCCACCAGTGTGGCTGGAATAAAGTGAGCAACGTGGACACAAGGTCATAAATAGTCTGAAGCTAGATCATTCAAGAACTTGAGGGTCCTGTAAGGATTTGGGATTTTAAATGAAATGGGAGCCATAAGGGGTGGGGTGTGTTGAGAAGAGTGATATGGTCTGAGAAATTTTTAAAGAACACTCCAGGAGAGAAACCAAGATGGCGGCATAGGTAAACACCTAAACTGCTGCCTCGCACAACAATTTCAAAACTACAACTAATAGACAGAACGGACACCATCCAGAACCACAGGAAAGCTGGCTGAGTGAAAATTCTACAACTAGAAGGAAAGAGAAAAGCTCACAGAGAATTGGAGGTACGGCAAAGGGTCTTTGTGCGCGCAGAGAGGAAGGGCGGCTGAGAGCCTGGCTGACTTTCTCTGGCGGAAGGGGGAAGGAAGCCCCCGACCGCACTGAACCCCAGTTCTGACTGCACTGAACCCCAGTTCCGGGCGAGCCCCTGGGGACCCACGCTCTTACGGGGGGAGTCTGGACTCTCGGGCGGAGACTCGGGAGCCGGGAAGGCAGAAGTCTGAAGGCGCGGCATGCCAGTGCGCACAAAGGCTGCAGAGGTTGCCACAGGCTTTCCCTAGTGGAAGGGAGTCGGAGGCTCCTGACCGCACTGGGCCCCAGTTTTGACTGCACTGAACCCCGGTTCCAGGCAAGCCCCTGGGGACCCACGCTCTTGTGGGGGGAGTCTGGACTCTCAGGCGGAGACTCGGGGGCCGGGGAAGGCAGAGGTCTGCGCATGCGTGCAAGGGCAAGGCTGCCAGGAAGCCAAGACTGTCTGCTCCGCCCTGAGACTCCACCCCATCCAAGCCGAGCACAGAGGCTATTGCAATTTGGCAAGTCTAATCCTATAAGGCTGTCTCCAGCACCGAACTTCTCCCAGCATAGACACAGTTGATCCTTACAGCCAACTGGCCTGGAGGTCAATTCCTCCCAGTGATACCAACAACAATCAAGACTTAACTACAACAAGGCTGTACACACAGTCCACAAAAAGGTGCACCAAGAGTGTCCACCTCAGGTTAACTGGGGAGGCCGACCCACTGGGCCATATAGGAAACCTAGCACACAAATTTACCGTACCAACTCAGGGAAGCAGTGAAAATGCGGCGTCAAAGAAACAGATCACAAACGAAAGAAATGGAGGAAAACAAACGACTGGATATAGAATTCAAAACCATGGTTATAAGGCTTTTCAAGAATATCCTAGAAAAGGCCGATAAATATAACGAGACCCTCGAAGATATGAAAAAGGACCAACTAGAAATTAAACATACACTGACTGAAATAAAAAATATTATACAGAGACCCAAAAACAGAATAGAGGAACACAAGAATCAAGTCAAAGAATTGAAATACAAAGAAGCAAAAAACACTCAACTGAAAAAGCAAAAAGCAAAAAAAAAAAAAATCCAAAAAGTTGAAGATAGTGTAAGAAGACTCTGGGACAACTTCAAGTGTACCAACATCAGAATTATGGGGGTGCCAGAAGAAGAGAGAGAGCAAGATACTGAAAACCTATTTGAAGAAATAATGACCAAAAACTTCCCCCACCTGGTGAAAGAAATAGACTTACAAGTCCAGGAAGCGCACAGAACCCCAAACAAAAGGAATCCAAAGAGAACCACACCAAGACACATCATAATTAAAATGCCAAGAGCAAAAGACAAAGAGAGAATATTAAAAGCAGCAAGAGAAAAACAGTTAGTTACCTACAAGGGAGCACCCATACGACTGTCAGCTGATTTCTCAACAGAAACTATGCAGGCCAGACGGGAGTGGCAAGAAATTTTCAATGTGATGAATAGCAAGAACCTACAACCAAGATTACTCTACCCAGCAAAGCTATCATTCAGAATTGAAGGGCAGATAAATAGCTTCACAGATAAGAAAAAGCTAAAGGAGTTCATCACCACCAAACCAGTATTATATGAAATGCTGAAAGGTATTCTTAAAGAAGAGGAAGAAGAAAAAAGTAAAGATAAAAATTATGAACAACAAATACATATCTATCAACAAGTGAACCTAAAAATCAAGTGAATTAAAAACCTGAGGAACAGAATAATCTGGTGAATATAATAGAATCAGGGGCATAGAAAGGGAGTGGACTGACAATTCTCAGGGGGAAAGGGGTATGGGGGGTTCATGAAGAGACTGGACAAAAATCATACACCTATGGATGAGGACAGTGGGGGGGAGGTAAGGGCAGAAGGTGGGGTGGGAACTGGGTGGAGGGGAGCTATGGGGGGGGGAAAGGAGAAACAATTGTAATAATCTGAATAAAGATTTATTTAAAAAAAAAAAAAAGAAGAAGAAGAAGAAGAAGAAGAAGAAGAAGAAGAAGAAGAAGAAGAAGAAGAAGAAGAACACTCCAGGCATTCTGCTTCTAATATAGTGAAGTAAGCTCTTTTTCTCATTGAATTTATTGGATGACACTGGTTAACAAAATTATACAGTTTTCAGGTGCATCATTATACAACATATCAACTGTATGCTGTATTGTGTGTTTACCACCCCAAGTCAAGTCTCTGTCCATCACTACTTAGCCCCTTATACCATCCTCCACCTCCCACCAACCCTCCCCCAGTAATCACCACATTGTTGTTTCTGTCCATCAGTTTTTTCTTTTTTTCTCTTTTTGCTCTACCCTCCACCCCTCCCATCCAGCTACCCCACCAAGATAGCTGTCAGCCTGCTCTTTATCTATGAGTCAGTCTCTATTTTGCTTGTTAGTTCGTTTTGTTCATTAAATCCCACATATGAGTGAAATCACTTGGTACTTGTCTTCCTCTGACCGGTTTATTTCACTTAGCATAACGGTCCATCCATGCTGCCACAAAGGATATGATGTCCTTCTTTTTTATGACTGAGTAGTAATCCATAGTGTAAATGCACCACAGATGCTCAAGATCACTAATCATCAGATAAATGCAAATTAAAACTACAACGAGATATCACCTCACACCTGTCTGAATGGCTATCACCAATAAATCAACAAACAACAAGTGCTGGTGAGGATGAGGAGAAAAGGGAACCCTCGTGCACTGTTGGTGGGAATGCAGACTGGTGCAGCCACTGTGGAAAGCAGCATGGAGTTTCCTCAAAAAATTAAACATGGAACTGCCTTATGATCCAGAGATTCCACTTCTGGGAATCTATCTGAATAAACCTGAAACACTAATTCAAAAGAATATATGCACCCCTGTGTTCATTTCAGTGCTATTTACAATAGCCAAGCTATGGAAACAGCCCAAGTGTCCATCAGTAGATGACTGAAGTAAGCTCTTAACAGATCTACCCTCCCACATAAAACACCTGTAGCCCTAGCCAATTTGGCTAGTGGGTAGAGCATCGGCCTGCAGACAGAAGGGTCCCAGGTCCGATTCCAGTCAAGGGCATGTATCTCGATTGCAGGCTCCTCCCTGGCTCGGGCCCTAGTTAAGGCACATGCAGGAGGCAATCAATTGATGTGTTTCTCTCACATTGATATTTCTCTCTGCCTTTCCCTCTCTCTTCCACTCTTTCTGAAAATCAATGGAAAAATATCCTCGGGTGAGGATTAAAAAAAGAAAAGAAAACATCTATAAACTCTAAATATCACGCAGAAAACAACTCCTAGAAGGATCTACAGGCAGACTTTGGAAGGATGTTGAAACTTCGAAGAAGGGGTCTGTGTGTGGTAAGTTTATGGCTTATCCACAGGGCAGACTGCAGTTATGGCACAATGCATGGCAGCTAGAGAGAGAAAGGGAGAGAGAGAGAGAGAGAAGGTTGAAAAAATAAATAGTCTTGGGAATCTGTGGGATAATATCAAATATCTAATGTGCATAATTGGAATCCTAGATGGAAAGGGGGAGAAGAGAGTAAAAAATTTTTTTAAATAATGGCCAGAAATACCACCTCATTTTCCAAATTCAATGAAAGACAAATTTACATATACATTCATATTCAAACTGTTAAAAATCAAAGATACAAAGAAAACCTTGAAAGCAGCCAGAGAAAAAAGACATGACATAGAGGAACAAAGATTCAAATCAGGATTTAAAAATGAAAACTTACGGGAGAGACAAAATGGCGGCGGAATAGACGGACGTGTCCTGAACCTTGTCCTGGAGCAAATAGAGTGAGCCACTGAAACAAGTGGAATTCAGCCCGAATTGGCGAAGGAGACACAGCTGGTGAGACAGTTTGCAGCTGGGAAGGGCAGAGGTCCCCTGAATAAAGGTGAAATCAAGGATCTAGGCAAGAGTGTCTGCCGGACCTCTGTGCCCAGAGGGTCAGGGAGAAATTACAGGGTGCCAAGCCACGTCCCTGAGGACAGGCAAAGCGTCTGGCTGAAAAAAAAGGGACCACGGGACTGCAGGAGGCAGGGGATTTTGGACCTTGGAGTCTGGATTTTGGATCTGAGCTCAGAGGCAGCCCTGAAGGGCTGGCCGGACCATGCAGTGCCAGCAATAGAGGAGCTTGCAGAGACGCAGTCCCTCCTCACGCTGGGGCCTGTGCCTTTCTCCACTGAACCTAGTTCGTAGGACCTTTTGGATACAGACACTTACCCATGGCTGAGGTGCGGGAGAAGGTGTGGACTTGTGGAATCTGGGGAGAGTAGGCTGCGGTCCAGGAGAGGTGGTAGCGAGTCTGGTGCTGAGTCATATCTAAGCCCCAGTTGCCATTTTCTCCTGAGAGATAGCCCCTCACTCCAGTCTCCAGGCAACCAATATAGCCACACCCAGAGCCCACCCTGAATAATACAAAAGACTCTGAATACTCCCTGAGGTCATAGGAACTGGCCTAAAGAGAAATCTTTAGCCCCAGCAACCGGAAACTGAGAAACAGTACAATACAGAGACTGGAATCATAAGCCAGCCAAAGGAATGACACTCCACTTTTTTCACTTTTATTTTTATTTTTTTATTATCCCTTTTTTCTTTTTTTTTTCTTTTTTTTCTTCTTTTCTTCTTTGTTTTCCTGTTTTTGTTTGTTGATTTTTTTCCTATTTCTTTTCACATTATTTTTTCATCACTATTTTTTATTTGCTATTTTTATACCATTTTTGAAATCAATTTTTTTTGTAATTTTATTATTTTTTCTTCTCATTCTCTTTTTTCTCATCCACTTATTCCCTTTCTACTTCCTCAATACTAAATTGAGGTCCTCCCCATATTCATCCAATTCTTAATCTTATTTTCACTATATAAGCTCAGCCTCTACAGATTCTGCCCCAATCCTCTTTGCTGGGTGTGTGGTGTTTGTATTTTTTTTTTTTCGTTTATCTATTGGTTCTGTGGTGTCTTACCCCCACATACATATATATATTCCCCTTTTTATTCCTTTGTCTTTTATCCCTTATCTTTTTCTCTCTCTTCGATAGCATTTGTGCTCTCTTTTCTCTGCCCTAACTCTCTTTGCTCAGGTGGTCACTTATATTGGGGTTATTGGTGTCGTGTGTACATTTGTGCTTAGTTCCCTCTGTGTTGTGTCTTGTTGAGGTGAATTTTATCCTGTCTGGTCAAGGGGCTTGAGAGCAAGCCACATAACCAGAAACCTAGAGAGGAAACTCCATCCATGAACGGGTCAATAACACCCCAGGCCCAACTATAGAGGCAGGAAGAATGCAGCAGTGAGGGAAAGAGCATGAGTGAGTGAGGGAGTAAAAGAGGAGTGTGTGGTCAGGTGGTGTGTGTGTGTGAGAGAGAGAGAGAGTGAGTGAAGCACAGTTAGATCCCACAGGACCTTCAGGGGCAGGCTAATCAGGCTTGCCTAACTAGGCAGCTTCTGCTATCATTGCAAACAGTACCAGGAGGCCAGCTTGTCCTTAGAGGCCTAGCCTTTTTGAAGGGGAGAGCTGCTGTAACTGGGTTTCCAGCCTCAACTCTACTCAGAGTGCCCTCAGATAACACTTGGGACTCTACAGCCACCCCTGCCAGGGACATGCTACCTAGGCTGTGATCCCATGGTCAACAAGGATTCAGCCACCCTGGGCGCAGGCTCCTGTGAGTTCGGAAGCAGGCTCCCCTCTGACCGGCCCCCCAACGCTTTAGCCCAGGGCACTGCAACCACATGAACAGCAGACACATGAGCAGCCCGCTCCTGTCCAAGGAGCAGCAGCCCCACGAGCAACCTGCCACAGGCCTAAGAGCAGCAGCTTCATGTGGCCTGCCCCTGTCCAAGGAGCAGCAGCCCTGCGAGCAACCTGCCACAGGCCTAAGAGCAGCAGCTTCACGTGGCCTGCCCCTGTCCAAGGAGCAGCAGCTGTGTGAGCAGCCAGCTCCCCTGTCTGAAGAGCAGCAACCACACGAGCAGCTAGCCCCATTCGAGGAACAGCAGTCACATGAGCAGCCCACCCACTACTGAGGAGCAGCAGCCCCACGCAGCTGGCTCCCCTCTGAGGAGCAGCAGCTGCACGCAGCCCACACCCTGCACCTGTCCGAAGAGCAGCAGCTGTGCCACATGAGCAGCCAGCCACCTTCCAAGGAGCAGCAACTGTGCAAGCAGCCCGCCCCCTTCCGAGGAGCAGCAGTTGTGTGAGCCACCTACACCCACCTGAGGAGCAGCACCTGTGTGAGCAGCCCACCCCCTTATGAGGAGCAACAGATGCATGAGCTGCCAGCCCACATCTGAAGAGCAGCAGCTGTGTGAGCAGCCTGCCCACATCCGAGGAGCAGCAGCTGTGTGAGCAGCCTGCCCACATCCGAGGAGCAGCAGCTGTGTGAGCAGCCCACCTCCTTCTGAGGAGCAGCAGCCACATGAGCAGCCTCCCCCCATCTGATGAGCAGTAGCCACATAAGCAGACTGCCCACGTCCAAGGAGAAGCAGCCCTGTGCAGTCCTCACCCACACGCAGCCTGCACCGGTCCGACGAGAAGGAGCCGGGTGAGCAGCCCGTCCCTGTCCAAGGAACATCAACAGCACGAGCAGCTCACTCCCACATGAGGAGCAGCAGCCACATGAGCAGACCGCCCCCCGTCTGAGGAGAAGCAGCTGCATGAGCAACCCGCACCCGTACAAGGAGCAGCAGCCCTGCAAGCAACCTGCCCCTGTCCAAGGAGCAGCGGCATCACAAGTACCCTGTCCCTTATGAGGAACAGCAGCAGCACGCAGCCAGCCCCCATCTAAAGAACAGCAGCCACGCGAGCAGTCCACCCCTGTCCGAGGAGCAGCAGCCACGTGAGCAGCTGGCCCCTGTCCAAGGAGCAGCAGGCACAAGCAACCCGTCCCCATCGGAGGAGCAGCTAACCTCATAATCAGCCCACCCCCGTCCAAGGAACAGCAACTATATGAGCAGCTAACCTCATAATCAGCCCACCCCCGTCCAAGGAACAGCAACTATATGAGCAGCCTCCCCCACCAGCCAGAGGAGGCACCACTGATGCAAACAGCACCCACCAGAGGAGCCGCTGCCAACTGAAAAGCAGCTGCTACCATAACCACCCGAGGAGCAATCGCAGCCAGAGAAGCCACTGCCACCCAAGGAGCAGCCCCTGCACAGCTCAACATCTAGATCAGTCGGTGAGACCAAAAATGGGTAGAAAAAGATACCCCCAAAGGAAAGAAAGGGAGGAATCGCCAGAAAAGTAGCTAAGTGAAACAGAGGCATGCAATATGTGAGAAAAATAATTCAGAATAAGGGTCATAGAGTTCATAAACCAGAAGGAAGAAAAAATCAATACCTTTTGTAAAAATCAAGAAGAAATGGAAGAAAAAATCAACAACTTATGTAAGAATCAAAAATAAATGAAGAGTGATATAGCTGCAATAAAAAACACCATGGAAAGTTTCAACAATAGACTAGGAGAAGCGGAGGACCGAATTAGTGAACTAGAAGACAGGGAAGCAAAACACAGCCAAACTGAATTGCAACTAGAGAAAAAAATTTAAAAATAGGAGGAGAGCCTAAGGGAGCTATGGGACAACATGAAATGAAGCAACATACGAATAATAGGGGTGCCAGAACAACAGAAAGAGGAACAAGGGTTAGAAGAACTATTTGAAGAAATAATGTCAGAAAACTTCCCTGATGTGGCAAAGAGAAAAGTCACACAAGCACAGAGAGTCCCAAACAGGATGAACCCAAAAAGATCCACACCAAGACACATCATAATTACGATGGCAAATATTCAGGACAAAGAGAGAATCTTAAAGGCTTCAAGAGAGAGACAGAAACTTACATAGAAGGGAGCTCCCATTAGATTATCAAATGATTTCTCAAAAGAAACACATCAGGCCAGAAAAGAATGGAAGGAAATTTACAAAGTGATGTAAACCAAGAGACTGAATCCAAGAATACTCTATCCAGCAAGGTTATCATTCAAAATTGAAGGGGAAATAAGGAGCTTCACAGACAAAAAAAAAAAGGCTAAGGGAGTTTATCACTACCAAGCCAGCATTGCAAGAAATGCTAAAGGGACTGGTGTAAAAAGAAGAAATAAAAAGGTAAGAAGGAACACAGACACAAAAAATAAAAATGGCTACAAATAAGTTCCTTTCAATAATAACTTTAAACGTAAATGGACTAAATGCTCCAATCAAAAGACATTCAGTGGCTGAATGGATAAAAAAACATGACCCATATATATGCTGTCTACAAGAGACCCACCTCAGAAAAAAAGGGACTCATACAGACTGAAAGTGGAGGGATGGAAAAACATCTTTCAGGCAAATGGAAATGAAAAAAAGCTGGGGTAGCAGTACTTATTTCTGACAAAATAGACCTCAAAGTAAAGGCCATAACAAGAGATAAGGAAGGCCACTTCAAAATAATAAAGGGATCGATACAACAAGAGGATATAACCCTGATAAACATATATGCACCCAATGCAGGAGCACCCAAATACATAAAAAAAACTCCTAGAAGATATCAAGGGAGAAATCAACAACAATACAATCATAGTAGGGGACTTTAATACACCACTAACATCACTGGATAAATCCTCTAGACAAAAAATCAGCAAAGAAACAGCATTTCTAAATGACTCACTAGATCAGATAGACTTAGTTGACATCTTCAGAGCATTTCACCCCAAAGCCACAGAATATACATTCTTCTCAAGTGCACATGGGACATTTTCAAAAATAGACCACATATTGGGTCACAAACAAAGTCTCCCCAAATTCAAAAAGATTGAAATCATATCAAGCATTTTCTCAGACCACAATGGTGTAATATTAGAAATAAACTACAGGCCTAACCAGTTTGGCTCAGTGGATAGAGCGTCGGCCTGCGGACTGAAGGGTCCCAGGTTCGATTCCGGTCAAGGGCATGTACCTGGGTTGCGGGCACATCCCCAGTAGGGGGTGTGCAGGAGGCAGCTGATCGATGTCTCTCTCTCATCGATGTTTCTAACTCTCTCTCCCTCTCCCTTCCTCTCTGTAAAAAATCTATAAAATATATTTTTTTTTAAAAAAAAGAAACTACAATAAAAACAATCCAAAACACTCAAACACTTGGAAGTTGAATAGCATGCTATTAAACAATGATTGGGTTATCAATGAGATCAAAGAAGAAATTAAAAACATCCTGGAGACTAATGACAATAAAAACACAACAATGCAAATACTATGGGACACAATGAAAGCAGTCCTGAGAGGGAAGTTTATAGCTCTACAGACCTACCTCAAAAAAAAAAAAATGGTAATAAATCATCTAACTCAACAACTCAAAGAATTAGAAAGAGAGCAATAAGAAAAGCCCATAGTGAGCAGAAGGACGGAAATATTAAAGATCAGAGCAGAAATGAATGACATAGAGACCAAAAAAAAAAAAACCAATACAAAAGATCAATGAAACCAAGAATTGCTTCTTTGAAAGGATAAACAAGATTGATGAACCTCTAGCCAGGCTCACCAAGAAGCAAAGAGAGAGGACCCAAATAAACAAAATCAGAAATGAAAGAGGAGAAATAACAGACCCTGCAGAAATACAAAGGATTATTTAAAAAATACTATGAACAACTCTATTCTAACAAACTAGACAACCTGGAGGAAATGGACACATTCCTAGAAAAATACAACCTTCCAAAACTTACTCAGGAAGATACTAAAAATCTCAATAGGCTGATAACTATGGGAAGAAATTGAAGCAGTCATCAAAAAGCTTTCAGCAAACAAAAGCCCAGGGCCAGATGGCTTCACAGGGAAGTTTTACCAAACATTCAAGGAAGAACTAAAACCTATCCTCCTCAGACTATTCCAGAAAATTCAAGAGGAAGGAACACTTCCAAGCTTCTTCTATGAAGCCAGCCACCCTAATACCAAAACCAGATAAAGATAACACAATGAAAGAGAATTACAGACCAATATCCCTCATGAACATAGATGCCAAAATCCTCAACAAAATTCTAGCAAATCGTATCCAGCAGTACATCAGAAAGATCATACACCATGACCAAGTAGGATTTATACCAGGGATGCAAGGATGGTACAATATTCACAAATCAATAAACGTGATATATTACATGCATAAACAAATTGAGAGATAAAAATCACATAGTCATATCAATTGATGCAGAAAAAGCATTTGACAAAATCTAACACCCTTTCTTGATAAAAACTCTCAGCAAGGTGGGAATAGAGGATCATACCTCAACATAATAAAAAGCCATATATGACAAAACCACTTCCAACATCATACTCAAAGGGCAAAAACTAAAACCATTTCCCCTAAGAACAGGAACAAGACAGGGATGCCCACTCTCACCACTCCTGTTCAACATAGTGCTGGAAGTACTAGCCATTGCAATCAGACAAGAAGAAGAAATAAATTGCATCCAAATTGGAAAAGAAGAAGTAAAACTGTCCTTATTTGCAGATGACATGATACTGTACATAGAAAACCCTAAAGACTCCATCAAAAAATTATTAGACTTAATAAATGAATTTAGCAATGTAGCAGGACACAAAATTAATGCCAAAAATCTATGGCATTTCTATACACCAATAGTGAACTTACAGAAAGAGAGACTAAAAAAGCAATCCCATTTACCATTGCACCAAAAAAATTAAGATACCTAGGAATAAACTTAACTAAGGAGGTAAAAGACCTATACGCGGAAAACTACACAACACTGAAAAAAGAGATAGAGGAAGACATAAACAGATGGAAGAACATACCATGTTCATGGATTGGTAGACTCAACATCATCAAAATGTCCATACTACCCAAAGCAATCTATAAATTCAATGCACTTCCCATTAAAATACCAACGGCATATTTCACAGACCTAGAACGAACTTTCCAAGAATTCATCTAGAATAAAAAAAGACCCCGAATAGCTACAGCAATCCTGAGAAAGAAGAACAAAGTAGGGGGATCTCAATACCAGATATCAAGCTGTATTGCAAAGCCACTGTTCTCAAAACTGCCTGGTATTGGCACAAGAAAAGTCATATAGATCAATAGAATAGAACAGAGAACCCAGAAATTGACCCAAATCACTATGTTCAATTAATATTTGACAAAGGAGGCATGAACATACAATGGAGTCAAGACAGTCTCTTCAATAAATGGTGTTGGGAAAATTGGACAGATACATGCAAAAAAATGAAACTAGACCACCAACTTACACCATACACAAAAATAAACTCAAAATGGATCAAGGACTTAAACATATGACAGGAAACCATAAAAATACTAAAGGAATCCATAGGCAGAAAAATCTCTGACATATGCTGAAGCAATTTCTTCACTGATACTGCCCCTAGGGCAATGGAAACTAAAGAGAAAATAAACAAATGGGACTACATCAAAATAAAAAGCTTTTGCACAGCAAAGGAAACCATCAATAAAACAACAAGAAATCCCACTGCATGGGAGAACATATTTGCCAATGATATCAACGATAAGGGTTTAATCTCCAACATTTACAGGGAACTCATGCAGCTTAACAAAAAGAAAATAAACAACCCAATCAAAAAATGGGTAACTGATCTAAATAGACACTTTTCGAAAGAAGACAGAGGAAGGCCAAGAGACATATGAAAACATGCTCAAAGTCACTAATCATCAGAGAGATGCAAATCAAAACAACAATGCGGTACCATCTCACACCTGTCAGAATGGCTATTATCAACAAGTCAACAAACGACAAGTGCAGGCGAGGATGTGGAGAAAAAGGAACCCTCCTGCAATGCTGGTGGGAATGCAGACTGGTGCAGCCACTGTGGAGAACAGTATGGAGTTTCCTCAAAAAACTAAAAATGGAACTCCCATTTGACCCAGTGATCCCACTTCTAGGAATATATCCCAAGAAACTAGAAACACGAATCAGAAAGGATATATGCACCCCTATGTTCATAGCAGCACAATTCACCATAGTTAAGATTTGGAAACAGCCTAAGTTCCCATCAGCAGATGAATGGATTAAAAAACTGTGGTACATCTACACAATGGAATACTATGCTGGGGTAAAAAAAAAAAAAGGGAGTTCTTACCATTTGCAACAACATGGATGGAGATGGAGAGCATTATGCTAAGTGAAATAAGCCAGGCAGAGAAAGAAAAATACCACATGATCTCACTCATTTATGGAAAATAATGAACAACATAAACTGATGAACAAAAATAGATCCAGAGACAGAGAAACATCAATCAGAACGTCAAACCTCAGGGAAGGCAGGGGATGGAGGGGATAAGGGGGAGAGATCAACCAAAGGACTTATATGCATGCATATAAGCCTAATCAATGGACACAGACAACAGGGGGGTGGGGGCATGAATGGGAGGTGGGGGGTAATGGGGGAATAAGGACACATATGTAATACCTTAATCAATAAAGAAATTTTAAAAAAAAGATTCAAATCACCACAGACTCCTCATCAGAAATCGTGGAGGCTGGAAGACACAGAGTAACATCAATAAAGCACATAGAAGAAAAAACTGCCAATCAGCGTTCTATATCCAGTGGAAATATTTTGCAATAGGAAGGCAAAGACATTTTCATTTTAAAGAAAATTTATAGAATTGTCATCAGAAGACCTGAACTATAAGAAATACTAAAGTAAGTTCTCCAACTTAAAGATAAATGACACAAGAGGGGCACTTGGATCTTTAGAAAAGAATAAACAGCATCACATGGTAAATATCTGAATAAATATATAAAATTGCAAGAATATTTTCTCTTAATTTCTTTATTATGCATATGGCTGTTTAAAGTAAAAATAACATAGTACATGATGAGGTTTATAATGTATGTAGTATAGTACCTATGACAAGTATAGCAGATAGGATGGGGAGTAGCAAATGTTTACAAGAGTTTTATATTTTATGTAAAGCAATAAAACATTAACTCTAAATTGGCTATGAAAAGTTAAAGATGTCTATTGTAAGTCCCAGGAATAAAAAAAAAGTACTTATAAAAATGCAAAGCAGTATAGCTAAAAGGCCAAATAATCACATTAAGATCAAATTCTGAACAGTCACTATGGCTCCTGTGTGGACTGAAGAATACAAGGGTGAGATCATGGACCGGCTTAGGATGTCACTGACGTAATTCAGGTGAGTGGCATGCTGGCTTGGACTAGGATAGGAGCAGTGGAGATGGGGAGAATGTTGGATCTGGGTGTGTTCTGAAGGTAGAGACAAAAGGAATTGCCAATGGATTGGATTTTGGGTGTAGGAGAAAGGCAAGGATGACCCTCAGGCCTGGGACCTGAGCTGTAAGGAAGGAGCTGCCAGTTACTGTGATCACTGTAATCTGCCCTCCCCACCTCTCTCTGGTATTTGAGACGTGCCATAGCCCTGTGCTTAAAAGCCGAGCAGGGCTGGAGGCCAGCCGAGGAAAAAGACAGTCACAGGCCACCCACCAAAGCCCTCATGCCAGAGCAGGGACGATGGAGCACGTGTGCCTTTTGGCAAGGTTCACACCAGATCCATAAAAGCATCCTTATGGCTTCTTCCAGCTTCCAGAGCCCCGTCTCTGAGTGTTGCTTTCTAGTTGGGAAGTAATGGAGAAATAATTGCTAATATTTCACAGAGATGGCAGAAGCCCCAGCCTCTGGAAACAAATTAAAGATGAGGACGAGGTTTAGAACAGCCCGCTTCTCATTAGCAATTGCAAACAAGATAACAGAAAGATGTTTCTTCCATGAGGCTGGTATCTGCCTGGAAAACACTAAACCATTTTGGGTGCCAAGTGGATACCCTGGGCCAGGATTCGGGAACCTGGGTCTAGGGCAGTGCTTCAGGATCGCTTTGTCCAAAGTCACAGACAAGCTTTGCTGCCACTTGTCTGAGCCTCAGTTTCCAAGTCTGCAAAATGGAAAGAGGCTGTGGGACTCAACTCTGGAGGTGGGCTATCATCTCTCCTCTGTGTGAGAAACGGTTTGCAGTCAGACAGTCTGGGTGCCAGCAGTTCAGATGGTACCGATTCATAGAGCTGGAAGGGGCAGTGAACACAGGGCACTAGCTTTGAGATCTGTACCTTGCTGTGGCCCTTCCCCTAGGTCCTGGCTCCATCCCAAGCAGCAATGGCTTGCACTTACTGAGTGATAGGCACTGTTCTAAATGATCTTTGTGTATCTTCATTTAATCCTCCCCAAAACCCTGCTAGGTAGGTACTATTATTATCCCCATTTTACAGAGAAAGGAAGTAAGACACAAAGATGCCAACCAACTTGGCCAAGGCCACAGAGCAAGCCACTTGCAGGGCCAGGAGAGTGAACTCAGTCTGCTTTGAAAGGCTGAGCTCTTAACGCCATGTATCTGCCTCTCGAGGCTTGTGGGTCCCTTTGACTCGGCCCACAGACTTCTAGAAGTAGAGAAAGGCTTTGGCAATTAGCCCAGGAAAGGATCCCAGGCTCGGATGTCCCTCTGCCTGGGTGTGAATCCTAAGGCTACAGCTGATGGTGCATGACTCTGAGCTTGTTTTGCTTGTGTGTGTGCCTTTAAATTGATTGTAGGCTTGACCCAGATTTGCTCTAAGAAAGAAAGCAGGCTGGGATATAAGATACCAGGCCATTCTGAGGGTCGGTTCCCCTCCTCCCGTCCTGTGCAGCCTCATCGCTAAGGGATTCTCCCAGCTCTAGGCCTTCTTTGCCGAGAAGCCCTCCTGTATTTTCACTCCCCTCACTCATGTGTCGGTGCTCCTTCCTAGGCGTCTGTGGCTCCAGGTGTTGCCACCTGTAAGGCCCTTCTTTTCCATCCATAAATGCAGCATCCCTCCATATCAAGGGGGTTCTTCCTGCCTCGTTGCCACAAAAGACGGTGTTTGAAGACCAAATTCTGCCACCGGCATTCAAGGCCCTCCCTAGCCTTGCACTCTGGAGAAGCTGACCTCATTTCTGCAACCTGCGGGCCCCCCCCCCACCCGCCCCCAGGCTCCATTTCCCCACACACACAAGAGCCTTTGTCCAAATTCTGCTCCCCCGCCCCCGTCCAGGGGCTGGGGCAGGGGGCTGGATTCTGAAGCTCAGGGATATTCTGGCTGGAGCTGCCCTGGGGACAGGCATGAAAGAGAGTCCTGAGGCTGAGGGGTCAGGTTACTGGGTAGATAATCTGATATATCTGACCTAGAGAGGGGGACAATGGTGGGGGGAGAGGGAGTCTTAGGCCTAGAAAACTAGAGAAAAAGACAAACCAGGATGCTGAAGCCAGAAGTGGGAGCAGAGAAACAAGACAGGACTGAAGCAGAGGGAACAAGCAGTCCTGGGTTCCAGTCCCAGCTCTACCATGTACCTGCTCCTGTCAGCTGGTGACCCTGCACAGGTCACATAGCCTCTCTGAAGCCCACCAGAGCCCCAGACCTGTTGGGATGGTTCCAAGAGGAAGCACAGGCAAACAGGCCAGGGGCTGTGCTTTCCAAGTGCCCTTCTCCTAGTCTCCCCTCCATGCACAGAGCCAGGCAAAGTGGCCCACCCCACCCTGAAGGCTGGCAAGTACCCCCACAGTGAGCCTGCAGCTGGTCTGTCAACCTGAGAGCGAATCTGCCCCCAGGGAGGCTCCTAATTTAATCAGCCTCACAAATCAGCTCGATGGGCTTAATTGATCTTTTTCACTCCTAATATTGTCACTGTCACTTTCTGAGCTTGCCTCCTCCAGCCACCCCATGCACCATGCTCAGCCAGCTGAAGAGGGAGAAGAGACTGAGATGAAAAAAACACGGAGTAGATAGTGAAGAAGCTTGTGGGACAGAGTGGGTACACAGGGAGGTAAGAAGAGCAGGGGAGTGGGGAAGGTCAGGACGGACACCTGAGCCGCACCTCCAGGACCACACACAGTGTCCATGTGGCAATCATGAGAGGGTAGGGCAGGAAGGCTCCAGTGAACCATCTGCCTGGGACCTCGGGCCCTCTAAGCCTCCATTTCCTCACCTGTAGAGATCACAACCTGCCCTTGGCAGCAACAGTCATTCCACAGTGCTTGTGGGATTCCTACTGTATCCCAGGCATGGTGTAGGCATAGGGAATATGGCAAGCAGAAACAAACCTGTTCTGGCCCTCATGGGGCACTCCTGACAAGCAGTGTCTCCTGGGCAACCCCTCCCCCAATGGAGCATATAGACCAGAGGGATAGATGGATGTTGATTGAATAAGCACATGAATAAATGCCAAGTGGCAACAGTGCTGGCAGAGGAGGTTCAAGGTGGCATGTGAGCAGGTCAACGGGGCTCCCTGAGGAGGCAGTGCTTGAGTTGAGATGTGAAGGATGAAGTGAAGTCATCCAAATGAAAAGGCAGGAAGAACATTCCAGGAGCAAGCCCTGTGTCTCTCACTCACAGCTGCATTACTTCCAGCTGACCTCTGGATAGAGGCGGAGCACGGGAGGGTGTGGGCAAGATGAGGCTAGACCAGGAGTTTCTGAACAGTGGCTTCCCGAGTGGTTGACACAGCCGTAAGATAGACATTTTGTATGGTGGCCCAGAACACAGAACACACATGGACACACACACACAATGACATGCGTACGTCAGCTTTAAAAGATTGGTGAAACCAAGTTTCTCTTGCCCATTAAATGCCATCCAGCCTGAGAGTTTCTATTCTGTTCTCACTCCCGCCTGTTCTACGTCTTTGATTTAAGAAAATGCAGGTCACCAACCACTGCATTGACTTTCCAGACCCCTACAGGGTCAGGGCTGCAGGTTAAGAGGCACCACGCTTTGCAAGGCCTCTCGGGCTGTGTACCTTTACCCCACGAGCCAGCGAGCGAGCAACGAGCGAGCGATGGGAAGCCCCGGTTCTGTTCAGCAGGACAATCTAATGAGACTCGCATTTTGAAAAGGTCAGATGGCTGCTGCGTGGAGTCGATGGGAGTGGGCAGGCGTGGAGCAAGAAGCCCAGAGAGGGGGCTGCTGCTCCCACAGCCAGTGAGACATGGTGGCAGCTGCAGTTGACAGGTTTGCAAAGCAAATGAGTAGCAGGTATGAAAATTTTTGTGCCAATTAAAAAAGTGTTTTATGAAAAGCTGCACGATGAAACTGCAAGTCTCCAAATCTAGGTCCAGGCCACCCGGGTGCACATGCCAATGTCTCGTCTTCCCAGGTGCCCCACCTCGAGGGAATCATGGTGCCCCATGGGTCTCAGCTTCCTAATTGTAAAGAGGGTCCTAAGAGGCCCTGTCCCTGAGAGTCCTGGCAAGTTTGGAATGCAATGGTGCATACCCTCAGCCAAATGCCTGACCTGGAGCAAGAGCTCAATCAATCCATTGTAAATATGAACAGAAATGTTGAACTTATTCACTGGTCAATACATACCTAGTGCCCACTCAGTGCCAGGCATGGGGGAGATGGTGGGAACTCCTGGTTCAAGAGAAATTTCTAGAGCCAAATCAGTCTGGGCTAAAAACTGATTTTGAATCTGGACTGGGCTGTGCAGCTCACCTGGTCAAGGTCTCTCATTTACAGGTGATCAAACTGAGGCCCGAGCCGGCTAAGGATCATTTTTAACAGGTTGTACCTTCATACAAACCTTTACCTGAGCCCTGTTACCTGGGGCTCTGTTCAGCTCTGCAGGGAATTGGGCCGGTCCTGGTACATCTGCTATGTCTGTGTGGCACCTCAAGTAGACAGCTGCCCGCCCTCCCCTCTCCCTCAGAAGCTTCCTTGGAGCAGATTTATGGAGAGGTCAGAGTAATAAGAGGCTATGCGACCAGGAGCTGGCACCGTCAGGCAGGCTGTCTGCTCCACGCAAGCCAAGCTCAAGTGAGCAGATGGGGGTGGTGGCAGGGCCCTCCCTGCCGGTGAGCACTGCCACCTCCCTTCACACCTCTGAGGCTCAGTTAAGTGGCCCTGGGCAGGTGGGTACAGCTACAGGCCCAGCCCACCCTTGTGCTGGGCTCTGGGCACCTGGCATGCATGCAGAGGGAAGGTGTGTCCTCACCCCAGCACCTGCTCAGCAGCCATGACTCACTGGCCCCGATTTCTGGGCCATGTGGCCACTGACCATCAGGGCACTCTGAGAGCCGGCCAGGTCTCCATCCAACAAGAGTAGGGCAGGGGTTCTCGGGTTTGTGCAGCTGGCTCTGTCTTTCTTGTCCTGCTGTCTTCACTCCTCTGCATCCATGAGCTAATGTCCCTTCCATGCCCCTGCGTCCTGAGGTCTCTGCTCGCACCTCTCTGGCCTGTCTCCCTAAGTCGGGGCAGACCTCTCGGGCTCTGTCATGGTTTCTCTCCTCGGGCTCGCATCTCTGCAGCTGTGTGAGCACTGTCTTCTCAGCTGTCCAGCAGCTCTGTGTGTCTTGGATCACCCTTCACTTTCCATGTTGTGTTTACCTGTCTCTATGTTTCTCTCTTTGTTCAGTGTGTAGCCAAGCATGTCTCTCTCTCTTAACCCACCAGGGGTAGGGAAGTGGAGGTGTCTCTTTCTGGCCCTCAAAACTGCCTTCTGGTAAGGGGCTATCCTTGAAATAAGCCAGTCAGACTGCAGAACTCACTTCCCCCTTCTCATCCCAGCCTCCAGCCCCACCAACACACACAGACACACCTGCTTTCCTAAGCTTTGTGCTGGCAAAACACCCAGGACACCTTGACTCAGCTAGGCTCGTCTCCCCTCCACACTCATCACAGTTAAAGTGCTGCCTCTACTGCTCCCACACAGCCCTCAAATGCTGCTCCCACACTCAGCTGTGCGACCTGGTGCCAATCACTGACCTGCTCTGTGCCACACAGCCCTAGAGGTTCCCTACACAGCATCACGCTGCCTTCTCCATAGACCCCTCCTGTAGAGGATAATTAGGACTAATTACCCTGGGAATGCCTCCCATTAAAGGAGGAAAACCGAATTTGCCAGTGGTGATCAGCCCCTCTCCCGCAGAGGAACCTCTGCCCTGGGTGGTGAGGACAGAGCTCTCTATCGGGTGTAAGATCAGCCACTTTGCCTGGAGAAGAGCCAGGCTGTCTCCTAGCTCCTTACCAGACAAGCAGGAAGGATATTTGTTCCTTAAGTGGCTGTTGCTCTGTGAAAATAAAACTAAATCCAGCCCCAGATAGCACACTGACAGTGGGAAAATCTTATTCAATCGCCCGATTTCAGTGCCTTGCTGAGGGCTGGAGGAAAATGGGAGCAGCCTTATCTGAAGGTCTACCTGAGGAGAGGAAAACACCGCTATAATAGGCCTTCACTGGTCTAGACATCCACACAGATGCTCTCAGCGCCCAGGAGAGGCCGTGGGATGCGTGCATGGCCCACGGGCAGGATTTGTGGGCAGATGTCTGGACGAGGGGCCCTGTACCATGTGGTGAGTGGAGCTGTGGCAGGTTCAGGGTGCAGACACCAGGTTCCAGTCCAGGGCCTGTGCTGAGGCCAAGACAGACAAGCTCCCGCTCCTGCCATGCTAGGAAAAGTTCTGAGAGTATAGCCTCACTCCAGACATCTGACGTATAATGTTTCATCCGCGCTCACAACCTCCAGTGAGGTAGGGTGCTAGCATTTGCTCTCATTTTACAGGTGGAGAAGATGAGGCACAGGGTGAGTAACTGCCCAGAGTCACACAGCTGGACTTGAACCGAAGCAGCCTGGTTCCAGAGTCGGTGATCTTACCCGGCCTCTCCTGGATGCCTTGTAGTGTATAGAGACTAGAAGGTAGAGCAGGTAAGTGAGCAGCTCATTCACTGTGTGCGGAGCATGCGCCTATCAGGACTTTTTGGGGATAAAGGGTTTCTTTAATGTCAAAACAGGTTTACCAACACTGTAGAAGGTTTTAAATGCTTACATCTCACAAATTAGTGCTTTCAGTCCTCGAAATGC
Organism: Plecotus auritus; assembly: GCF_963455305.1. Taxonomy (NCBI): domain Eukaryota; kingdom Metazoa; phylum Chordata; class Mammalia; order Chiroptera; family Vespertilionidae; genus Plecotus; species Plecotus auritus. The sequence goes on along the minus strand of NC_137783.1, from coordinate 51,493,869 downwards.
AATGCAATATAAAGTATACTATTTCCAAGATAGTTACATTATTTACAACAATAATGTGACTTCATAGAGCACTACAGCAAGGTGGGCTGTGATGGGCTGAAGATGTAAGTGGTGGACAATCAGTTCTCTCTGAGTCTTCCTTTGAGGCTACAAGTCTAACCTCTTTAGGAGGTAACATCAAAAGTCTAATGTAGGAGAAATCAGCCCAATGCTGCTAGCTGTGAAAATGGAGAAAGGGGGCCATGAGCCAAGGAACAGATTTCTGATCTACAGAACAGCAAGATAATAAATGTGTTGTTTTAAGCAGAGAGAGAGAGACTAATCTTGAGGCCCTCCATGAACCTGCCCTTTCTCCCACTCCCTTGGGGGTTACTGAACCCCTATAAGGAATAGAAATAGTATAGGAAGAAGAGTGGGGGTTAGAATCCATCATGGGTGGCTTCACAGAGATGGTGACCACTGAGCAGGGGTCCTGCAGGATGGGTAAGTAGTCCCTCAGGCAGATAAGGGGAAAGAGCATTTCGGGCAGAGGGAAAGGCCTGAGTACAAGTCCAGAGTTAGAGGACAGTCTGTGTAGGGACACCATCCCCAGCTTAGGGTTCCCTGGACTAAAGTGGGTGATGGGAGAGATAAAACTGCAAAGGTAGGTAGACACCAGATCATGCAGGACCTTAGAGGTAAGGCTATCTCTGCAGAATTTTAAAAAAAATGGCCTAGAGCCTGGAGTTCCCTCTCTTGAAGGAAGTTTCAAATACCCCGGAAATGTTTAGTCTGGAGACAGAAGATTTGGGGGTAGGCAAGAATGTGATAAGATCTACAGGGTAACCTTTCCATGTTTGTGAAGTCCTTTTTTTCCCCCACCCCAATACACAGAGCTTAGGACACACAAGGAAGTTAGAAAATGCTGGCTACAGTTTAGAGATAAAGGTGACGATCAGAGCTTCCAAGAACGAAATGGACAACTGAGGTGGCAATGAGTTCCCCATCATTGGAGGTATTTCAGCACAAAGCAAAGGGCCACCAGCAGAGATGCTGACCAGAGATTCAAACACCAGGTAACAGCTGTCCTAGTTCATTTGAGTTTTCCTCCAGCCCTGAAAATCTCAGATACTATTTTGTCTTGTATTAGAACAGATTCAAGACCTTGCCTTTGGGGGGAAAATAGTAATCAAAATGTAAATACCATGGGTATAATAGATTTGGCCTAATTATCAGCGATTACTGGGAGTTTGTCATTATTTCCATACAATATATCCCAAAGTTCCAGAAAACAAATCAAAGAAAGTACCAGGCCAATGCCATTAATAGAAGCAAAACACTTCAAGACAAGAATTTAATTTACTGGGTGAGTTCTTGAGGCACGTTTTTGTTGATGAATATTTATAAAAGTGGGTTAGGCTGGACCTGGTAATGATTGCGAAAAATTTTAATGCTGTCCCCCTCATTAATTTACTTTTAATGAATGACTTGGTAAAGCATAACCATTTGTACATAATGATTTCATTAATGGCTATGGCATATGCAACCGTTTTTCACACGTTTGAATGTCACTTGAATAAAATGATACCTTAAATTATACAGTCTAATAAAGTATGTTTGTTGAAACATGACAAGCTTCTGCCTCTTGGTACTCAGGCACCAAGAATTTGTTGCATTTGGAAGAGCAATAGTTTAATGGGATTCGAGTGATGGATTTCTTCTTCCATCTCTGAGGTTTATCGCAAACCTAGTCCCTGGGCTTCTACCCTGAGAACTCTGTACATGAAAACTTGGAGCTGGAGGATGCAGTATGTTTTTCACAGCCCCCACCCCCACTCTTCTCACCTTGGCCTTGGGGATTTGCTTAAACAGAGGCCCAGCCAGATCATTCCACATAATGTGGGCACCTGAGAGCAGGACTAGGCCAGGGGCAGGGGCGGGGCCACGAGGGGCCAGAGTCTGGGCCCTGGCCTAGTAAGGGAAGAAGCATGTTCAAAAGTTACCCTACTTTGATCACCCTCGCACATCTAGCTGTCTGGCGCTCACCTGCTTCTCCCAAAGACTTCCCAGTGTTGGTCATAGGCCACCATGCTAACGTGCTTCCTTAAGCGTTTTGAAACTGGTTTGGGAGAACAGAGAGACCATGTCCTATTTAAAATTAATCTCCTTGGTTATCATTCAGCTCAGTCCTGTGTCTGTTGCCACGCAGTGCTTACCCAGTTTGTAACTATTTATTTGTTATTTATTTAGTGCAGAGACCATGCCACTAGCATTCACTATGGAATCCCCACTTCTGGAACGTTAACAAGTGATCAGGAAATATTTCTGGGCAGGGAGAGAGGGGGGAGGGGAGAGAGAGAGAAGGGAAATGGAAGGAGGGAGAGGAGGCAGAAAAGGGATGGAAGAAGAATGGGAAAGAAAGGAGGAAGAAATGCTGATTGAATTAGATTTAAAGCATAAAGCAAAGCAAGCCACTGGCCAAAAAAGAAATGTTGGCATCAATGTCCTTGGCTCTGTAGAACAGTCATGTCCCTTCCTGCCATCAGCACCCTCCCCAGCAGGGCTGTGCCCTACCCAGGTCTCATCATCCTGCTCCCCTGGGTTACTTAGTCCATCCTGTGTGAACATGGTCTTGGAAGTGAATGAGATGTTTGGACAACAATGAAAGCAATATTCCTCGACAGGTGTACCCTGGTATGTGGTTTTCAAAGTGTTTTCCTACCTTTGATCTCCTCACATTTTTGCCGATCCCGTCTATCTCACGGGGTTATTTCATTGTTCCCCTTTTTTTTTCTAGAGGAAGCAGACTCCATGGAATTAAATGTTAGCTCAATGTCGCAGAGCCAGGAAATGGCTGAGCTAAGAAGACTTCCACTCGGGTCCTCCGGATTATGCGGCTGAACAGCTTTTAATGTTTCTCAGCCACTTAATAGGTTACCTCTCTCAAGGGTGTTTGCATTTTAAAAGAGAACTAAAAAAAGAGGGAAATGTATAATCCAAATGAATGAATAGTGAATAGTAAAATATCCAGAACAAAAGCATGTGCACAGGAAAGACTGGGCTGGGGCCAGAGGGGTAGGGTGGTCCCAGGAGATTCTTAATGTACAGGCTCTCAAGGTCAACAGATCTGGGTTCAAATCTCTTCCATTCCATGTACTAACAGTAATCTTGAGCCAGGGAGTCCCACTTTCTGAGCCTACTTCCTAATCTTTGAGATGGGATTGATGTGAGACTGGCATACATAGAAATGTGCACACATGCCCTAGCTGGTTTGGCTCAATGGATAGAGTGTCGGCCTGCAGACTGAATGGTCCCAGGTTCGATTCCAGCCAAGGGCACATGCCTGGGTTGCGGGCTCGGTCCCCAGTAGGGGGTGTGCAGGAGGCAACCAATCAATGATTCTCTTTTATTGATGTTTCTATCTCTCTCTCACTCTCCCTTCCTCTCTAAAATCAATAATATATATATATATATATATATATATATATATATATATATATATAAAAGAAATGTGCACACAGTGTGTGGTCAGCACAGATTAGCAAGGTACATGGAGGACTGCATGTGCAGTTGGCCTCAGCAGGAACCACGGTGCTGAACGGAGCTGTCCTTGCCGCCCAACTTCACAGGGGAAGGAGAGCGGAAGACCAGGCTGCTGCCCAGGCCCATCTCTGCCCAGCACTGGGCTGGACTCACCTAACCTCATGCTAATTACTCAGCCTTTAGGATCAAGCCCAAATCCGAAGGGCAGGGTACCTGCAGCTAACTGCTGTCCTCATCGCTTCTGAGTCTTCCCCCACCTCCTCGGAAAAGATTTATGGAAAGATTAAGGGGCCTTTTTTTTCAATATCTATTAATATTCATGGCAGTCTTCACAGCCATCTGCTTTTAACGATTTTGTTTGCAAAGACCTGAGATTAAAATATGGCCTGCTAGTGCTCTGAAGCATCTGAACCGAAGGCGATAAAACAAAGGCCTTTTCAGGAGCTCTGAGCTGGCCTGTCACTCCACCTGCAGTGGGAGACTAATGACTAGTGGGAGTGAGGGGCGGGGTGGGGGGTGCCCGGACCTGGCTGGGATTAGATCCGGGGGCCATGGCTCCCCCAAGGCCTGGCAGGGTTGATTGGGGGGGAGTGAATAGCCCATCTCCCTCCCCACCACCTTGCACAGGGCCCTGAGGATGAGGGGGCTTAGCCAGGGCAGGAGGAAGATGCTGGCTACAGTGCAGAGACGTCTCAGGGCTTTGAGGGCTCCAACGCCCTGGGATCAGCACCTGGAGAGAGGGTTGTCAGCCCTGGAAGTGTCCAGGGGTCTGGAGAGGACAGGGCTGCCCCTCATTGTGATGCTGTGACCCGAACGCACCAGCATCACTGAACCTCTTCTATGCATCAGTGCCGTGCGATCAAAAGCCCAGTGTCTTTGTCCCAATTTCCAAAGTCAGTCACTTCAGTACAGTCCTGCCATGGGCAGGAACCCCATTTGTCCACCAATATCTTGGGGTGGCCTCGGCCAAGCTGGTGTTCCTCTCTTGGCCTCATCCAGGGGTGGAGTTTTCAGTGAGCTCCTAGGAGGTGGCTTGGGCCAAGCAGTGGACACAGGCCAGCATAGGTGGCCACGCAGATCTTGCACCGCTGCAGGGGCGCCTTTCCCACCCTCTGCAGCAATCCTGAGGTCACCAGCCTCCCCGCAACAGCCCAGGCCCCTGCTTTGTATGCCCAGGCTCCACCTGGGCACTCATCTGACTGAAGGCGCCTGCTGCTGAGGAGTTTGAAAACCAGCAGAATTCCAGTCATTCTCTCATTAGGTGACACCTCTCCCCTCTGGCGCCCTTTGATTCTGGTGCCATCCCAGAGGGGCACCACCTGGTTCCGGGGCAGACCAAGATGGAAGATTGTGAGCGTCCACAGGCCGGCCCCAGCTTCCTCCCCCTGCCAACAAGATGGCCTCTTAGTCTAAGTGTCCAGCTTCCTATCTCAGCCCCACTCACGTGTGGAAGGTCAGACCATCCTTGTCTCCCTACTGCCTCTGTGGACTGAGACCTGACCCACAAATACCAGGAAATGCCCCCTAGCTGCTCCTTGCAGGGAAGGAGAATTTTACAACAGGAATCCCCCGGGGGCCCCTTCAGGCCAAAGGGAGGAGGGTCTGTCTTAAATCCCACAGGTTTAGGAAATCCTGCTTTCATTCCCACTCCTGCCCAGCCTTTCTGAGGGCAGCAGGATCGCCTGCCGGGCCCCCCAGCCTCCCAAGTTCTACCTTCCGCCAGGCTTTCCAGGCCAAAGTGAGGGAGACAGGCGGCTGGTCGCCATGGTGCACCCCGTGCTTTGAGAACTGCTCACACCCCAGTCCTGTGATGGGTGGGCCGTGCCTTGCCCGTCATGGAGCCCCACCCTGTTTGTCCTCCACTCCGATAGTACTGCCAGTCTGCAACCCTCAGTGGCCTCGCTTCTTCAGGAAAACCGCACCCCCTCAAAGTGAAACACATGCTCTGTCACCGTCAGATCCTGCCTACCTTTCCAGAATCTTCTCCCACCTAATCTTCCTCTTGACACCTCACATTCTCCTCCCGTCACAACACCCCCCAACATTCATGGGACATGCAAGCCCTGCCATACCTCTGAGCCTTTGCACATGCTGTTCCCCATGCTTGGGATGTGTTCTCCTTCATTGCTTCCAAACTCAAATATCACCTCCTCCATGAAGACGCCCTAAACGCTAAGCCCCTCCCTCACAGACAGAGTCAGCCACCTGAACACCCCCAAATAACAGCTAGCATTTGGGGGACACTGTACCTGTATCACCTCATTTAGTCCTCACATGTCCCTATACAGGATGTCCTAGTGTGATCCCCATTTTGCATGTAAGGACATTGTTGCACAAAGAGGTAAAATGATTTCCCTGAGGCCACACAGCTACAATGTGATAGAGCCAAGACTCAGGTACAGGAGTGTATAGAGCATTTATTCGTGTGTGTGTGTGTGTGTGTGTGTGTGTGTGTGTGTGTGTGTGTTGGGTATGTGCTGTGTGTGAGAGAGAGAGTTATGAAAGTGAGTGTATGTGATAGTGTGTATCGTGTGTGAAGGCAGATATGAGTGTGTTTGTGTGTGTGTGTGTGTTTGTGTGTGCGCACGCACGTGTGTACACTCGCACAGGCGTCCTCAGACACTCCCATGTCCTGCAAGGGTGGGTAGAGGCATGCTCTTGGCTGCATGAATAGTTAAAGCCCTTAAACTGTGCCACTTCATCATTGATATTTTTACAAAGTTGTCACAGAGAAATATCATTTTTCTTCCTCCTTTATTTCATTTTCTCTGGGATATAGTAATTAACAAAAGCCGTTAGATGCCAGCAAAACTGTTTCTTTTGAAGTTTCTACATGGCTGTCACCCGGGAGATAAAGGCAGATTATTCAATCTTGACATTATAATTGTGGATGCCAGATAAAAGCCTGGATTAGACACTTCCCAGCCCCACTCGGAGGGGAGGATGAGATCACCGGGGGGGGGCCTCCCTCAGCCGGGAGGGCAGGAGGGCCCAAGGAGGGGCGACTCCGAAATGGGAGGGGCGGCTCGCCACCTTGTTGGCATCTTTCATTTTGAGCTGGACAGTCCCCAGATCTCACAGTGTTGGACAGAAAGGAAGCACCTTCCACACCGAGGTGGAATAATCCCAAAGTCAGGGGCTAAGCCCCCAGCTTGGTTCTCCCCTGTCACACCTTGTCCCATCTGGACTTCTCCACCCCCATCCTCAACCCTCTCCCCACTCCAGTGGCGCCTTGGAGAGGCTATGCCTACTCCTCCAGGGAGGACAGCAAGAGAAATGCCAGCAGCAAGGACAGGGGCAGGGCCTGGCAGCAGAGTCTGTTCTGAGCCTGGCACTGCCACTCAGTTGCTCTGACCATAGCTAAGTCCCTTTCCGTAGTTTAGACCACAAGGAGGTAGGGCCAGGCACCCTCCGGGAGCCTTCTCCACGCCACCAGGCTGGGCGTCCATTCCCGAGCAGAGGTGGGAGGAAACCACCTCCCGTAGAAGGGCTGAGTGCGTGAGGGTCCTTAAGAAGGAAGGTCGCGGAGAGACACTGGGAAACATAAATCTGCCGGCGTGGCTCTCTCAGAAAGGGTTTTAATTAATTGTTTTTATACGACATAAGAGCAACTCATTACTGAACAGCTTTGATTTGTGACACCTGCATTATAGATGATTTTTAAATTAACATTTCCCCAATAAAAGGTGTCAGTAGAGAGCTGAAGGCGCCCAGAGAAGTATAAAAGGATAATAATATGAAAATACAAATAAACACCAGCCCAGCCCAACAAAGGGGGCTGCTTAATCAATTTTACAATTAATTAAGGCTGCCTGGGGGACCAGGGCCCTGGAGGCAGGTGGAGGCCCTGGGTTGGGGCTCAGGCATCAAATGCTAGGAGGCGGAAGAGAGTGTGAGGCTTAAAGAAACACAATGAGCATGAACACTGCTCTGCCAGGCTTTCCCTGAAGGGGAGTCAAGGGGGAGGCCAATATTGCTGGTGAGGATTTTTCCTCCCTTTGTTCTCCTGGATTTGTCAGCTATTGGTCTGTAAGTATTTACAGAGCTCCTGCTGGGTGCTCCAGGGAGAGCCGCAGCAGGCAGTGGCTCCAAGTTGAGCCAGAGGGAGTGGCGCCTTGGAGAGGTTGAGCGAACCTCTGGTCCAGCAGGAATGGGGGGCAAAGGAGCAGAGGAAACTGGAAAGGTAGGCATTCGGAGTTATTTTCAGATGCCCTTTGAGAGTTTCAGGTAAAAGAACCACATAAGAGTTCCATTTTAGGCAGATGCAGGTGGACGCCACACTGGAAAGGTAGATAGAAGAGGAGGGGTCACCTGGCAAGACCTGCTGAGGAATGGAGTCAAAAGAGAGGTGGCTGAGGTAGAGACAGCCCACAGGTCCCAGGGAGATTTTAAAGCTAGAGCCCAGGGTGTCGATCCTGGGGGTTGGTGGGGGCGGGGACAGGAGAGCCGAGGATCACCCCAGCCAAGGAGACCGCTGGAGAAGCAGCTGTGCACAGGACACAGACAAGCTCCTGCCCACAGCGTCTTACATTCCAGTCAGAAGAAACAGGAAAAAGACACACAAAGAGATGAATGAAGGCCTTCAAGAGGTGCTGGGCGAGGGCTCGGTAAAGAGCATGGACGGGGTGCTGCTGTGGGGACTACTCGGCGGCGCAATCTGAGGCAGGGTGGTTGGGGAAGGCCTGTCTGAGGAGGCAATGTTTGAAGTAAGACCTCAAGAATAAGGGGCCGGCCAGCCCAAAATCAGGGCAAATGTGGTTCAGGGATCAGCTCAGCACATGCAAAGGCCCTGACACTGGGTGGCAGGTGGGAGTGTTGGGGAGGCACCAGGACTGCCCTTGCCAATCTGCCCACTGCACTGTCTCTCTTAGTTGTCTTTGCTTTCCTCTGGTTGACCAAGATGGGTATATTATACCAGGGGCCCAGTGCATGAATTCGTGCACCTTGAAAGGAACTGTGGCCATGAGCTGTGGTGGGCACAAGGGTGGGTCTCGGCCCATCATCCACCCCCCCACCCCTGCCACCATGGCCCCCCAGTCCCCTGTTTGTTGGCAGCACCACTACCACCATCACCACTCCCAAAGCTGACGGCACCATCCCCACTCATACCTGCCGATGGCATGGAGCAATTGGGGCTGGCACTGGCAGCAGGTGCGAGCACCAGGTGGGACCACAGCACATGGGAGCAAAGAATTTTCAGTAACCAACAGAGGCTCGCCCCAATGACAGCAACCAGTGCCCAGCCTTAGTCTAGCGCCCTGCTCACCTGCTCCACCATCCCGCTGCGGTGGATGCCTGCCATGTTCCATGCTCTGCCACCTGCTGCTAATGCCCACTATGTTTCACATGCCCCCCGCCCCCCGGTGGTCAGTTGTTTGATTGTTCAGTTATTCTGCAGTTCAGTCTATTTGCATATTAGGGTTTTATATATATAGATAACTGGTGCATAATTGAGGATTGGTCTCATTTATAGACAGAGGCCATGGAGCACTGAGAAAAGTGTGCCATGCCCCACCCGGGCCTCCATACTCTCACCAAGTGATTCAACTCCTCCAGGGGGAGTCAGTCCCCATCTCCATGCCCAAAACTCCCCCATTTTTATCAACACCCCAGATAAAAGCCTGGATCCACTTGAATGTCTCCCGGGACTCTCATACCAAACACATCCATCATCTTCCTCCTGACATCCACTTTTCCTTCTTGACTCAATCTCAATTAAAGATGTCACCATGCATCCAGTAGCTCAAACAGAGACCAGGAAATCATCTCAATGCTCCCTCTCCTTCTCCCCTATCTCTAAGTCCTGTTGGCTCTTCCTCCTCATAACTCTTGAATCCATCTTCTTCTCCACATTGGACTCCATTCTGTCCATCCTCCTCTCCCTGCATCCTCCTCCACATGGGGCAGGAGGAATCCTAAAATGAAAGTCCATCACAAGTACTGCTGCCCCAAAAGCTTCAAGGGCTTCCTGTACAGATGAACACATATGTGTATGCGTGTGTGTGTGTGCACTAGACTCATTCACAGAGCTCAGAGGTAGGGTTTGGTCAGGGTAAGGGTTAGGGTCAAAGTTACAGGAGTGGCTGTAGGGAGTCTACAGCCTTCAAGCCCCCCAGGCAAGACTAGCAAGTAGGGGGAAAAGGCTGGAGTGGAGGTCAAGGTCAAACAAGGTGAGATGAGCCCTGCCTGGAAGAATTCAGGCAGGCCTCCTGGAGGAGGTGGGCTTGAGCTGTTCCCTGACAGATGGGGAGGGTTGGAAAGCAAGAAGTTCTTAATCAAGCTGCTGCTTCCTTTATCTTCAAAATTTCCTGCCAGGAGGAAGCACCTCTGAAGGCCAGCTTTCTCCTTCTGTAGGTCATAGACTCAATCACTGGTGACACAATTCCTGAATGTCAGGACAGGAATAGCTCAAAAGTCCAACTCCTCCATTTTATAGATGAGAAAACTGAGGCCCAGAGAGAGAAGCACAAATCCTCCTTTGCATTTGAAATGGCCTCTCACAACATATCTGCACAACAGGCTTTTGTCTTCTTTATTTAACAAGTGAGGGGCTGAGTCCCAGAGGAGCCAAAGGGCTTATGGAGGTCACACAGCATGTGACAGAACCAGGACTCAAACCCAGGCTGGTCTGATTCCAGATCTAACACCCTTAGGTGACTTTGTCTTTAGTTCTGATTTTTCTGAGGCACAGAGAGAATACTGGCAGTTGATGTCAAAGATATATGTAGCTGTTTTGATTGACAGTATAAGTTTGGTGATGTACAAACAGAGTGATTTTATTTTTCTCAATAACTGCTATCAGCCTTACTCTGCAAGCCTCAACCCCACAAGCTGGCAGTTGAAGAAGAGGAGGGAGGGAAGGGAGAAAACAAACTTGCCATATAATAGTGTCTTCATTCCTTCTGACAGTTTTCTGGTCACATTTAGTATTTGTACCTGTCACTTTCTAATTATTAAAAAGTGTCATTGTCCAATTCAAAGACACCTTCTGCACAGCTTCCATGAGGTGCAGCAGCAGGGATAGGAGTGTCCTGCTTATGAGTGACTGGTTGCCCCTCCTCAGAGGACTGAATGCTGCCCTGCAAGGCACTGCCCCCTAACTCTGGCCACGATGTTCTCACCTTGGCTGGCCTATGAGGGCACTGGCGGAGGCCAGTTGCCGGCTCCTTATGGGACACTGTAACCCTCTCCACAACCACTGACCTCGGGGGCCCTCCAGGGCATAGCTCCTTCCTCTGCTCACTCCTGGAAAGTGTGGGGCGAGGGGCATGGCTGTGTTCGCCCAGCACACCCTGCTCTTCTCTTTAGAAAGAAAGGGGACGAAGAAAACCTTGTGTCTGCTAAAATGCCCCTCCTTAGCAAAGCCTGGAGTGGATCTTGTGAGACCACTCACTCTCCACCACAAGCCAATACCCCCTGGCAAAATGTGGCTGGGCCAAGGTCACCACCTAGACAAGGAGTCCACACGCAGCCAGATCCAACCACCGCCTGTGTTTGAATGGCCTATGAGCTAACATTGGCTTTTGCATTTCTAAATGGTTGGAAAAGGTTAAAAGAATAATATTCACGACACATGAAAATTATATAAAATTCAAGTTTTTGTGTCCATGAATAACGTTTTATTGGGACATAGCCACACCTATCACTTGCATATTGTCTAGGGATGCTTTCAAGATACAAGGACAGAGTAAAATACATGCAAGAAGAGTATATTGTTCACAAAGCCAAAAATATTTCCTGTCTGGCTCTTTACAGAAAACATTAGCTGATCCCAGGTCAAAATTACATTTCCCGTCTCCTTTACATCTAGAAGGGGTCATGTGCTAGGTTCTTATTGGTGGAAGTGGAGGGGAAGTGCCTGTGTGCCCTTGCTGCTCTCTTCTCTCTCTGGCTGGAGCCAAGCATGGCAGCTCCCAGCTTTAACCAAGGAGACCAACAAAAGGCTTTCAGTGGTCGGAGGGCAATGGCATGGAGGACTCCAGTCCCTGAATGACTATGAGACTCACAGCTGCTCTGCCAACCTGGGTCATTTACCTTAAAACTGTGAGGTAAGGAAGAAAAAATAAATTAAAAAATGAAAATAAAAAAGATAAAGAAAGAAACTTCAAACCTGTCTATACCACTACATGATCATGATATAGCAACCCATCCTTTACACTGGAATAGATGTTTATCTCCAACTGGGCCCTGTCTCTAGAGTTCTTCACCTACAGATCCCAGCCATGTTAGTTTGGGCTATTGTTCCTGCTTAATAGATGGGTTGAGCCCCTCCTCACATCGGCAGTACCCTAAGACCTAACAGGAGAATTGTTCGTGTTCAATTCTGTTCACAAGGAAGAGAGGGGCATGAGCTCAGTGAGAGACTCAAGGAAAAAAACTAGTTCATATAAAGCAGATCCTCGTCAGAATCTTAAAACAGACAGCTAGGAGCAGCCAGGGTCCATGGGAACCATCATCACGAGGTGCCCCTCCAGGACCAGGGGTCTCTCTGTCCTTCTTCTTGGCTGGCCAGCTCCCTCTGGTCACTCAGAGCTGGTGATCTTAATGAGTCTCCAGTCTCCAGTCTAGTTCATCAACAAAGCCCACCCCGAGGCTCAGCATCTTTCTGACACCTCCCCAAGTAGGAGTCAGATTGGCCCAGCTCATGCTTTTGAGCCAGACCACCCTAAGAGAGTAACATGGGGAAGCCTCTGCTTCAAGTGCCCACCTCAGATCAATCAGCTGAGGTCTGGAGGAGGCAGACACGTGGCACAGACACAGCTGCTACCCACACAGCATGCACTTGGGACAGGGATTGTCCTTAGCCAGGAAATCAACTCTCTAAGGAGTTGAGTAGTTTTGTGGCTTTAGGGCTTGAACTAGGGGCTAGAATTCTGGCTTCATCTCCACCTCCTTCTTGTGGCAAGTTTAGTACCTTCATCTCCACTTCTATGAAATAGGAATCATAATAAAAACACCTGTCTCATAAGGTTTTCAAAAGGATAGAATGAATTAATCCATGTAAAGCACTTAGAACAATACCACCTGATATATAGTAAGCTTTCAAGGAAGGCTAGTGATGATGATGATGATGATGATGATTATTATTATTATCATCATCATCATCATCTCTAAAACAAGAAGGAATCAATAAGTCAAAGCTCTATTCCTTTTGCTGTGAAACATCTCAATGTGCACTCAGTGAATGATTCCAGACAGTTTCAGGAATGCACTATAAATGGGCCAAAGATACACCCTCCTAAGGATCAAGGGCACAATGGCTACCATCTAGTAAGGACCCACTCTCTTTATGCTCATCCTGTGCTTGGCCTTCTACACACAGCCTACTTGATCCAGTGAGGGTGAAGCTCCAGTTGTCCAAATTCAAATCCACACATTTTAGGCTTAAGTCCCTTGTCATCATGGAGAACACAAAGCATCCCCAGGCCAATTGCTGAGTCCTGCCATTTGGAGATAAACATACTAAAGACAGAAAAAGGAGCAAGGCATATCTGGACTCCAACTGGGAGAGGGGAGGCTGGAGTGATGGGGATGAGATGGGAGAAGGCCATCTTGGGAAAAGCACAGCAGGTTGGGGGAGGTAGGGGAGGTGGCTGTGTGCTCAGTCAAACCTCCCCAATTAGGCTATGGAAATACATGCAGCAGAGTCCCCATTTAGCAGGCAGAGCCCTGCCTGGAGCAAAGCCAGCAGCCCTGGGTGCTTGTTCCAGCTCCGCCTTCCTATCCCTCTGTGACCCTGAGAGCCAGGCCCTGCCCTTCTCCCCGCACAGTAGTCACGTGTGGTAGACCAGATGACTCTAAGACCCTTCTGGCTCTGGTCCCACGATGGTGATTTTCTGGTTTCTGTTGTGTTCTTGAGGGGGCCACCTTGTGACTTGCATCTCAACCTGGGACCACAGTGTTGCACTCCCCAATTTATTATATGCTTAAGAGTCATGGGGAAAAAAATAAAACTATTATCCTCAAAACCCCAGTAGGTCTCTTAATGACTACTCCACTAATTAGTAGCAGCTGTTAATGAAGTGTGCAGGTACAAGCCTAGCCTCGTCGATTAATCCATACATGCTCCTGGGCTGTAGTCATATTTAAAGGGGAAATCAATACCTGGCAGCTGGGCCTGGGGAGGTCGGTCTGGGTGGGCAGGGGAAGGTGTAGCATTTCAAGGAATTTGTAACTAAAATAGCTTATGCCTAGAGCGCAGTGCAGGAGCAGTAACTAGGATAGCCCTTAAGGGGCACAGGGATTCAGGAGCCTGCAAGATGAAGGCAGGAGGGGCTGGGCAGGCAAGGCGAGCAGGACCTGCTTCTTCCATGGGTGGGCAGAGAGCTCCATGCCAGGGGCATATAAGGGTAACATCTTTCTCTAATTCATATCATAAAATCCATTTATTCATGTGGGTATGGAGGCTGAGGGGTTTACTATTACCTCCTCTCATCAGATGTAGAAATCAAGTCTCCACCACACTGTCTTGTCCAATGTTGCAAAGCAAGAAAAAGCAACAATCGCGTTGCCCGGCCGGTGTTGCTCAGTGGTTGAGGGTCGATCTATGAACCAGGAAGTCATGGTTTGATTCCTAGTCAGGGCACATGCCAAGGTTTAGGGCTTGGTCCCCAGTGAGGGGCATGCAGGAGACAGCCAATCAATGATTCTCTATCATCATTAATGTTTCTATCTCTATCTCCCTTCCTCTCTGAAATCAATAAAAATATGTTGTTGTTTTTAAGTAACGATCACTTTCCTGGCCTATGCTGCGCCAAACACCCTACACACACATCACCTCATTTAACCCTTACACTAGCCCGGTGACATGAGAACTAGTTTTCTCATTGTGGAAATGGAAACACTTCAGCTTTGAGAAGTTAAAACACCTGCCTAACAAAGCTGGTTATCGGCAAGGCTGGTATTCAAAGTCACACAGTCTGACTTCAGAGCACATATATTTAACATACATGACCCCTAAATGTGATGAGCCTTTAGCCTTATAGAACAAGATCCACATCCTTTGCATGATTTATCTTGAACTCTGGCCCCCTGTATTAGTTTCCTATTGCTGCTGTAACAAAGTACCACAAACTTACTGACTTAACACAACATAAATCGTATTATCCTGCAGTTACAAAGGTCAAAAATCTGAAATGGTTTTCACTGGGCTAACATCAAGGTGTTGGCAGGCTGCATTCCTTCCCGAGGCTCTAGGGGAGAGCCCTTTCCCTGCCTTTTTCAGGACCTAGAAGCTGCCAGCATTTCTTGGCTCCTGGCCCCTTCCAACATCGCGAAGCCAGCAATTCAATCACTCCAACATCTGCTGCTTCTACCATCACCTCTCCCTGCCTCTCTTCCTCTGCCTCCCCTTGCAAAGACCCTTATTCTTACATGATATCCATTCAGATAACCCAAGATAATTTTCCGGATAATCCAGGATAATCCATTTCCTTTTGCCATGTGAGGTCACACAGTCATAGGTTCCTGAGATTAAGTTGTGGACATATTTATAGAGGATATTAGTCTATCTACCACACCCTCTCATTTTCTATTTCTTCCCCTACAGCTACCCATGTCCCACCCTCATCAGACACCTGTATCAGTCAGTATCTAGCCAGAAAGACAAGACCACTCTCAGTATTTCAAACAGAGGGAGTTGAATACAGAGAATTAGTCACACAGGCAATGAAAGAGCTGTGAAGTCGCAGGGAGCTGTTAAAGTCACCTAGATATTAGTAATAACAGCAGTATTTTCTAACCCTTCCCACCCACTCACAGAGACACATGCAGTCAAGGTTAAAGGTCCCTCCTCCAAGCTCTAGTGACCTAAGTGCCAAAAAAAATACCTGGTCCATTGCAGGTCCCCAGCACTGAGTCCGGAGTTTTGCATAAAACAGCTGCTTAGAGAAAAGTCATCTGGGCCAGGGGTCCTTCCTCCACACCAGAAGTGAGGACACAGCCCCGGCTCGTGGCTCCTAAAGAGGTGACGTTGCAAGTGAAGCAGGCAGACAAAATGCAGCCACTCAACAGCCAACTGTCAGACACTAATACCAGGAGCTGTGTTCAGTTCATGTGGCTGCCGATCACATGCTTAGACAACACGGACCTCACTTATTCAAAGAAAACATTGAGGGGCAGACAGATCACCCCTCTCAGAAAAGAGATGGGGCATAGGGTACATATTCCGAGGGTCCGGCAGGACACTGTGAGCCACGGGCTGCCCTGCTGCTGGGAAGGTCCTGAACCTGCGTTTACCTACGCTATGGAGTCTGGCTTCTTGCCAAGTCAGAGACATGGGGAGAGACCACGATTATCATCTTCAGTGAATAACCTTTCCCTGATTGGACATGATTCCACACTCCTCGTCCTCAGCAGCTCATCCTGAGATGTCTGAGAAAGGGGAATGGAGGAGACAGGAAAAATATACCAGGAAGGAAAGGAAGGAGAAGGGAAAGCGGAGGGGAAAGATCCCAGGAACCAGCCCTTCCCCAGTATGCCTGGGTCAGGGGTGGAGGGGGACATGTAATTTCATGGAACATCCACCCAGGGTACAGTATACCTTCCTCCACCAGAGGAGGCCTTCCTTCCCCCATCCTGATGAATGGCACCACTAACTCCTCCCACTCAGCTAGCAGGTGGGTCTCAGACTCACTTCTCCCCTAGGCCTCCTCCTTTCACACCAATCTGTTCATCACCAGGCCTGTCCAGTCTACTGTCCCCTGCCCTTGTTCTCAGTGCCACAGCCTTAATAAGGCTCCTTCAACAGCCTCCTAACTGATGCTCTT
Organism: Plecotus auritus; assembly: GCF_963455305.1. Taxonomy (NCBI): domain Eukaryota; kingdom Metazoa; phylum Chordata; class Mammalia; order Chiroptera; family Vespertilionidae; genus Plecotus; species Plecotus auritus. The sequence continues at coordinate 51,477,580 of NC_137783.1, read as the reverse complement.
GCCTCTGGCCTCACCCCCTCATCTCATCTTTACACTCACCATCTGCAATAGATCTGGTTACATCACTCCCTTGCCTAAACCCATCAGTGACTTTCCCCCCACCATCCCATTTCCAGGGAATTCAAGGCCTTCACTTCCCTCACCAGCTCCCTCTCCTCCCACCTCCTCCCCTCCTCCTTCCTATCATTCTTCAGGATCCTACCTATACGTTCACAAACACACACACACACACACACACACCATTTACACCTTTATACTTGCTCTCTGCACCTGGAATTCTTCCCTCCCCACACCCTGGGAATAAGCTCAGAGACAGGAATCTCCACAATCCTGCTGTATCTTGAGACTTTGGGCTCATATTCAGGAGTCATGTTGCATCTGCAGAATCCCCTGTGCCATCCCTACCTGTCCCCTCCCCCTCCTTCTGCCCGGGGTCTACACCTTGTCCTGCCATATAGCTGTACTCCATCACTGGAGCCCAGCTTGGGGGAAAGGTGGGAGAGGCATCCACTGAGAGTGCCCACAGGCATGGGGAGGGTAGGAATGGGCTGGAGCACTGGATGTCCATTCAGAACCACTGACGTTAGGCTACATTTTCTACCAGGACCTCCTTCCTTTTAATATCACTGGTCCCGTGAGGGCCTGAGTAACATAGGGAAGACAGAAACCAGTCTGGCTGCTTGCTGAAGATCAGCAAATGTTACTGATGTCATGACACCGACCAACACCAGGGGGGAAGGATACACCCCCTCCCAATGCCATTTTGAAGGACATTGTTTGAAACAAGACTGTGGATAAGTTAAAATCCCCTCTCCCTTTGCTGTATTCTGCCTTTGCCATCAGTTCAGCATGCAATCCCCTTAGCAATCCACGCCCACGACAAGCCATGACTATCACCGGGAGAGATGAGAAGAGCCTCCGCCGGCATAGCCCTAGTGTAGCTTCAGGACCATTTCACTGCCTCCTTGGGAGCACTGAGCATCCTGCAATATTTACCACTGGAGCATTGCAAGGTCATTGAGTTTGGGCTTAGGCGAGTTACTCAGCCTCTTGCCGCATGAACCTGCCCCATCACAAGTGATCAGACCCATCAGCCTAACTGCCATTCATTCCGTGGTTCTTCAAACTCGCATGGAAAGCCTGCTGCTTGCAGAGTCCTCCCAGGGCTGGGGGAGCAGGAGCCAACCACAGAGCCAGGTCGCTGTCCTCGTGGAGCTGAGATTCCAGTGCAGAACCGGAACCGGAACCGAAACAAAGCAGAAGTGCAGAGTGCAGAGCGGAGAGACGTGTGACAGAACTACACGGCAACAGGACGCATGAGAGGGCTGGAGTCAGGAGGTTTACTATTTTGCAATAAGAAAGACAAGTTATTCTGAGACCGAGTGAATGGCAGTTTCCCCCATTAAAGAGCTGAGGGAAAGTAAATAACAGAGAACAGAGACAGCATGAAGCGTGTCTGGCCCTGGAGAACAGAGGGAAGGAACACTGCCCGAGACTGCTGTGCTGAGAGTGGAGAGCCTAGACTAGCTCCTCACGACGCCAGGGTCACCCCCACCTCTAAAGACTGTGTGGTCTAAACAGCCTGCCCCCAGTGCCTGCCCAGAAACACCAGCCTGCACATGGTCTCTTCGCACACCTCACCACATAGGCTTCTCCTCAGCCCCCCAGGTTCCGTGCATCCGAACATTAACTCAGCTGTTCCCTGCCCTGCACAACCTTCCTCTCTGCTCTTCCAGGCTCAACTCAGTGCCACCCCACAAAACTACTTCTGGGGACATCCCTCACTCCTTCGAGTCCCCAGACTGCAGTCTGTTGGTCCCCTCTGTCCAGGCCTTTCTGGACATGCCCTGCCCTGGGTCTGCCTGCTGCCCTGGGTCTGCCTGCCCGGAAGGAGTGTAGTGTTTTCTGAGTGGCCTCTGTGCCCTCGTGGTGCCCTCTGTGAGGCCTGGCACAACCTAGTTCCTGCAGAGGAGGGAGGAGAGGGCCTGGGGTGAGGCCTGCTCCCTGCCAGGAACAGCATCCCCGTGCATCCCCATGCTGGCGGCAGCAGCGGATGGGGTGCACAGCCACGCCTGAGGGGCCATGAGCTTTGTGTCCAGGTCACACTCCAGTCAGAGGCTGGGCTGGGTGCCAGCAGAGCTCCCACTAACCACAGGCATCTTTCCACTCTTCCCCACCGCCCGGTCACAGGAGACCCTCAATAAATATTTGGTGTGTGAGAGTGTCTGAAGAAACACACACATCCCTCCAGCCCCAGACCCCTTCCTTGCACCTCCCAGCAGGCATGCGGGCCAGCCTGGGCTCTGAACTCAGCCTTCCCTCTGGAAGAGAAGCCCTCTGGTGCCTTCAGTGGGGGTGCACCTTGGGGGAGGGCCTTTACTCAACCACAGATTTGGCTTCCTAACTCAGTCTCCCAGAGAACTGTCAGACCCTTCCTCCAACACTGAAATGGGAGCCCAGTTTTGTGGATTCTAAGGCTGTGCTCAGTGATGGCCTTGAATGAGCAAGTATCAGACTCAAAAGCCCCCAGGGCTCAGGAGCCAGCCCTCTGCTCTCCTAGAAGCGGAGATTCCGGTCCCCAACACACAGTTAGCAAACAGCAGCCTGGACCCAGCCACCCAGCTCCGCACTCTTCCAGCCACTGCTCTGAATGGCTCCCCTTCACTTCCGAAGCTGCTGGGCAAGTCCTCAACCGGTGGCGGGGGGAGGGGGGGGAAGGGGGGGAGGGGGGTGGGAATGGAATGGAGCTTCTCCCTCACCTGTCCTGTGGTGGGGGGCGGGGGGTCAGACGCACTGCCTGTGGACTGCAGCGAAGGTATTGACCTGGGACCACTCTGTTGGTTAAAGTGAGGGGGCTTGTGTCCTACAGCCCAAGCCTGCAGGTGGGGATGCTCCCTGAGCATAATCAGCCCAGGGTTGTCACTGCACAAGAAACGAGGTCACGCTCATGCTAATGGGAGGCACACACATTTCTCACCTAGCTGAGGGGAACTTGGGAAGGGAATTAATTCTCACAGTGAGGCATGTTCGATTGCTGCTGGTCCGGAAGAAATCAGCCCCAGCCAGGAGTGAGAGCCTCCCTGGCCCTCTCACTTTGCCTCTTCTCAGAGCAGGGCTCAGCCCTCCCTCTGCAGAGCCAGCAGAAAATGGGCAGAGAGATGCCCGGCTGGTGTGGCTCAGTGGATGAGCATCAACCTATGGACCAGGAGGTCATGGTTCAATTCCCGGTCAGGGCACATGCCCTGGTTTGGAGTTCGATCCCCAGGGGGGTGCGTGTAGGAGGCAGCCAATCAATGATTCTCTCTCCCTCTCCCTTCCTCTCTGAAATCAATAAAAAATATATTTACAAAAAAGAAAATGAGCAGAGAGGAAAGCCACCAATGGTCAACCAATGAGAGAGGCAACAGGTAATGAGTACCCGTGGGGAATAGCAGAAAGAGGAGTTAAGGACACTTGCTAATCATTATTAAGCACTTACTGTGTGCCAGCCACTATGTTAAGTATTTAGCTGCATCATCTCATTTAATCCCGCAATAGCTTGTGATGCAGATCTTCCTATTATCCCCATTTCACACATGTGGAAACTGAGACTCAGAGAGGCTATCCTCTCTGACTTACCCTTAGTTAAAGAGCCAGCAAGTGGGAGGACCAGGACGATTCCAGCTTTCTGGGCAACCAGGGGGATTCTGGTGCTATTGCCCTGAGAAGGGGCCAAAGGAGGAGATGTGGATCTGGAGAGCCAGCAAGGGGGTCAGCACTGGGCGTGTAGGTAGAGGACCTGGAAGACAGGCAGATGGTGGTGTCTGGTTGGCAATGGAATATGTGGGTCTGCAGCTCAAGGGTATATGATATGGATGTGGGAGACTATGCTTAGAGAAAGGAAGCCACGGGAATGGAGGAGGAAGTCTCCCATGGCCCATGTGAAGAGGAAGGAGCAAGGAGGCCAAGGCCAGAGCTCCAGGAACACAGACATGTAGAAGGTGAGCAGAGCAGGATGGGGAGGAAAGAGTTAGCAGCATTCTCCACCTTTACTGAGAAGAGAGAAAGATGACCCGGTCAAATCCCCTCATATCACCAGTGACAGAACCCCTGGCAAACACCAGAGTGATATTGGCTAGCAGAAGAAGTCTTATCTTTGGAATGCTTTTAGCAAGATACAGCCTAGCTGTCTAGGGCTGCTGAGGGTAAACAAACCAGGACCCTATGGATTTATGGAGTATGGCTCCCTGGGAAATCCTCTGCAAGCTATGTAACTATCACAGAATAAAATGGAGATATTTCATCACCAAAATAGCTCCCTTTGTGGTAAGGAATAACTCACTTGTATCACATAGTGACCTCTTTTGATAAATCCAAGCCAGGGCACTTCTCAATGTGGCAGGAAAGATCCTGGGAGCAGTATTGGTGGGTCCAGACCACAGGCTTTCTCTGTGCCTCGTAGTTATTTGTATGTATCCTTGCAATTTTTAGGAAAACTTAATCCTGGATGAGATCTCTAACTCTTAGGAATCTGATTTGACAATCTGAGCCTTTATATTTTATCTCAAGGACAGAAACTTACTGCACTTTGCCATGATCTTTTGAGTTTTCTGCCCAGCGCTGGGACGGAGCCAAGCTTGGGAAGTAGCTACTTGGTCTTGCTGATGGATGGGTACCTGGAATTGGGAGGGGAGCCATGACAGGCTTTGTATGCCAGGCTGAGTAGGCATTTTGTCCAAACACAGGCCACCAGACACTACCGAGGACCCGAATGTTGGTGAATGGCAAGGTTAGGCTGAGCTCCAGAGAAGCCCCTTGATCATTGGGTAGAAACTGGATGGGAGAAAGCAAGCTTTGAGGCAGAGAACCCAGGTAGGGGCATCTCCAAGAGAAAAATCATGGGGCCCTTGAAGGTGTAGTGGCAGCGGGAATAGAGAGCGATGGTTAAATTTGAGACCTATTTAGGAATTAGAGTGTACAGGACTTGGAAATTGATTGGGTCTTCAGTGAGGGGCAGTGAGAAAGGGGAGTCAAGGTTTCTCACTTGGTTAGCTGGGTGGATAGTGGTGCCAGTCATGGGAAGGGAACATGAAGGCAGGCAGGTTTAGAGAAGATGAGAGGGTCCACTTGGAACATCTCAAGGGTCCTTGGCACATGCTCTTGGAGTTCTCTCGTAGGTAGTTGGATATGTGGCTCTGAAGTGCAAGAGCAATGACTGGGCTAGAGATAGAAAGTGGATTGTAGGTGGCAGCTGATGCCTTGGGCCAGATGAAATTTGAAAAGCCATGTGACTGGCAAAGAGTCAGAATGTCCACACCAAGAACCGCCAATAACGAAGACAAGGTTTTTCAAAATGTGGTCCAGGGACTGCATGCATCAGATTCCCGGGCCTGCATGAAAACCATCAAACCAAAATTTATGGGACCCGAGAATCTGGTCTGCATGTTAATACGCAGCCCAGATGATGTTTAGGCACCTCTAAATTTGGAAATCACTGAAGTAAGGAACAGACAGAGGAAGAATATTCCCGAAGGAAACTGTGAAGGAAACCCAAGGGAAGAGATTTTGCAGGAGGGAACTGTTGAGAGTGTCAAATATTTCTTCAAGTTTGAGTGAGTTAAGGACCAAGAAGTACCCTTGGATTTGGGAAGATGTAGGTCCCTGGGGACTTTATGCCGAGCATTCTGGAAGAGTTATGGGGACAGGGGTCCTATGAAATAGACGGAGGGTAAGTGGGAGGTGAGGAAGTAGGAAATGAGTGTAGACTAAGTTTGGCTGTGAATAGACATGAGGATGATAAGACAGTGTCTTACGGGGGGTGGGGAGGAAGTGGGAGGAAAGAACTCCTTGTAAATATGGAGAAGACACAAAGATATAATGCTGACCAAACTGGTTTAAAGGGAGAGCATGAAGATAGAGCAAGGAGGGGCCTGAAGTCAGCAGCAAGAGGTGGCATCAGCCTTGGTCAAGAACAGGCCTGGAGAATGAAGACAGGATGGCAGACAGTGTCCTTAAATTTAAAATCCTTATGACAAGAGTTTGGCATTCCCATCTGACGTCTTCTATTTTTCTCTGCAAAGCAGGGCATGGGGTTAACTGCAAAAAGAGATTGAGGTGGAAGTGAGCGCAGAGGTTTGGAGAAGGAACAAAGCAATAGAAGTGAGGCCATGCTAATGATGTCTATGGTCCCAATAGTGAGCACACACTGGCTCACAGTGTATTATGGAGTTGAAATGATTTTGTCCAGGTCAGCAGAGCTTAGCCAGAAAAATGTTCTACTTTCTACAAGCACCATGCTGTGTACTTCTAAGTCACATAAAGCAGTAGAGTCCATAGCGAATAGACCTCCACTTGTCCATTTGGCTCCTAGGAGGGGCCAGATGAGTTGTGACCCTCCGGATCCCGCAGTCTTGGGAGGCACCTGAGGACTCGCCACTCTGGAGCGCAGGAATGGGGCTGCTGCTTCTGTGCTCAGCCCAGTCTCTCAAATGCTTCTGAGAGATAACTCACAACCTTCTCAGTACCAAAAAGCCACAGTCACTGAAAGCAGGGGGCATCCCAGCCAAATCCTGGCAGGTGGAGGATCATGACCATATTACCTACCTTAAGTCACACCCAGTGGGGCATCAAAGCCCAGAAGATATGAGACCCACTATGGGCCCAGAGGTGGAAGACTCAGAGGAGGAGCAAGCGTCTTTTCCCTTTATGTTCACAGATTCCAAATAAAGAGGCCATTTTTCCTTTCCTTGTTGTATGTTTAATTTCAACACAGCCTGCGGAGTCTTAGGGGAATTAAAATGGACTCTGTGTAAATTACTTAAGTGAACCCCAAAGCCAGTCACCAGCACCCAGTGGAGAGGTTCAATGGAGGCAGGAAAGGAGGCCAACAAGTGGCCTGGCGCTGCAGTCACTGCCTCCCGGCAGCCGGTCTGGCTTTGCTTGTGCTCAGCATCCCCCAAGGAGTGGTGTAATCAAAGGGCCTAATGAGGTTCCAACCTCATCAGTCAGAACCTCTCATGTGGGGCCCGAAGGTTCCACTGATACCCTCCCAACCCTGAGAACCTGGGCCAGGTCCTGCCTGAACCCTGCAAACAGGAATGCAGAATCATCGGCCACCAGACCTGACAGGCTGCCAGATGCTAACTCACACTCACAAGGGCAATGACCCAAACCCAAATGCCAGTATATTCATTTGCAGGCTGTTCTGCTGTCTGACCATATCTTCTCCCCTGTGGCTAGCAACACAGGAAGCCAGAGCGTAAGGGTGTTGCCAGGGGAACCAGTGGCATCAGGCTATGATATGTCCTTCTTCCTGACAGACAGAGGTTTGTCAGGTGGGCCAAAGGCCCAGTCCAGCCATCCAGGGCCCTGTCAACACATGCCCCTGGCCACCTCATTTGCTCTGTCCCTATTGGCTGATGAGACTCCCTGCTGACAGGCACCACCATTTCTAAGATCCTTGGCCCACTGCCTCTTGAAAATGACCTTGTGTCTTTGTTCCATTCCATGTTATGGGTTAATGTCTTAGTTGAGTGCTCAGGGCCATTGTACCCCCTTTCATCAATCCCTAGGGACATTCACATTTTCAAGATCCTGCCTCATCCCCATTCACCCAGGTTCGGTGTCAGATCCCAAGGCATATGGCTTCCTCCCAGGAAAGGTGAGGTCTGAGCCAAACAAGGGGAAGCAGAGATAGAAAATGGTAATAGGCTGGAGTCATATTGAAGGGAAAAAGGAGGCAACACTTCTAGCTTGGAAACTAGGCGGGAGGAGTGATACTAAGGAGACTGGGCAGGCAGGGAAGTGTGGGGGGACTGGGCAGTGATGAGGAGGGTGGTGTTGCTCTTGGATCGTCCAGACAATCAACACATTTACTGAGGACCATGCTGGGTGCTGCAGGAGGGGCTTGGACAGAGACAGAAAGGGACATGTGCCAATCTGACAGCTTTCATAGCACAGCAGGCCTGTGATTCACACTGCTCTGATGAACTGTCTTGTGCCCATTCCTGGGCACTAATCAGTTCTGTTCCATTAGGACAATACGAAGTTCACAGCTGACTGCAGTGGTCTACCTGCATCTCAGGCAATGCTGCCGAGGGACTCACCCTGCAGCATCAAGTAAACTACCAATCAAGACTCCCCTGGGAAGGCACCTGAGCATTCTATATTGGCCCCTCTTGCCCTTTTGGCCAAGAGGGACCCTCTTCTCACAATCCAATTGCCCACAGCTGTTGCCTGTGCTTTCTGTTCATGCTGAGGTTGAAGCCTCATGGTGGCTGGTACCATGGATCTGTCTCTCGCCCAGTGGGGTGAGCTGGGCCCTCCCTGGAGAAGAAACCTGGGTTCCCCAAGATATGTGATTAGTGCCAGGGCCCCACCAGCAGGCGAGGGGATCCCAAGGCAGGTGCTGGGCATGGAGGCCACGGCGGGCATAGGCTACCAAGGAGACAGAACTGAACCGCACATCACCCTGCTTGGCCCTGGAGGATGACTGGTTAGCCAGAGACGGGTAAGATTCCTCAGGGAAGGAACAACCTAAGACAGGCACAGTCGCAGAGGGGCCATCAGGAGAGAACTTGGGGGTCACCAGAGGTGGGGCACAGACCCTCACCCCCCCAACTTTGCAGGAGCCTGAACCCTCACCCCTTCTGAGGGAGGTCTCCTGCCCCCATGGCTGCTTAGCTTCCCATGCCCAGATCAAATCGGGACCCAGGTAACAGACAGAGACTTGGCCGACATGAGCTGCCCTCTCACTGCAACAAGACTTGTTTGAGTTGTCTTGTACCCATGGTGTGGGGAAGTGGGTTTTTGATATCTAAATCCAACCTAGCACCAGGAATGCTCAGGGCCTACTCAAGAAGGCAAATAATCCTTTCCACTAATATTTACAGGGTAAACTAAGATTGTTGTTAGAGTATTAAATTTGACAGTAAAATAGTAGTCAAGTTCTCAGACTAATTTAAATTGGCTAAGTGAAATAAGCAAATATTCTAGAAAAATTAATGGTACTGGACAAAAAGCTGTTCCTAAAGTGTTAACTAAAATTTTTATTGGTAGTTCATCTCATGGTAAAATTGCATAACATGTAATGAACCTAAAGCAGTCATATTTTAGTGCAAAAAATTAAAACTTAAAAGCTATCAAGACTACATTATAAAATTTCCAAAGCCTCCTAATATTTAAATAAAAAAAGGGGGGATAGTAGAAGAATATCATGTAAGAAAAAATATCCTGTAAGTAAATTACATCTAGAAAATTTTTACTTTAGAAAATTAACTTTCATTTGTAATGCTAACAGCAAGACACCCATAAAAAACACATATGGTGTCAAAACAAGCCAAAGGAAAATCATTTGGGCAAAAAATGAAAAAGGATCCCAAGTCAAATTTATAGAAAAGATTCCTTTATTAACTTTTGGTTGAGAATATGTTTGTATATTTTCAGAAAACACCTCCAAGACCATGTGGATTCCTGCAACAGAGAGGAATTGACAGGTCTGCTCCAGCCATGAAGACAGAAGAGAAACAGTCCTGAGATGGAAGATGCTGACGACGCCTTGCCATACTAGCAGTCAGCAGCTGTGCTTTGCCGCAGGTTGCCCAGGACCAAACCAGGGAGTGTTGGACCTGCATTACCACCATTTGTCCACCATCCAGAACTGAAATATCATTGCTGACATGTACACATAAGGAACTGTTTGACATTGAAATTGGAACTCAAAAGAACTGTTGGCCCAGAAAGAAACTTACTACAGACTGATTCATTTGCCTCTCAGCATAACCATTATTGCTTGTCTCATTTTCGGTTCTTATAAGTGTATTTCTAGTATCACATGATCTCACTCATCTAGGGGAAATAATGAACAACATAAACTGATGAACAAAAACAGACCCGGAGACAGGGAAGCATCGATCAGACTGTCAAACCTCAGAGGGAAGGTAGGGGAGGGTGGGGGTAAGGAGGAGAGATCAACCAAAGGACTTGTATGCATGCATATAAGCCTAACCAGTGGTCACGGACAACAGGGGGGTGGGGGTATGCATGGAAAGGAGTTTGGGATGGGAATGGGGGGATGAGGACAAATATGTGATACCTTAATCAATAAAGGAATTAATAAAAAAAATAAATTTAAAAAAAAAAGAATTTTTCCAATAGGGTATGTGGGGGGGGGGGGGGGGAGAAGCAAATGTTTACATTAAAACAAAGAAATTAAAAAGAAAAAGTCATTAAAAAAAAAAAAAAGACTCCCTCAGTTGCCACTTAAACTGGCTTAATCTGAAAAGAGAATGTGAGGCTCATGCAGTAGAAAAGCCTACAAGTAGGTCCTGGTTGCAGGTGCAGCTGGATCCAGAGGCTCAAACCACATCTTCAGGACCGGTGTTTGCTCCCCACTCTTTGGTCCTCTCTCTGGTCCATTTCTTGGCTTTTTTTCCTCTGTGCTGCTTTCAATCTCTGGCATACGCTCCCCACTTGGAAGACCCCAGAAATTCCAGCTTCATAACCCCAAATCCAGGAAGAGAGTTCACTTCTCTCCACAACCCCACACCAGTGCCGGCATTGGAGAAACTTTACCCATAAACCCGTCCTGTACCAATGACTGTGCTGGGGCGACCTGACACACAGATTTGCCAGGCTCGGGTCATGTGCCTGCCCTGGTGTTATCACACTCAATCCACATGGACTCAGAGTGGGTAGAGCAGATTCCCAAGGAAAAGGATATCTTGTTGCCAGGAGAGCGAGATGAATGTTGGGCAGGCAATAACTGCCTACTATTTTAAAAAGCAAAGCTTCCTGGGTGCAGGAGGGAGCAATGATGGCCAGAGGCCTCCTGGGCCCAGGGCCACATCCTAGGAGCAATAGCTTCTTCTCTCTATGGCTGAAGCTGATCTGCTATCACCTATATGGTACACTCCCTCCAGCAGAAGGGGCCCTGAAGATTTTAGGGGTGGGTATTTGTTGGGGGGGCAGGGGAACATGGAAAGAGGAGAGAGATGGGAGAGAGCCACTCTCAGATCTCTTAGTCCCATTAAAAATTACAGCAAGAAGAAGTTGAGTGTGCCAGGACCAGAAAGATACACAAGTGGGTGTCATCTAGGGCAAAAGGGAAAGGGGGTTGTGATCAAGTAGGTCTGTGGGGCAGCAGGACACAATTGCAAGGGAAGGGAGCCTTTGAGGGAAGCCAGAGAGATGAGGCTGAGTCATGGGTGTGGCCCCTCCAGAATGATGAAAGCAGAAAACTGCTCAGAGACCTCCCTGCCTCCCTGCAGAGAACCAAATGGCTCAGGTTCAGCACCTGGACTTCTAATCCACTCCCCTCCTGGCTAATTAATATGAGATGACAGCTAGGCAAAGCCATGTTAGCGCTGTGGCAGCTCAGACTTCCCTGCAGGGCCAGCTTGGTCCCTCCCCAAAAGCCTGTCCTGCACACACACACTCCCCTCCGGAGCCTCGACCTCCGTTTCTCAGCTGCCCTATCTCATGCATTAGTTCCGTGTTTCACCTAAGGTGGTCGTGTCTCCTGGACCACTTCTTGGACCCGCTCACAGCACTGCATTGCCCAGAATTACCTAGAGCACATGTTAGAAACAGACCCCTGGGCTCATCCTTGGAAATGCTGATTTGGAAAGTCTCAGGTGAGCCAGGCATCTGTATTGTCAACAGGCTTCCTGGGTATTCTGAAGTAAAGCCTAGTTGGAGAACCACGGTCTTAGAGATACATGGATCGCTACAGCAGGAAGAGAACTTCTCCTCTGCAAAATGAGAGCTATCAACTAGGACAGGGGCCAGCACACAGTGGCCAAAGCAGTGGCTGCTAGTTTTCGTAAATAAATTTTTTTGGGATGCAGCCACACCCATCATTTACATATTGGCTCTGGCTGCTTCGAGCCATCATGGCAGAGTTGAGTAGTTATGGCAGAACCATTGACCCAGAGAGCCAAAAATACTTACTATCTGGTCTTTTTCAGAGATGTTTGCTAGCCCCTGAATTAGAAGGTGATCTCTGAGACCCAGAGCTATGTCTTTTGATGGAAGACTTAGAGCCAGAAAGACCTGCTTCTTCCTCTCTGTCCAGAGGTCTCACCACTTCCCCACCCTTTGGACTGTGGAGTGGACATAGGTTGTTCCATCTGCTCAGAATGCACGGCCCTTTTTCTGGAAACAACACCTTGCTTTGGAGAACCCCTTGTTCTCATTGGATGAAATCTTAGTACAACTGTCAGTCAAAACGCCCCACCTTCTCCTTGAACATGTGACCCACGCTGAGCTGATCCCATGTTCTCTCCCTGCAATTTGAACCTTGAACTGAGAAGAGAACCATTGCCAACCATTAGATCTCCTTCCTCCCTCCCACAAAGCTCCCCAGAGCTGCCCTGGTCTGCCCCAGTCAGGACCAATTCTTCAGCCTTTTCTGTGTTTCTGTGGGTGGCCCTGTCTCCTCCCCACACAGTCCTTTCATGGTAAGTTAGACCGAATTTAAACTACCCTCCAAAAAAGCAGCTGATGCCAAATGTGATTGTTGGACTAGGCTGTGGGGTATGGATCTGCCCATTTCACAGGTGGATGCCAGGCCCCTAGAGAGGAAAGGTGACAGTGGGAATGAGAATCCAACGTTTGTCCCCTGCCCACACATCTCCTCCTACAATGTCACCCACTCGCTGTGATCACTCCAAGTCAATGGCATCAGACATCAATCCTGAAATACTGAAATCTTTTTTAGAAATTAATAAGTACACACATAGGGGCACTTCTTGCGTGGAGAGCAACAATGGCAACGCCACAGAAAGACGATCCCCAACGAGAAGCTGTGCGCGTCATGTAACGCCGGGAATTAATGAACGTGGAAAGATCAAGTGGGAGGAACATGAACTATGAATGGGATGAAAGACACTCTTCTGCACACAGAATAATGACTCAAATGAGTTTCTGCACCAAAGTCCCTGCATCATAAAGTACAAAAGCCGGGAAGGGGCTGAGGAGGGAAGCAGGAGCGCAGGGGGCTTTGTGTGCGAGCGCTCAATTAGCAGGCAGGTAGGGAGGAAAGACCAGAGCAGACAGAACTGTCAGTGCTGGGCCGTGGGTCCTGACACCAGTCACTGGCCTCCCAGGAGGTGCCCAATGGGCACAGGGCGTCTGGATCCTCTGGCCTCAGGGTAGCTGGCAGGCCACAGAGCACACTGGAGTCCACAGCCCTGTGGCAGACCACCTGGGCCACCCAGCCCACCAGACAGAGGCAGTGCAGGTGCCCCCTGCTGGCATTTGTGTTGACTCTGGTCACCTAGATGGGGAGCCAGTGCGGGCAGCCCTTGGAAGATGCGGCGTTTCCCCAACTGGCCAGGAGCAACTACACATCCAGAGGCATAGCATGAGCGTCAAAGGCAAACAGATGGTGACTCCCAATCCTGGCTGTCACCTCCAGCTGTGAGATCCTGAGCAGGTGACTTAGTACGTCTACACTGGAGCTTCCTCACCCATGAGGTCAGGATGCTCCATCATCCTCGGTGTTATTGGAGGGTCAAGTGAAATGGCACATGTAAGCCTTTAGCCCAGTGGTAAGAAGGGCAGCCCTTTCCTCGCCCACACCACACACACAGGGTAGCCATCCAGTCACTGTGCTGCCGGTGTGATCCCCAGCAGCTCTGGGAGACAGCGAAAGCCCGAGCCACTCTTCACACTGGGCAGAGGAAGCCCAGCAGCAGAGTGGCAGGAAGCAAGGCGTCTCGGTTCAGCAGCCCCAAGACAAACAGGAGGCTGAGACCCAGTGCGAGGCAGGCCCTTTAAAGCCAGCCCAGAGCCCAGGTTGCAGTGACCTGGAACAGGTGATTTCCATGATAACTCTCCGCTTTCACAGTCATTGTCATCCTCCTCCTACACACGGAATCCCTCAAGATGCCCAGGTAGAGCATCCATTGACCTCTCAGCAGCCGGAAGAAAAGTCTGTGATGCATCAGGCGTGGCTGAGCACCGTGGAGGCGAGCAGATGGCCACGAGGGGCAGAGACAGGAGTTTCTCCTTTGTTTGCATCACCAGGCCAACATGCCGGGAAAGTAGCAGCAGTGATGATGACAGCAAAACATAAATGAACTCCACATAGAGCAACTCATTTGATCCTCACAATAACCATACGAGATAGACAGTACAGATATGTCCATTTTACAGAAAAAGAAACTGAGCCACAGAGAGGTTAATTAACTTGTTCAACTAGTAAGTGGTGGAGGTGCAATTCAATCTCAGGCCATCTGCTTCTAAAGTCCATGCTCCTAAGCCCAAAGGACTGAATGGTATTGCATAAGCCTGTCAGAGGAGGGGCTGGTGAGAGGGCTAGGAGGCAAAGGTTGATGAGTCCCACCAGGACAAAAGCAAAGGGTGAAGTGGGAGGTTTTTGTCTGCCATTCAGGAGAGGCAGGGCAGCGACTGGGGCTTCAGAAGACAACAGAGTCCTGGTGTGTTAGTGACATCTCAGGGAGTGTTCTCATTGTCCCTGACTGTTCTCCTGCAGTAATTAACAACAAAGCGCTTAAACTAGAACGCCTGTGGCTTGTCCAGGAAGGGAGCTATGCGGCTGACTGCAACCTGTGCTACAGACAGGCCTGGTGGGGTGGCACTGGGAGACACTAAAGATGTTCATGCCCTCCCCACCCCCCTCGGGACAGGTAGGGCTGCAGCACCAGGTGTGCCTCAGAACCGGAGCAGGGGGTCTAAGCCAGGTCAGGATCCCAGCTGGAATTAAATGACTTAGTTGTATAATTTGTTTCGTGTATAATTTGTTTAATGGCACCCAGTTGGCTCTAAGAGAGAAAGTGAGCAAACAACGTCTCACTTGTACAACTCATGTCCCCAGGTCCTGCCTTAGAGCCTGGTGCATAGTAGATACTCAGTAAATCTTTATTAAGTGAGCGAGCAGAGAGAAGACATCTAAGCCAGTGTTTATCGCCTTGGCACTATCGACACTTGGGGCTGGCTAATTCTTTGTTGTGGGGACCATCCTGTGCCTTGTAGGATGTTTAGCAGCATCCTGGCCTTAGACTAGATGCCAATAGTAACCTCTCCCGGATGTAACGACCAAAAATGTCTTCAGACATTGACCAATGTCTCCGGGGGGAGTAACATTTCCCCCAGTAGAGAACCACTAATACAAGCCACTATCCTTGGCTGGTTCCACTAATGGAACAAGGGAAGCCAAACTGAATCTACTCACCCCATGGGCAGGAGGGGGTCTGAGCACCGGAGGCCAGGAACGGCTGAGAGAAGAAGGTGTGAAATCAGGGCGATGGTCGGAGCGCTGAGATGAACAGAGCTCAGAGCCAGGTTTGCCTTTTAGGCTGTGAGGCACGAGGGTGACTTGTGCTAACGCAAACATACAGAATCAGGCAGGCGGGGATGCAGAGGGTGCCAGAAGCAATCGGAGGCGAGAGAGGCAGGCTGAGACCAGACACTGGAGGGAGGACAAAAACAGCCCCGGGCGTGGGTAGGAGAGGATTGGGCAGCAGAAACCCCCATGCAGCTCCCCAACCAGGGGTCTCTGACAGGTGGCCCTGCCACAGAGACCCCCTCTTGTCTGAGTTCTGAAGGCTGCCCTGGGAAACGTGGCCTGGCCCCCAGGAGGCCCGTGGATCAAGGTGGTCTTGACACAGCTACCAGAAGGGATTAGCCTCTGACATACAGCTACATGACGGCCTCGTTATTATTACAAACACACTCTCCCTGTCGAAGCTTCCGAACCCTGATTTGTTTATTTCAGAAAAATGTTTCCACCAAGACACCAAGCTGGGCTCAGAAAGATAGCACTGACTCAGCCATTTCCCCATCCTTGGCATAAAAGGGTCTAAAAAGAATAATTTAAGCTTCTCTGGAGTGAGATCATTTAATGAATCTTCTCGATGCTAAGAGGTTTTATATGCCTTTTTAAAAACCCTTCCCCAAGCACGGGGCTATGATATTACCTTGGAGAGCAAAGAGATGAAGTGATACACGTATGCACAGCACACGGGGAGGAAGGAGGTGGTTTCCTTGGCAACAGCATCCATGTTCTGGCTTCCCTTGGCTAAATTGGAATATATTGAAATATCTGTTTTGGGCGCCTCTCTTGTGAAGGGGGAAAAAAAGCTGGCAAAGTCCTCGGGCTTCATTTGCAAAACCAAACCATCCTTTCTGGAGCTAGAGGAAAATGAAAGCAGCAAACACAGGCGGCTCGACTGGCCCAAAAGATAGGGCCCCATCTCACGGTTTCCTACAGCCAGGGTTTCATGGCTTTCCAAACACACACCACTCAAAAGCCCAGACTCCCAAATCTGCACGTGCTTAAAACAGAGAATGGCTCTAGGAAAAGTAGACACACACACACACACACACACACACCCCTCAGTTAATCAGCTAAAACCCTTAGCAATAGGGAGATACCTATGAGCCCGAAGCACAGTGCCTGGCACACAGTAGGATGCCAACACCACATCTGAAGGCTCAGACTTGGAGTCATGCAGACCTGGGTTTTGCCTTGGTTTCGCCATGAAAGTGGCCACATGACCTAATACAAATAAGCCCTGTGTCTTCAGTTTACTCAACTGTAAAATGGAAATCAGCACCCCTTCCTCTAGGGTTGCTGTGAAGATTAAATTAGGTGACCTATAAAATGCCGGGCACAGAGAAGGCATTTAATTATGTTTTCTTTTCACCACCAAGAAACACGTAGCATCCTGAGGCTTTCAAATAGTTAGAATTTACCAAAAAAAGAGCAGTGTCTGAGAGGGGCAGCAACAACTTCACCAAAGAACCCACCGCTTTCCTGTTTGCATGCCTTCGTTCCCCGGGTACTTTTGCAAAGCTGAGGAGGACCAGGCTGGGAAGGATCTGGACAGGGAGGACAGAAGGTCCAACTCAGTGATAACCAGAGACCCAGCCACAAGCCTAGGAGGAAGTGGCCCAGGAGACCAAGGGGCAAGGGCGGCGCAGGCCAGCACCGGGCAGCATTGCAGAGGCCAGAGCTGGCTGCCAACGGGAGCATCAGGCCCAAGGGCGGGGGTGGGGGGCAGCCAAAAGAGCGGGGAGGAGGACTGACTTCGTGTGTCAGGAACACAGTCCTTAGAACCAGGCTCTCTACTTAAAGACCCTCACAGAAGATGCCCCGCTATTTTTTGTTCTGATTTTTTATACCCCGCACTCCTCGGAAGGTCTTCACGAAGTCTTGCTCAAAATCATGCTTCAATTTAAACGTATCAGGACCGAAGATTTCCCATTAGAAGCACAGACTGCAGTCTCGGCTCCTGGACCAATGCTCTTTCTAAAGAGCCTTTGTAGTCTAAAGACCACAAACTATACCCGCTGGGGTGGCTTGGTGACTTGAGCATCGCCCCATGCACCAAGGGGCCCTGGTTTGATTCCCTATCAGGGCACATGCCCGGGTTGTGGGCTCAGTTCCCGGTAGGGGGCTTGCAGGAGACAGCTGGTCTATGTTTCTATCTCACTCCCTCTCCCTTCCTCTCTCTCTCTCTAAAATCAATAAAAACGTATTATTAAAAAAAAAAAAAAAAAACTAATACCACACTGCGTTTTAGTCCTGTTTCTGATATTTACTGTGTGACCTTGGGCAAAACCTTTCTAAGGTTTTGTACCTTAGATCTATAGAATGACCACCCCTTCCTAAAGTCACAGGACTGCTGTGAAGGTTGAATGAACAGGCAGGCAGCATGGTGAGCAGGAATACATCTGTGTCTTTATAGCTCCTGCCTTTGTCATCTGGCAGTCTGTGAAACATGGTTTGCTTCCTGGCTGAGGAATGTGCAAGCACAAGGCTTTTCTCCGGGGTAAGGATAAAACACAATAATTCAAAAGTTCCTCTAGAAAAATTAATAAATTTCTGGGGGACAAAAACATTATTATATGGATATTTGCTGTGCAAATATTAAAATTCATTCTAAAGCTACAATAATTAAAACAGTGTGGTACCAGCAAAGAAACTGGCAGACAGAGCAATGAAACAGACTCACTATACTTGAAATTCTATATACATTTTAAATGTATTTTTATTTATATATTCTTTTATTTTTTTGTTAATCCTCACCCACAGATATTTTTTCCATTGCTTTTAGAGAGAGTGGAAGGGATGGAGGGAAATAGAGGGAGAGGGAAACATAAATTTGAGAGGCATCCATTGGTTGCCTCCCGCACATGCCGAGACCAGGGCTGGGGATTGAACCTGCAACCCAGGTATGTGCCCTTGACTGGGAATTGAACCCACAACCCTCTGGTGCATGGGCTGATGCTCTAACCACTTAACAACACAGGCCAGAGCTCATATACTTTTAAGACAGAATTTCATATGGTTGTAGAAAATTATGGAATAATCAGTGAACTTTGATTTGGGGTCAACCAACCAACTCATTAGGAAACAAATTTAAACTCTGTCCCTACCTCACACTACACTTCAAAATAAATTCCATATAGGTTAAATATTAAAGTAAGAAATAAATAATATTAAAAGATAAGACGGGAAACCATAAAAATACTAGAGGAATCCACAGGCAGCAAAATCTCAGACATATGCCAAAAGAACTTTTTCACTGATACTGCCCCTAGGGCAATGGAAGCCAAAGAGAAAATAAACAAATGGGACTACATCAAAATAAAAAGCTTTTGCACAGCAAAAGAAACCATCAACAAAACAACAAGAAACCCCACTGTATGGGAGAACATATTTGCAAATGTTATCACTGATAAAGGTTTAATCTCCAACATCTACAGGCAGCTTATACAACTTAATAAAAGGAAGATAAATGATCCAATAAAAAAATGGGCAACGGACCTAAATAGAATCTTTTCGAAAGAAGACAGAAGGAAGGCCAAGAGACACATGAAAACATGCTCAAAGTCACTAATTATCCAAGAGATGCAAATCAAAACGACAATGCGATACCATCTCACACCTGTCAGAATGGCTATCATCAACAAATCAACAAACGACAAGTGTTGGCGAGGATGCGGAGAAAAAGGAACCCTCGTGCACTGCTGGTGGGAATACAGACTGGTGCAGCCACTGTGGAGAACAGTATGGAGTTTCCTCAAAAAACTGAAAATGGAACTCCCATTTGACCCAGTAATCCCACTCCTAGGAATATATCCTAAGAAACTAGAAACACCAATCAGAAAGGATATATGCACCCCTATGTTCATAGCAGCACAATTTACAATAGCTAAGATTTGGAAACAGCCTAAGTGCCCGTCAGCAGATGATTGGATCAGAAAACTATGGTACATCTACACAATGGAATACTATGCTGCCATAAAAAAGAAGGAATTACTACCATTTGTAGGCACCTGGATGGAACTAGAGAACATTATGCTAAGTGAAATAAGCCAGTCAATGAAAGAAAAATACCACATGATCTCACTCATTTGGGGATAATGAAAAACATTATAAACTGATGAACAAAAAGATAAATACAGAGGCAGTAAAGCATCAGACAGACTGTCAAATTACAGCGGGAAGGTTAGGGAGAGGTGGGGGAATTAAGAGATCAACTGAAGGACTTATATGCATGCATATAAGAGTAACCAACGGATGCAAAACATTGAGGGGTGAGGGCATGTATGGGAGTGGGGTGGGGGGGCAATGGCAAGATATGTACAGATATAATACCTTAATAAAAAAAAAATTTAAAAAAAGAAATATCAATAAAAAAATAAAAAGATAATACAGATTGATATTAAAACTCACCTCATCTTTGGGGTGTATGCCAGATATTTTTTATGTCCTTCGCACATCCTCTCAGCCCACCTTTGCTCTGGCTATTGCTGTAGCAACCATTGTGCTAGGTGTAATCCTACAACCCTCGCCTCTGCTACACCACACCTCTCTCTCCCTTCCCGCCTCACTGACACAGCTCTGAGGGGCACCTGCAGCAGCCACTCAGCCATCCATGTGTGTGCACAGACATGCAAGTGCAAGGGATTTACACCCCCTCAGGCAGCCCTTGGCCTCAGGAGATAAAAGCTGAGGGTGAATGTTCCCACTTCTGTCGTCAGGAAGAGGATTCTGAGGCATTGCACACGGCTCCTGATAGGGTCTGCACAGGCATCATCTCCCTGTGTTGGCTTCCCCTCCGTCCCTATACCATTATTCCCAGGCCCCCCATCCCTATACTCTGGGATCATCACCAAAATAAACTGCACACAACCCTGTCACAGACTCTGCAGTTGGAAGGACCCAAATAAGATGAGTGGGTAAGACTGAGCATGATACTAAGTTGAGAAAACATTAAGAAAAGGTGGATAGATTCCCTTTACTTACTATGTAGAACTTTTGTACATCAAAACACCATGCACATTCTTCCCTTCCCTTCCAGAACAATTTAAATCAAAAGCCATTAGGTGGGGCCAAGCAAGGCAGTAGGCATCCATGCGAGGTGGGCAGGGGTTGGGGGTGGCGCAACATGGGGGTCAAAGCCTGAGCAGGGCAAAGGGGACACACATGAGCGTGGGAGGTGGCCCTTTGGAGTGTCAGAGTCCAAGTGGGGTGAGGAAGGCATCTTGGTGGAGGACAGCCAAACAGGGTGTCCCAGCCAAGTGGAGTGAGGAGATGTCCGTGCGGGAGTGGGCCGGCCCGCCCTGCTGGAGACTGGATAGGAGGAGAAGGGTATCTGCACTGAGGGGAGAGGAGGGGGGTCCCTGGGCAGTGACAGCGATGGGAACCTGATTACATACAAAGCACTGATCACACAAGTACACGTCTTGTAGGTCATGAGATGGGATCCAGGTTTCTCGGGTCATGGAGCACAGCTACAGCAATGAAAAGGGAGAAAGCTGGAAAGTGTCCCATGGTGTATGGCTAGAATTGGAGGCACTAAACTTGTGCTTTTATGAACATATGCATGCTTTCAACACATGTAGATGTATAGAATAAATATAGATGTAAACATGGAAATGTATGCTTATATATGCGCATGTCCGCGGAGAGAAACTGGGCTTAGGGACACTCCAGTAGCAATAAGCACACGGAGGACCCAGATGTTTGGCTTCAGGGTGCTCTCCTCCACTGACAGGAGCCAGGGCTCCTCAGAGAAATGGCCGATTCCAGTGCTGAGGAGGAGCACCTTGTTTGCCAAAAAAATCAGGATGTGCTGAAAGAATGATGGGACCACAGTCACAAAGACACGGAGCCCATTTGAAGAGCACCTACTAGCCAACCTGGGACAATCTGAGCATCAAAATAAATAATGGCATTGACAGATCATAACCCATTGCATCATGCAGAAACCCATGATACAGATAAAAACATACAGATGGGTTCACTGAAAGTCTGAAAAGGAACAGGATATTTACGTCTCCCCACAAAATATGTGCTAATTACAAAGGGGAAAGGTAGCTTTGTGTGGAGAGACCTGGGAGACACCGCCTTAATCAAGTGATCAAAGCTCCACTCTCCTGTGATGAGACCAGTGCAAGTCAGGCGTGAGCTTACGGGCTGCGGTGAGGAGCGCCCTGCGTCACTCTGACAGCCTGCCAAATGGGAATATGCTAAGCAAGTAAGAGTCAGCGTCAGAAAAAGCAGCAGCCACTCAGCCATCCATGTGTGTGCACAGACGTGCAAGTGCAAGCGACAGTCAACAAAATGCCTGGACTGTGCTCTTCAAACGTGTCAAGGTCATGAAAGCCAAGGAAAGACTGAGGAACTGTTCCAGATTGAAGGAGAATAACGAGACATGACAACTAAATCCAACATGTGATTCTGAACCGGATCCTTTTGCTACAAAAGATGTTGTTGGGACAATTGGCAAAAGTTGAGCCCTGGCCAGTGTGGCTCAGTTGGTTGGGTGTCATCCTATTCACCAAAAGGTGGCTGGTTCGATTTCCAGTCAGGGCACATGCCTAAGTTTCAGGCTCAATCCCCAATCTGGAGCGGCGGGGAGGGGCGGGGGAGGCACCTGATCAATGTTTCTCTCTCTCTTTCCCTCTCCCTTCTTCTCTCTAAAATCAATTTTTTTAAAAAGTTGAATGGGGTCTGAGGAATAGCTGGTGCCCACGAAAAAGGTCAGCTTCCTTATTTTGACAGTCATATTGCGGTTATGAATCTCCTTGAAACTTGAGTGCAGGAAATACTAGCTAAGTATCTAGGGATGATGAGCAACAGGTCAGCAACTTACTCCCAAGTGGGTCTGGGGGGGGGGGGGGGAAAGGTCTTTGTACTGTACTTTTAACTTTTCTATAAGCTTGAGATTATTTCAAAATAAAAGTAAGCAACAAAAAAAACAAATAAAATGTAAAAGACAAACTAAAGAAAAATGCAAATCACATAATGGAAAAAGAGTTACATCCTCAACATATAAACAATGCTCCAAATTGTATTAGAACAAATAGGAAAAAAATGACAAAAGATGAACAAATAATGCCAAAAAATAAATGTTCAATAGACATTTTTAAGTTTACCTTCTCTTCAAACTAAAGAAATGAAAATGACACGCCATAATTTTTGGCCATTCAATTTGCAAAATATATTTTAAAATAATATCTCATCTTGGCAAGAGTGTGAGGAAACACCTACTTTTACTGACTGCTGGTGGGAGTATAAATTCACGCATCTATCCTGGAAGACAGTTTAGCAATTTGTATCAAAAGCCTTGTAATTTTGCAAACCCATTGCCCCAGGAAGGCCATGTCCAGGAATGTTCCTTAGGAAGCGGTCATGAATGCTCACAAATATTTATTGCAGAGTTTCTTGTAGAGAGAAGCAACTTAATTTCCCAACAATCAGGGATCAGATAAATTAACCACAATACATCAAACAACGGAATACTATGGCAACCATTAAAAATTATTTAATCAAATATTATTTAATGACAGCTGTGCATATAAATGCAGTTACATTAGCATTCATATTCAAATTGAGGCAGCTCTGAGCTCCCACCTGCGTAACTCTGAAGTGTTGCCTCCTCCCTCAAAATCGCCCCCAGTTGTTCTGGGAGATGCTGCAGGTGCCTCCCAGTCCTCAGGAGCAAACCTGGCCGTCCCTCCTGCGGGGACCATGGGCCAATCAAGGAGACACTATTCGGACAGGAACCACCGTCTGACTTAGTGGGGATTGCTCCACTCAGGAACTGTCCCTGGCCCATCCCACATTGCCCCTCAGTTCTAGCACTGAAGTGACGCTGTGTTGGACCCCAAAGTGGGCCTTCTCCAGCCCCGAGTCTCACACATCTTTTATTAATGCCACTCAACCAGCTTCTGCCCAATCCCTCTCCCACCTGAGCCAAAACTGTGATTCTTCAGGCCAGACAAGGCTCTCTCCTTGTCCCACCCATATGCCCCAGAAAAATAATCCCCCAAACCTTCTCCATTCAACCACAAAAAAGAACACTACCCCTGCATTCGTAACTGCTGGGGATGATTGGGTAGAATCACCAGGTCTCCCCCTGGAAGAAACCTGGTCCCAGCTAAGTCTCGGCCTGCACAGCATACACACAGAGACAGAAACGTGACCAAAGAAATAAATAAATGCCCAGACAACCTACACCGAAAGGTTACCTGTGTTTATCTCCTTGTGGTGAGAGAATGAGTGACTTGTAGGTTTTGTTTATTTGTCTGCATTTTATAAAATTTTCTCTTTAAATCTGCACCTTTAAATCTTCTAAATATTTATTGAAATGTGGGATAACAGTTATAAAATATGCTACAATTTTTATAAGGCTAAGAATACCCATAACCCACACACATCCCCACCACCCAGCTGAATACATTGAATTGATCACTCTATTAGGCCCCTGCATGACTTCCATGACCCCAGTTCCTCCCCTCCCCCAGGTAGGAACCACAAACACCACCATCCTAACTTGGTTCTTCTCATCCTTTGCAAATATTTCTAACTGTGCTATATATGTTTGTATACCTAAAGAGCCACTTGGCAGGTTTTTAAATTTCCCATAAATCAAAGTATATGCTCCATGTTTTTCTGAGGCTTGCCTTTTTGCTCAGCATTCTGTTCCAGAGAGAACTCTGAACATCCATGACTTACTTAACCATCCTGCTGTGATGGGCATTGGTCCTCCATTCCACCACCGGTAGCGCGGCGTGCACATTCTCATCCACGTCTCCCTAGGAGCTTGTCCAGGAGATTTCCCAGGCTCCATTCCGCAGAGCAGACCTTCTGGATCGTAGGGTGATCTGACTTTTCTGGAGGATGCCTAATTGTTGTCCCTAATGATGTGCCAACCAAAGCATTAAGTGACAAGACTGGGATCTATTTAGAAGGTTCAAGGTGAGGACTGTCTCCTCCATGAAGCCCTCCAAGGACACATCTTCCCTGGTTGTTGGAGTTGCTGTCAGGCACCTAAAGTGATAAAATGGCACCTCTTTCTTAAAAATGCAAGTCACGCTTTAGAATAACTTGAATCCCGTTCTGCTCTCCCAACTCATCTTCGATTTTTCTTGGTTCCCTCTGGGCTCTCTGAGCCATGTTCCTGGTAGAGTCATTTGCCCTCCGGAGCCAGATAGGCATCTTTGAAGTGCCATGAGTAGAGCCCTGGGATGAGCAAGAGTAGGCCTGGACCATGGGCCAGTCCTGCCCCACTCACCGGGCAGCCTTGGGGAGGTCAGCCTTCCTGCTGCAGAACGAGGCAAGGGTCCAGGCTGGATAGTCTCAGAGGCCCCTCCCACATTCAAGCTGCACCACTAAATCTTCCCGCTACCCTGGCACCTGCCTGGCGATGTCAGCCACAGAGTGAGGCAATGACTGGGGCCACATCCTGGCTCTTCGCCCATGCCCTCACCCCAAAACATCGTGCAAGATGTGCAGTGGGAAGAGACAGGTTTCCCAGGTTCACATCTCTCTTGCTTTGGCCCAGCAACAAAAGCTGCATGGGCCCCCCACAATCCCATCTCCCTGCCCAGGTTCCCCTGAGACGCCTCATGCCAGGAGCCGGAGGAGAGGAGTCCTGAATAAGGACCTTTGTGCCTCCTTCTCTCTCGTTTTCTTCCTTATTGTGTTAAAGAGTGGAGTTGCCAGACCTGGACCTGAGTCCTGGCTGGCTTTCTGCCTGTGTGACCTTGAAATAATCACTTAACCCCTCTGAGCTTCCTTTTCCTCATACAAATTGATGACAACAATACTTCGCGGGCATATTTGTGTGGTAGTGACCTCAGATAGGAGACCACATACCTGGAGCACTTAGCACAATGCCCAGCGGACAGGACATGCTGGGGAACGGGAGCTGCTATCAAAGCAGGGCTCCCCTGAAGTATGGCCCAGTTAGCACGAGCTTGGAGAATCCAGCCTTCCCAGTTTGCTACTATTTACAGAGAGACAATTTTTGGAAACTTCAGCCTGTTGTCATCATTTTATATACAAGGAAACGAAGCTCAGAGAGGTTAAGTGATGCGCTCAAGGTAACACAGGCAGAAAAGCCAGCCAGGACTCAGACTCAGGTCCAACAACTCCATTCTCTAACACAGCAAGGAAGAAAACAAGACAGAAGGAGGGCTCAGAGGTCCTTACTTGGAACTCCTATCCCAGGGCCCCTGGCAGGAGGCTTGTCAAGGAAACCAGGGCAGAGAAGCAAATAGAAGCCCAGAGAGGGGACAGCAGGGACCAACGAGAGAGGCCCACCCAGGGAGGCAGAGGCTAGGCAGAAACATCTGAGACTGTGTGCTTATCTGAAGAGACAACACTCTGACGCCCCTTCCAAAGCCTTTGATGTTTAATCTAACTGGATTGGGAGAGAGTTTATTTCTCAACAATTCTTCAGTGCTGTGTGTGTCCCTCTCCTAGTATACTGCGAAGGGTTGCATGTATAGGCATGATGTGTGTGGATGTGTGTGAGCGTGGGTGTGTGTATACATGAACACCCATGGTGATCCCTTACCCACCCTATGGAATCGCCCTACTACAGGGGGTATGTTGGGATCATCCCTGGATTTCCATTAAGCCCAGTCCAGAGGTTTACACAGGAGTGCACTCAACAAACACAAGTTCATCAAGTTTCATCAACTATGGACTGAACACCTTAATACAGGTGCTGGCCAAACAGATGTGACTCCACCACAGCTCCTGCCTGCAAGGACCTCACAACCCAAGGGGGACAGCAGGCCAAAGTCAGCTATGGGAGCAGCCAGAGCAAGAGAAGTCCAAGCGGAAGCAACAGTAGGCCGGGTGAGAGGCTGCTTTGCGTGTCCAGTGTGGGGCGTTGGCTGGACAACTGCAGCTCTGGCTGCATGGAGAGGCTACATGACGAGGCTGGAGAAACAGTCCAGGCCTGCAGGTCACCACAAGCAAGGGACTTCTCCTTGAGGCAGTGGAGAGCCGTGGACATCTTCAAGATGATACGTCTGTCTTAGCACAATCACGCAGGGGCTGTACTGAGAATGATCTGAAAACTAAATGTAAAAGAAAGTACTAAAACATAATAAAAGGGTTAGAAGAGGAGCTGAAGAAATATCTCAAAAAAGCAAGTCAAAAATACAAAGGGAAAAACATAAAGTTAGAGATCTAATCCAAGAAGGCTGATGTATAAATTATTATGCGTTCCCAGAAAAAGAGAGCCAAAGAAATAGAGGGAAGGACGTCATCAAATAAATAAATTGGGAAAATTTCCCAGAGATAAAGGGCATGAGTTTGTAAACTAAAAGTTCAATTAAGTGCATGACACAATGGTTAAAAATAAGCCTTCAGCACAGACCGCAGAGCAAGGTCACCTCGCAGACCCTAGCAGCTTTCACAGAAAAGAAGAAAAAGGTAATTTACAAAGAATTAGGATGAAAAATGACATTGACTTCTCTACATCACTGGAAACCAAAAGATGATGGTAAAAACGCTTCAGATTTTTTAAAGAATAATTCCAACCCTGAAATCTATAGTCAATCAACTAAGCAAGGGTGATCTTCCAAAGGCAAAATTTTTGCTTTGCGTGAATCCTTTCTTAAAAGTTATGGGAGGGTGTGCTCTGTCAAAACAAAGTCATAAACCAAAGTAGAGGAAGACTGAAAAGATAGGAAATGACCCAGGAGTGAGGGGAAGGGCGTCTCTAGGGGGGTGACAAAGGCCCCGGAGAGGAGCCGATGGCCAGGCAGAGGGCTGCCGTTCTGAGGGCCCCGGGTCAGAAGACACCGGTGGGACCATTCAGGATGATAAATTGGATAGAGTCCCTGAGGCACATGAAGGCCTTGAGAGACGACACAGGCAACCACCAGAGCCATTGGAACCAAATTAATGATAAATACATAGACGGGTAAACAAGCAAAAACACAAGATAGTTATCTGCTCTCGGGAAAACAAAAAGTTGTGCAGGAAAGGAAAATAAAGTATACCACATGGAATTAGTTGATTCCTTAAACAATAAGCATAATGACTTTGACAACATTTAAAAATAAAAACAGTCCACGTATTAATACAGATACATTAAGGTCCTCCCCCGCTCCCTCCTGTTCCCCAAAGTGCCCGGAGAAGGCCTAACCCAGACATCTCCCTCCTCTTTCCTCAAGTAGGCAGCTTCCCCTTCAGGAGCAGAAGCTATTTGGCCCCAGACAGGGGAAAACAAGAAAATAAATTTGAAAAGAGACCTGTGAGACTAAAAGAGAGAAGGCTGGTAATTAGAGCTTCAGACAGATCATAAATTCTGAACTCACAAATAAGGCTTTACGAGTTGAGTGTGGATAATTGATCCCCCAGCCTGGAGAACCTAGCAGATCGACTTAATCCCACTTTTTGCCTTGTGCATTTTAAATTATTTCGTTCTTTGAAAACCGGAAATACTCTCTGTATAGAATCAGACAG
The DNA here is from genome assembly GCF_963455305.1 of Plecotus auritus. Lineage (NCBI taxonomy): Eukaryota > Metazoa > Chordata > Mammalia > Chiroptera > Vespertilionidae > Plecotus > Plecotus auritus. The sequence goes on along the minus strand of NC_137783.1, from coordinate 51,449,850 downwards.
CTCACTCCATGGGGTGCCAATTTAGGAACTCCACGGTGAGTTTGGCCAGAGACGCTTGCCTTGAAGTTTGGAGATGTGTATCCAGTCAAACCGCAGTGATCAGCGCCAGAGCTGGGGCCTGCTCTGTTCAGGCTGCACCTGCTGCCTGCGGACCTCTCCACCCCCACAACTCCAATGGGAGACAGCCATGTTTGGGGCACCAGGCAGTGTGAGGATGGTACCGACAGTAGGAGGTGAAAGGCCCAGAATGCTCTGGCTCCCCAAGTTCAGCAGTAGCAGGTGCTGGTCACATCTCAGTTCCAGATGCTGCTCACTGCATGCTGGGTACAGGACTTGGTCCTCTCCATTCATGACGCCATTTGATCCTCACAGTAATAGCCCAGTGACATGGGTGATACTATTAGACCCATTTCACAGATTAAGAAACTGAGGTTCAAAGGAGCAAAGTGCTTTGCCTAAGTGCCACAGCTAAGAGGCAGTAGAGCTGGAATTTGAATCCAAGTCTGTCTGACTCCAAAGTCTACCTTACTAGGCTCCTTTTGAGAATGTCCTCTGGGCCAGCACATCTCAAGGAGGAGAGAGGAGCCAGGCCCAGAAACATTCCTGCATGCTGAGTGAGCTCCTTGATAGAGGGCTGGTAAGCACAGATGCAGAGGAGAAAGATCTGGGTGTCGGTGATGAGTAAAGGGTTGCCCTACCCCCTCCTCTCGAGGAGTGGCCTTGGAAAGAGGAAACCTGCAGGTCTAGGAAGTTGTCCTCAAAGGGCATGATCATTCAGAGCAACCCCCAAAACTCAACCAAACGCAGGGGGTAGACATCATAGGAAGGCCAGCTCGGAAGGGAGGTGAGCTGGAAGGGGCCACTCTGCAAGAGCATGGGGAGAACTATGTGACCTGAAGCCAGATGTACTCTATCAGGAATGTAGCTCAAAGGATTCTTGAGCTGGGGGCAGGGGGCAAGAGCACCTCACTCTATGTTCTGATCTCTCTTCTCCTTCTCAGAACATCTATCATCACTTTCAGTCATCTGCAAAATTAGAATAATAGCCCTGCCTCACCAAGAGGTTAGGAGGACTAGATAGGAATCCAGGGCACAGGTAGATTATGCGATTTGCCCAAAGTCACACTGCATGCAAGCAGGGGAGCAGAAGATCATTGTATGGTCTTCCTTTTAAGCCAGCTCTAAGAAACTGCCAGATTAGCAGGCACTTTCAATGAACAAGTGGGAAAGCCCTCTGTTAACTGATGTACTTGACAACTGTGAGGAGAGGAGACAGGGAACTGGTTGGTGCACATTGAAATCCTGCTATGTGCCATGTCACAAGCAGACCCTGAGATGAAGATAAATATGCAAATGACAGGTTATGAAATTGCCCCTGGGAGAACATGTTAAGGTAGTGGGTGAATCAAGATGAGGAAGATGCCATGTAGTGACACAATTACAGGTAAAGTCCCAGCATGGCCTGATCCTTCAGGGAACTCAAGTGTTAGTTATACCTCCAGAGTTTGTCCCACCTTGAAGCAAAAGAGTTAGGCTTTCCTACTCCTGCCTTGGTTGATCATTGGCTACAAGCCATTCTGGAGGCACTTCCTGTTCTCAGAATCTCTGGGTGAAGCAACTACAATAGCCTAAAGGTGGTCCTCAGAAGAAGCTTGCAACTGTAAGCTATTAGGAGAAAAGCATGCAGAAGCGAGGGGTGGAGAAGCAGAACTCATAAAGGAAATCCAAAGGGATCTGAGTAGAGAATTGACAGTATCCACTACACGGATTCTCAATATACATGTTCTCATTTAATTAATATTCAACTCAATGAACAGGGTATTATTATTAGCCCCACTTTACAGAGGAGGAAACTAAGATTCAGAAAAGTAACTCACTCAAGGACCCACAGTAAATGGGATCAATTCTATCTGCCTCCAAAGTCATGCTCTCACTTATTGTACTGCACCGTTCCCTCTGCTCCATTCTCCAGTCCCTCACAGCACTGGTCACCTAGGCCCTGCTCTTCTCGCAGGTTCCATCCAGTCTGCTTATTCCATCAACATCACACAAGGTCAAGGTACTCACTGAAGTGGAAGTAATGGAGACAGTGGTGTTGGTGGTACAGATGTTAGCAATGACAGTGATAGTGATGATAATAGAGATAATTTTGATTATGTCAATAGAGAAGTGATGATGATGATATTGGTTGTGAGGATAAGATTATTGGGATAATGGAGGTGCTGAGAATAGTGGTGGTGGTAGTGATAAAGATAGCATTGGTATTGGTGCAGTGAAGCTGGTAAGGGGGTGATGGAGGTAGGGGTGGAAGTAGTGGGATGGCAGCAGTGGAGGGGATGACAGTGATGGTGCTAATGGACATGGTCAAGATAATATTGGCATTGTGGAGGTGATGGTCATGATGGCAGTGGTGATGGAATTGATAATGATGGTCATGGTGGTGGTGATGATTAGGGTGGTGGTGAAGAATGTGACAATTGTGGTGGTGATGATAGTGGAGGTAGGGATGGAGGTGGTGATGGTGATGGTCATGGTCATGGTCATGGTGATGGTGATGTTTGTGGCCATGGTAGTATCAATGTGGTGGAAGTAGTGGAGGTGATGATGATGGAGGTGATGACAGTGGAAGCAATGGAAGGAAAAATTGTAGTGGTGGTAGAGGTGATGAGGATGGTGGTCATAGAAGTGATGACAGTGGTAGTGGTGGTAGAGTAGGTGTGGGGGTTATGATGGTGATGATGATGATAATGATTGTGGCATGGTAGTATCATGTGGTAGAAGCAGGGGAGGCGATGATGATGGAAGTAATAAGGATAGAAGTGCTGTAAGTGAGGATGGTGGTAGCGGAGGTGATGAGGGTGATAATAATGGCAGGAATGGTGGTGTATTGTTATGGTAGAAATACTGTTTGGGCAGTGGAAATGTTGTTATTGGTGACAACAATGACTATGTAGGACAGCCTTGGGCAAACTACAGCCCGCGGGCCGGATCCGGCTGTTCTATCTGGTTCTCTTGCTCTCCCCTACGCTCCTTTACTTTGAATTTATATTAGTTCACACAAACACTCCATCCATGCTTTTGTTCCGGCCCTCCCGTCCAGTTTAAGAACCCATTGTGGCCCTCGAGTCAAAAAGTTTGCCCACCCCTGATCTAGGATGATGTTAGCAGTAAAGAGTTGCTTCCTGTGGTGCATCAGAAAATGGAACTGGTGAGGCCTCACCTGGTGCCCTTGGGAAAGCCAAGACGCCCTCTTGAGGGATCGGGGCTAGAATGAGAGCACAGTCTCTTGGTAAGACCAAGACTACCATGTGCCACTCTTCAACAGAGAGCCAGAAGTCTGAGGAGGGGCAGAGGATGGCAGAGCGAGCAAGACAGCAAAGCGAGTCAGTCACATCATATTTCAGTAACAGCATGTAGCTGCTTGTTAGCAGAGATCTGCTTTCCAACGGCAAATAATAAAATTATGCTTTTTGTGCAGCTAATGAAATGCAAATTGAAGCTGGATGCGCATTAATGCAAAGAGTTGAATATCCATTTAATCAGCTCCTCCCTGCAGGGGCCAATGATAAAAATGACAGAGGAATTGCATTGCTAATTCCGGGCCTGTCACATCTTATACACCCTTACCTTGTAAACCCACTACTCCAGTGGCTGGCACCTGCCTGAAGGGCTCAAGGTCTAAGCATCAGGGTTCTGGAGCCTGGGAAACCCTTTGAGGGGTGGGAGGAGGGGAAAGGAGAGGAGGAGGGCCTGGATGGGGAGTGGGGAGGCCTGAAGGGACTAGAATGAAATAGATTTGATCTTTTCTGTATTCCCAAAATAAACGGCCACTACCCTCTCTACCACCTCCATCAGGCCTGCCTCTCTCAAACAGAGGTGGGTGGGACAATTGTGTGACTATTTCTTCCTGTGATAAAAATCAGACATCAGTAGTATAAACTAAGAGCTTACACTGTCCCAAGCACCATGCAGGGCAATTTAGCTGCATCTACTCATTCAATCAGCACCCCTGAGGTGGGTACAATTACTCCTGTTTACAGATGAGGAGACTGAGCCTCAGAGAGGCCAGTGCCTTGCCAAAGACACACAGCTAGTAAGGAATTTAAACCCAGACAGTCTGACTCTGAATGCCATATTCTTCACTCCTGTAGTATAACTGTTTCCCCTGCAGAAAGTGACACCTGGGAAAACAGTTCTGGGCAGACTGCTTGGTTCTTGGTGTCCAGCAATGGGAGGGAGAGGTGTCAGGAGTGGAACTGAAGGAGGTGAGACTAGTGCTGGGAGTAAAGATGGGAATAGTCAGCATAATAGTAGGAGGGGCTGGAGGTCGTCTCTATGGGCTCTGAATCCTGCCCAAACCAGCGACTTCGGAGCAGAGGAAGCAACTCAGCCTATCAGAGGGGAATCGGCCAGACGTGCACTCAGTAACCCCGGGAGAAAGGTGGTCAACATTGATCTGTAAGTCAGTGACTCCAGGGACAGCAAGGAGGAGATCCAAGGAGGCAGAAGGGGTGGTGAGGGTCGGCTGCAGTGGCAGAGGCCAGAGGTGATGGGCTGCAGGTGGGACATCTGGGTACATCCCACCTGGGCCTCTACTCTGTCCCACCAGAACCACCAGGAATGGCAAAGAGATGTTGGGGCCTTGGGGAACTCTCCCTTCCCTCTCCACCAGCACCACGAGCTGCTTCGCTGGGCTCTGAGGAGCTCAGTGGAGACATCTAAAGACCCAAATGACAGTGTGATAAGGGGTGCTTAACCCTGCTTAGCGCACTGGAGACAGGGGCAGGGCAGGCATGCTGATGAGCGACGGCTGCCTTCCCGAGCCTCTGCCCTGACAACCCATCAGGATTCTGATGGGACCTAACAGGGTCCTTCCAACCGTCACACCATCACACTGCAACTCAGGCAATATTTACCTACCACCCGCCTCTGACAGGACCCAAATGAGGAGGCTCCCAGTGCTGCTGTAAACAGGGACCCCTTGCTGAGCTGCATCCCCTCACTCTGCCTGCCCCACCGGCTGCAGGGGAAACACCAGGCCCCCTGCGCAGCCCTCACAGCCGACCCCCATCCTGGCCACAGGGATAGCCCTCACTGTGCAGAGTCACCATGCTCTTATTTCAGTCACTTACTGAGTACCTACTATGTGCCAGGCACTGTACACTCTACTGAATCGTGGCAACCTTTTCAGAAAGGGACTCTTATGGTCCCCGTTTTATAATGTGAAAATGGAGGCCACCAAGCTGGACAGGAATGTGATTCCATTGACTACAAAGATCTGTGCCCTGCGTGCTGTGCTCCGCTGTGGGCCACGCCCCAAGGGCAGCCACGGAGCAAGGACACGCAGCCCCTGCCCTCAAAGACTTTTCTAGTTCGTCTGGGATAACTGCCTTTCAAAAGAGCATCTCACACACGCATCCTGTAGCTTAAAACGCGGCTTGAAAACCAAACACAGCGAGGTGTGCAGACTACGCTGCCACGGGCGTAAAGAGAGAAACGAAGACGTGTTTGTTTGCCTAATGTAAACACATTTGAAAGACACCCTCAGGGACATGAGAAATCAGTAGCTGTCTAGCTGGGGGCAGGAATGGGCAGATGGGGCAGGGAGGGAGACTTTATTCTATGATCCTTCCATTTTATTTTTATTTTTGAATGCATAACAATATCAGCTATTTAAGAATTTAAATAAAGTTTTTGACTAAGAAAATTAAACATCCTTTCACATTCGTTAGACCAGTGGTCGGCAAACTGCAGCTCATGAGCCACCGCGGTTTGCCGCTCTGTTGACTAATGAGTTTGCCGACCACTGCGTAAGGCATTACCCTTACCCAGAAGTTTTGACTTCAGGTTAAAGACATTAGTACATTATTAAAAAATTTTTAAGTGTTTTTCCCTAAGGCAGTGGTCGGCAAACTCATTAGTCAACAGAGCGGCAAACCGCGGCTCGCGAGCCGCATGTGGCTCGCGAGCCTCAGTTTGCCGACCACTGCGTTAGCCCATTATATGCGCACAAGAAGACAGTGACAGGGCCCCAATAAATGTAATAAAAATAGAAAAAATAAAAAACAGTGTCTCTGGCCAAGGTCCATGGTCCCCTCACAGAGAGTGCTGACAGAGCCCAGCAGAGCGACTCCTCATTGACACAGAAATGAGAGCTTGCTGTTTTCTTTCCTAACTTGAAGGGGCACTTAGAAGATTTGACTCCTTTTTAGCACAGGACAATATAGATAACTTTCCCAGCCCTCGGCAGTTTGGCTCAGTGGATAGAGCATCAGCCTGTGGACTGAAGGGTCCCGGGTTCTATTCCAGTCAAGGGCACATGCCTGGGTTGCAGGCTCGATGCCCAGTAGGGGGTGTGCAGGAGGCAGCCAGTCAGTGGTTCTCTCTCATCATTGATGTTCCCATCTCTCTCTCTCCCTCTCTCTTTGAAATCAATAAAAAAAATATTTAAAAAATAAAAATAACTTTCCCAGACACTATTAAACAGTGGTTTGATCACTAATAGCAATTTCAATTTTAAGATTTATTTCAGGGTCACTCACATTTCTTTCCTGCCACTTAAATGAAGCAGGAACATTTCTTCATTTGTTGTCATAATCAAGGCACTTTGAGTTAGAAATAACAGAATTTAATTTAAACTTGGTTAAAGAAAAAAGGGATAGTTTCTCAATGGAGTAAGTTGATTTTAAAGAACCCTCCCCCCGAAAGAAAGAAAGAAAGAAAGAAAGAAAGAAAGAAAGAAAACAGGAATGGGGGCATTTTGCAGCAAAGGAGCCTGACGCTCAGAAGAGTTGGTCAGGGCTGTGGCTCACACGCTGGTCGGCAGGCGAACCAGGGAGGGCCACCCACTCATCTCCTCATTTCCCAAGCATGGGCTCCTAGTCCAGTGCCCAGCAGAGCCAGGCACGTAGTAGGTCTCAGTAAATAAGACATCATCCCCCGCTCCAGGACCTCAGGTGGGAGGGCCATGGTAAAGTAAACTTGTTCCCCTAAAACAGGAAAAATAACAAAACTTCAGCACCTGCCGGGCTCGGCCAGAAGAACCCCTTGGGAGGGAGGGAGGCTGGCGCAGGCACGTAGACCCTGTGTCCCTGGGCTCACCTTGCTGGGGAAGGGTCTGGCCTCAATTCTCGCTGCTGCCTAAGGCATCACTCCCACCGTAGTGAGCCATCCCTCACACCAGCCCTTGGCCTCCCTTAGCACAAAAGCTCCACTGGGGAATTGAGCGGATAAAACCAAGGAGGGGGCTCCTGCTTCAATGTCTGATCCCCAAACCTTCTCACCTGTCCACTGGCAGCAGCTGGGCCATATCCTGAGTCCTCATCTCCCATGCCCTCTAGTCTTGCATGTGGAGGCACCAACCCCACTCCACCCCCAGGACCTGCCCCTGACTCCCCACTCCCAGGTCAGGCTTGGGGGTTCATGAACAAAAAAGGCACTGGTCAGGACCCTGCCCCCCAGATCCTACCCCAGTGCACCTCTCAGGCCTCATTCACCCTCCCCCTAACACGAGGCGGTGACGATGCCAACTAACAAGAGCTACACATGGGCAGCATGGGCAGGGCAGAGGTCATTCTCTACCAAGGCACTCTGCATTCAATTCTGTGGTTTATGTGACCAGGGCAGATAAAGCAGACATGAATGCAGAGCCATAGAACCGGGAGACAAGGAAGGGAGAAGGTCTTGACAGAAGCTTTGAGCTGGGACTTTTCGACCAGCCTCCTAGATCCCAGCCTGCGATGGGGTATCACACGGATGAAAGAGATGGGCTCCTCTGGGTAGGAGAGACGGGATCCCCCAGGTAAGTGTGAAAACAACACGGGCAGAGAGCGTCGTAAGCACAAGAGAAAGGAGAGGGATCGGGACTGCTGGGGATGCCAGGGAGGCTTCCAGAAGGAAGGATGGACAAGGGTGGGTCGCCAGCAGACCAGTGCGGAGGAAACTTCCAAAGGAACAGCTTCCTCAGTGCAAGTGTTCAGACCGGGGCACTGGTTGGTGCTAAAGTCACATTACCACTTGAACCCTCTGCAGGGAGGGGATTCTCTCTCTCTCTCTCTCTCTCTCTCTCTCTCTCTCTCTCTCTCTCTCTCTCTCTCTCTCTCTCTCTCTCTCTTTCTCTCTCTCCAGTTCAATTGCCATGAGCTGTGAGCAGCTACCCAGCACTTGGAATGTGGCCAGGACAACTGATGGCCTGGCTACTACATTTTTTAAGGTTTAACTCGTTGAAACTTCAATAGTCACATGTGGCCTGTGGCCACCTTATTGGACAGCACAGCTCTGAAGTGGCCTGGAGGATGAGGGTGAGGGGCGATGCTGGCGCCCAGTAGTCACCCGATAGGAAGAAGCCTCTGAGGACAGAGGCTGCGAGGAAAGGCCGGTCAGGGAGAGAATTTAAGCACTGGTGACCTTCTAGACATCAAAACAAGGCTGGGGTCAAGCTGAGCACATGCCGTGGGCCAGACATGGGCCATCTGGGTTCCCCAAAGCCAAGGACAGGGGTTCCCTGAAGCCATCACTCAGCTGAGTTTGGTGCAGCCTGAATTGTCTTTGTTTGGGGCTGTTTGTTTTGAGTGTTGTCATTATTTTATTTTTAAATTACCTATAATGCACCCTTGAAAAATTCCCTAATTACAGATAGGATAAATACATAATTGCAGACTTTTAAAAAGCACATATTATTTACTCAATACTCCATAATTACGGTCTTTTCCATGAAATGTATTATTTCCTGGATGGTCCATAATCGCTCCTTTGAAGCCGGCTGGGGAAGGCCAAATTGTTCCTCGGATTCAGTCACAGGTCACTGGTCCATCCCATCGGGCAGTTTACAAGTCACTGTGGCTGGCAGAGCCCAGCAGGGCCACGCCCCAGGGAACACCGGGTTCAGTCACTACATTGGCAGGTCACCACCCTGTGGGCGCTGCTCAAACTGAAGATGGCTGGGATTTGGGGCTTGAGGTTGAGGTTCTCCTGTTTCTCCCATGATTCTTCTGATGACGGTAGCATGGTCTACTCCTAGTGCCCGGACTCAGGACGGGCAGCTGCTGTGCACCCCAGCGCCATCACTCACTCCCCAACCTTAGGCAAGGGGCTTAGTTTGGGTCACACTAAAAGCAGCCTCTGAGCTCAGCATTTGGTGAAATGACCCAGGAAGTCCAGGCAAGGGAGCAGGAAAGACAGGCTGGAGAAAAGCCACATGAGCGTGCATTTGTGAGCAGGCGGCCATGGCTGTACCTCTATAGACTATAGGACACACCTCAGAATAATCTCCTGAGGGCTGAGGAAGCTGAATGGTTATCCACCAACTCCCACCTCTCACTTCTAAGGGATGTCATGGGTGCATTAACTCCCACACTCCCAGGCTGCCCTGCACACAGGCAGCTTGATATGGGGAGCCATCAGCGCTCACAGTCACTCTCCACCAAGGCTGCTGGTGACCCCCAGGAAGGACCAACAGGTTATAGCAGGCACTAATAATATCTGCTAAAGCACATAACTTCTCCTTATCCTTGCCCCAGTTTTCTCCCCTGCAAATGAAGATAAAAATAGTACAAAAAAATAGGACCTGCCCCTTAGATGATGGGGAAGAAAAACTGAGGTTGGATAAATGGAAGTTACTATTGAAGTTGCTATTATTGTGAGTGACTATGGACAAGGCCTTGGCGTGCTCTTCCCGGGGGCTCCATCTGAGCCACTCCTGGCAGCGTAGATGGCAGCCCACACCTACCATTGAGGTGACTTGAGCGAGGCTTTCAGGACTAGCCAAACAAGCATCTTAGGGCATGATGGCAGATCCTTTGCCATGTGGCTGTGTCCCCACATCCGTCACCCTGAGTCAGACATTGTTGGCTAATTCATCATTCCACTCTTCTTCTTTCTCACTATAGACCCCCAAGCTGGTCCAAATATACATGGCTTCAACAAGAGGAATCTGGCTTAGGCTCAGCCAATCACGGTGATTCTATTCTCCTCTCCCCAAGTGGTCATTTTAGTCATTTGATCCAATGAGATGCCAAGAAAGTTATTTGGGAAGGGCTTTCCTCCTTCCAGATAAAGAGGTATTCTCTCTTCGGGGTTTGGACAGTGTTGTATGAGGAGTGATGCTTGGTGCAGCTGCCACCATCTTGCACATGGTGAAGAGAAAGTCAACACATGGACAGAGGCAGAGCAGACCGTGGGGAAAATCCAAGTCTTGCTCACATCACTGAGTCCCCAAATAGCAGTATAAGTAAGAGTCAAGACTAATGTAGACTTACCATGTCACAGGCACTGCTCTGAGCACTTTGCACTTGTTAACCCATGTAATCCTCACAGGAGCCCAGTGAGGAAAGTCCTGTTGGTAGACCCATTTGCAGATGTAAAAACTGAAGCTCAGAAAGGTTAACTAACTGGTTCAAGGTCATATAGCTAGCACTTATTCCACCTTAGGCAGAATAACTTTGGCCTTTAAACTCATTTGAGTTACATTAGTCTCTGCTGCCAGTCTACTATCCTTGTAATGTGCAAAAATAAGTCTCCCTACCCTTTAAGCCATTTTGACTTGGTTCTTCTGTTCAATGCAGCTGAAAGTATCATAATTGATTCACCTTCTTGAGATAAGCAAAAAAAGAAAGAGGGAGGGAAGAGAGAAGGAAGGAAGAGATGAAGGGAAGAATGGAGGAGAGAAGGAGGGAGGGAGTACGGGAGGGAGGGAACCTAAAATTTGAAATCATTGGGGCCGAATAAGTCTTAGATGTGCATCAACAATGTGGCATCTGAAAGCCTGTACCTCATGCACTCCACTAGCGGGCCCCTCCTCTTGCAATGATAACATGACAAAGTATGGCTGTTGCCATCGGCCCAGCTTCACTATGAGTCTGTGCTCAGCACTTATGCAGATCTTCTCATTTAGTCCTCAAGGTGACTCAGCAAGACAGGGGCTACCATACTGAGCTTATGAATTAGGAGGTCATAATAATGCTATCTAGCATGTACTGAGTTCTCATTCTATGCCAACCTTTTCCCATGCTTTTTCCATGCCTCACTTGATGTTCACAACAGCCCAATAAAGTTACCATCATTTTATGTAAAGGAGGAACCAAGGCTCAGGGGGAGATGAGTATCATGGCCAAGGTCACAAGATAATAGGAAAAGCTAATATTCTAACTCCTTCTCCCTTACTCTCAGCTGGGCTGGGGTCTGCAAGAGGGAAGAAAGGCATAGCCGGAGACGCAGCCACCACCGACTGAGAAGTGGTGGGAGCTCAGCCATTGGGGGTCATGTGGCCTGGAGTCCAGGCTAATGGCCACCAGCACAAGGAGGGAGGAGAACTTGATATCAACTGAAGTGGTCAACAATGGGGAGGGGTGAACATCATCAGAAATGTTCACACAGAGGCTAGGTGAGGGTTTGTGCCAGAGGTAAGAGAGTCTCAAGACCACATCCACTTCCAAGAGACAGGGAGTTTAAGATTCTAGGCTTTAGTAGCCCTATGTCTGAACTCTCTCCAGTGCCATGGAGACCTCTGTGTTTCCTGCTTACTCAGAGTAGGGGCCACCAAAGGAGCACTGGACCAGGAGTCCGGAAATCTGGGACGTGCCACTCAGCCTGTCCCTATTGCCTTACCAAGTATCAGCCCAGGGCGCAGTGCCAGGCACAGCTCTGCTGGGACAAGGAGGCACAAGAATGAGCTCAACCCTCCGCTGGCTTACCATTAAATATCAGCCTGCTGGATTTCCAGAGAAATCCATCGGGTGACTAATGAGCAAGCCCTCCCCAACCCTGTCTGGGTCTTCGGGCTGTGAAGGCTGTTCATGGGCTGAGAGCAGCCATCTTGAGCTTGGCTACTTCTCATGAGGAATCTGAGACAATTCTCTGTTCCAGCCTCAGTTTTGTCTTCTGTAAAATGGGTTGCTATACAGTTCCCAGCCCTTGGAAGAGGGTGACTTCTTCCCTGGCTTCTGGGAGCTAGCTCACACTGAGAAGTGGGAAATTGTGGAGTTTTCCTTCCCCCAGTCTTTTGAATCCTTTGTACTCACAAATGATTAGGTCACCCCAAAAAATTAGGTTTGAGGTGGTCTGACTTATCCATCAACTTCATCATGGACACAAACAGATTGAAGTCCCCAGCCCTGCTCTTCCTGGCTGTATAAACCTTGCAAGTCTATCTTACCTTTGGTTTCTCATCTTTGAAATGGGAATACAATATCACATTATCCCACCATTGTGATGATGAGATAAAATAAGGCATTAAATAGTTTGGCACAGTACACAAAGTACACAGCTGGTACTCAATAAATGCTCATTTTCCTCCCATGGGCTGGGATAGAGCTCGCTCCCTTCTCCCCAAGGAGAAAGGTGCCTGGCCTAGAGGCAGCTGCAGGTGCCATCCCCACCCCCAGGGACAGGATGCCTGCAGTGCGGGAGCCAATTGGGATGCGGGCAGGTTCTCAGGCCAGATAAAGGACAAAGGAGGGCCTGAGGCAGAGCTGCATCAGCAGTTAGGAAGGGCAGTGCTGTGACAGTGACACTGAGCGCAGCCCACTCTTCTGAGCCAATGCCCAAGAAATTGCACTTGGCCCAGAAGAGCGTGCACCGCCTGACAATGAGGGCGCTGCATGCTCCCCACTCCCCACCTCCTTCCCTACTGCCTCCCACTAGAGTTTCAAGGTCTCAGCTCCCTGTCAGGGTACCCGCCTACTCCAGCCTGCAGGGACCCCTCCCCCAAGGTGAGCTCCTAACAGGTTAACAACTCTCCAGGCAGCACAGGCAGACTCAGGGTCTCCGCGTGCCCACAGGGTGCTGTGGAGGAAGCAGAGCCCAACATGCCATGCCCAGACCACAGGGAGCTTCCCTCACAGTGAGCTGAAGCCGGAGGCCCCCTGCCTCACTCACAGCCCTGCCCATGCCCAGGCTCCCCTGAAGGATGGCATCCCAAAGTACTGCCCATAAACAGCTTATGACCAGTCGTGTGCCCATTTCCTCATAGGGCTGCTGGCCAGGTAGTGATGTTAATGACCATCCCTCTTTGCAAAGCTGTTGAGTCAGGAACATGTCACCAAATGCCCTTTCAAAGTCACTCAGGAGAGCTGTAGAGGGAGGTCCCTCCTCATCTGCATAATTAGAAATGGGGTTGGGATTTCTAAGACCCCTCCTAGAGCTAACCATCCAGGGTCCGAGAGCCTGCCCAGGGACAACCAGCCCCAAGTTCCATTTCCAAATAAGCCCACCAAACAAGCCCCTCAGGAAGGTGAGCTCCCACAGTGAGGGGGTGGGCTCAAGGAAGAGGCCTGCGGCAGCAGGAGCAGGTGTTTAGTATCAGAACAGACTCCTGTGGGAGTGCATTGGGATAGGATTGCAAACGGCAGGAACTGAGCTGAAATGGGGCGAGCAGAGCCTTGGGACTCATCCTCACATCGCGTTGAACCCGCACCCTTGAGCCCCTTCCCATGCTTAGGGAATCTCGGAGGGGTGTACCAGCCTGGTCAGCGTACCTACCAGTGTTTTGGTCCCCTCCAAGTCCTCATGGCTTCTCTATGTGAGGACAGTGCGCTCAGCTTGGCCCAGAGGCAGGAAGCTGGTAGCCCAAGGACCAACTTTTAATAATGAGAGACCAGAACTGGTGGGCGCATGCCTCCGCTCCCTCATCCCCAGGGGGTGACACCCAGGCACACTCTCTCAGGGCCCAGAGCAGGGGTGTGCCTCAGTGGCCCACTTGCTCAACACACCTTTTATTGGTCTTCCTCCTAGTCCTGTCTCACTTCACCACCTCACTTTGCTTTCTGGGACCACCCTACATAACCCCACCACCACCACCAATGCTGGCCTCAGGGCCCATCGTGCGTTATGGAAGACAAAAAGCCCAGAGGCCCTCTGCTCCCGGCCCTCCCCTGGCAGCTGGGGTGGTGGGTGACCTGGCTCCACTGGTCAGAGGCAGCAGCCTGCACTTTTGAATCTGGCCAAGGACACACACACACAAAAGCAAGGCCTGGTTTCCGTTCTGGTGAAGGCACAAACGTCCTGTTTCCGAGGACCCCCGGGGACACGGTGCCCACAGAACTGTGCAGGGCCCAGGGCTGGCTGTGCCGGAGGGGCCCTCCTAGGTGGCTTGTGTGGCAGGGTGGTGGCTGTGTTCCTGGCTGCCAGCTGGGCCCCTGCTTACTGCCTGCACCTTGCTTCTCAGGCTTCCTGTAATCCAGCAAATACCTTTTCTACAACCTGTCTTTCCTACTTGATATAATAGCCAAAGCCTATTTCTGTGGCCTGGTACTAAAACTCCCAGCTAACAGGCACACAGGGAGCCATGCAAGAATGACTGCAAGGCTCGGGCCTCTTCTCAGACCTGACAACCCTGGTTCCAAAGCACAGCAAGATGAAGACAACGGTGGAGAGAGGCAGGGAAAAGGGAGAGGAAACCAGTCGCTGGGGTCCTTTCACGGTGATTCAGGGCCCACCCTACGGAGAGAAAGCCACGGCCCTGCCTTCATGGAGCTCCAGTCCAAGGGGCTGGGCGGAAAGCCAAAGGTAAGCACGAAGCATGGAGACAGCAGGTGACTGGGATCCAAGGGCTTCCCGGAGGAACGGTGTCTGAGTGTGGCGGAGGGAAAAGCAGGGAGGAAAGGGGAAGGGAAAGAGAGCAAGCCAGATGCTCCACAGCCATGAGCAGGCTGGCCTGGAGCCAATCTCGGGCTCGATCGTGACTTACTGCCTGGCTCCAACTGTAAATCTGGGAGACAGGCGGGCGGCTCTCTGGGGGACCACCGCTCTCTGGGGAGGGCTCCAAGTTTGTCACCCGCTAATAGGAAATGAAAACATACGCAAGTGTGTGCGGAGAGGTAGAAGGCCACATGCTCACACACGCTCACACATGCACCCCAAGGGGAGGCACAGAGCGAAAACATCAGTTTGCTGCTGGTGGGTGTTTGCATGAGAATCATGGTTAGGACGGGACTCACCCCATCTTCAAGTGGGGGCTTCGGGGGAGAGAGCTGCCACCCCAGGCCGAAAGTCGTCTCTCTTAACAGTGGGATTGGTGTTGCCTTCGTGACTTCTTTCAAAGGGAGAGGTGACGGGGCAGTGACGGGGCGGCGGAGCAGGAGACTCCCGGCTCGGGAGGCAGGGCACTGGGCTTCCACCCTCAGCTCTTCCAAACTGTTTGGATGGCCTTGTAAGAGTCCCCTTCCCTATCTTGGCCTCAGTTTCCCCGTCTGCTCTTGAGAAAATTAGTCTAGATCAGCAATGGCCAAGAGCTGTCATTTTACATGCCTACCCTAATCAATAGACAGTGGCTGCCTGGAGCAATCTGATGAGAAGGAGCCTGGATTTAGCAGAGACACGACTGATTAGTGATATCTGCCATGGGCACAGGTGGGGGCAGATGTGGCACATGTGCTACCCACCATCCCTTGCCTCTGGAGTCCTGACACACTATGAGTCCCAGACCTGACCTCTTGGGTTCCAACCTGTGGAATGCTGCAGCCAGATTACACCCACTCATGGAGCCAACTGTGTACCTTTTCCCACTCCACATCCAGTGACATTGTCAGCCTAAAATCAGCCATGATGGGGAATATTTAAACCATGGAAATTGGCAAATGCTGCAAATCAAGGCTTTCCCCACTTCCCCAGAGAGCTGTTGTTAGACAGTTACTACACACCACTGCTTTGATCCCTTCCACAGCAGCAGGGCCATGGTGAAAAAGGAATCCAGGCAGCCCCTTCAGCCCTGAGCTCCATGGGGAATCCTCGTCCCCTGAGAGTGGCCAGTGCCCACAGATGCCAGAGTCCACACTACCCTATCAGAGACTCACAGCCCCTGGGTGATCCTCATCACCACTTGTCTCAGTCCGAGAGGCTCCTATAACAGGATCCCCCAGACTGGGTGGCTTCTGAACAACACACATCAAGTTCTCACAGTCTGAATGCTGGAAGTCCAAGGTCAAGGCTCCAGCAGACTCCATGTTTGGTGAAGTATGCTTCCTGCCTCATAGCCATCTTCTCACTGGTGGAAGGGGTGAGGGAGCTCTCTGGGTCTCTCTTATAAGAGCTCTGATCCCATTCTTGATGCCCACCCTCATGACCTAATCACCTCCCAAAGGCCCCACTTCCTAATACCACTACATCGGGGAGTAGGTTTCAATATGTGAATTATGGGGGGACACAAACATTCAATCTATAACACTGCTCTTGCTGCACACATCCCTATTTGGGGGTCCCACTCCTTCTGCCTCGGCACCATTCATGCCCTCCTCCTTCATTCATTTGTGGATCCCAACTTCCCCGACCCCTTCAGCTCTCATGCCACTCTCTGCGTTTGATGTTTCTGGGATAAAAACTACCTCCCTGGTAGCTTCTCAGTTCAAAGCCAATGTCTCCTATTCTTCAGGCCCTACAGTCAATGCCCTACATAGATCTGGCCATGGAACAGCCCATGGAGATACCAGCTGCCGGGGACAGAGGTCTGAAATGCCTGTCACCATTATCCCAACCGGATCTCATTTCAAAGATGGAGAAACTGAGGCCCAGAAGCATACAGAACTGCCTGTTGGCAGCTGAGCTAGCTCTGGAACTCAGGTCTCCTGACTCCTGCACACTGCCTGGGAGTTACATGTACAGATGCAGAGATGTGCTCACAGAGGACAAGAGATGTAAGCAAGGTTACAGCGCAACCCAGTACCTGAGCCAGGACAGACCCAGGTCCCCAGCATCCCTGAATGAGGCCATGCCCTCCACCTGCACCCCTGCCTCTCCCTTCACTTCCGCCTACCTAGCCAGCCTGGACGTGTCCACAGCGGGGCTCTGGGACCCGTCTCCCACCTCTCTCTCCAGCATCAAACCACAGGGGTCACGTCAGCAACCAGCAGGCCTGAAGCCCCAGACCCTCCACAGCCACATTCTCCAGCAGGGAGCAAGCCCAGTGTGGCCCTGCCGACTGCATCTGGGCCATCTCCTCCCTCTCCCTCTTCCCCAGGCTGCTGCTTAACATGCACACGGGAATCTCGAAGCTGAGCGTATAGATTTCTCTTTGTCTTTGGTGGTAATTATTAGCTGTCTCGGCGGGTGAATGCAGGCAGAAACAAAGGCAGCAAGGGTTGTAAAACCTTTTATCTCGATCAGGCCGCATTATTTGATAAGGTGCTAAGCTAATAGCAACGCATGTCAAATAGTGTTTAGACAGATCGAGGGGCTGGCAATGGAGGGTATATTTGTCTCCGGAAACCTGCACCTGGAAGGATAAAAAGAAAGGCACTGATATTCGCAGCCCCGGGCAGAATGCAGACGGCCCAGCCTCTGGAAAGGGGGCTAAATGGGAGCTGAGAGGGAGAATGTGGGCCCACATGTGCTCATTCCCACTCAAGTCCATGGCAGGGTCTTTGCCCTGAGGCCCACAGGTCCCCACAGGGATCAGCTGCAAAGGTGGGATTCGAATATCGGTTCCGTGGTTCCCAAGCCAGAGTACCTATCACAAGCATTTATTAAACTCCAAACATGTAAATCTACCCTGTTCATAACACTGACACTTATAGACAGAATCTCTACCCTCAGAAAGTGGCGTGGACCATATAGAATTAGTACTAAAGCATGTGCAGTCTTGAGAAGTGGCTCACAAAGGCCAGAAAAATCAAGGAAGACTTTCTGGAGGAGGTGGGGTTTCAAATGGGCCCTGCAGGATGTGAAGGGTTTGAAACCAGAACCGGTGAAGAAACACCCCAACCACCAAGCTTCAAACTCCTTACTATGAACTCCCAGGTGACTATTTGGCTGTTTCCCCAGGTCCTGCCAGACACATCCTCTGGTTTGTCTTTCCCAGTCCCTCCAGGAGAGCTTCACCCCACCTCCAGGTCCCCAGCGCGCACCCACAGCTGGCCCCTCTGTGTCCTTTGCGGGCAGGACGGTGGTGTTAGAGGAAGACAAGAAACAGAGGATGTAGATGCCACAAATATTTACCAAAGCCCAAAAAAATGCACACCCTTTGACATGGTGGCTTTATGGCTAGACATAGTCCCTAAGGAAATGACTAAGAATGTGCACAGCTTTTGAGCTCCAAGGATGTCCACCACAGTATTGTTTCTATTAGCAAGAAATTGGAAACAACCTTTAATATCCAACGATGCAGGATTGGCTGAGAAAATATATGGGACATTTACATAAAGCCACTATGAAATAATCATCGATCAGAGTACTTGTTGGGGTTCTCCCTGGAGCAGACCCAGGACTCACACACATACACGTGAATGCATGGGGGGGGGGGTGGTGGTAGAGGAGTGGGGAGGTGAGGCAAGGAGGGCAGGCAGTAACCCGGGCATTTTCAAACCAGCTACCACCATGGGCGATTGGAGCCTAATTCCTCTGTATGAACTCTGGGATTAACATAAAACACTAGCCTCAGAGTGGTCCCACCAAGGGCTGAGGGAGGTGGGGGATCTGTACCCCAGGTTGTTGATTGGGGGCTGTTGGAGGCAGGAGACAAGAGCACTTCCAGCCGCAGGGCAGCTGAGCAGGTTGCTCAGCAGGAGAAAGTCCTCGAGCAACAAAACGCAGGTGCCAGCAGGCGCGTGGGGACCAGCGGTGCACTGCAGTGACAGGGCCGAGGTGTGGGCAGGGCACGCGGCTGCCGGCTGCCATCTGTGTTTCCTCCCCGCAGCCCGCACTGGGGAAAGCCAGGCTAAATGAAGACAAACCTGTGTCTTTACTTCAGGGCCCCTCTTGACACACTACTGTGCGCTGGTGAATTTCCAAGAGCTCGGTACACACTGACCGCATCCAGGGCATCACTGCCCAGCTTTTCACTCCTCCCGAGGCACGCCTGAGAGCGTCTCTCAGACATCAGAGCTGCCCAGAGCAGGCTGGGAGATGCTGTCACAGCTGCCTTCTCATTAGCATGGGAAAGTGGAGGAGGCAGGTTCTCGCCGCAGTTGGTCCAAGATGCTCCCATTTGTTTAATGTGTTTGACAAGAGAATGACCAGCAACTTCTTGCCTCAGCTTTGATCCTAGAGAAGCATTCTCACCCAAGGACACATGTTCAAGAGCATTTCTTGCAATAGCAAAAAAAAAAAAAAAAAGTGGAAGCAATCTAAAAGCCCATCACAAGGGGATGGCTAAATAAAGGCTGATGTGTCTATGCCGAGGACTTCTCCCCAGCAGTCGGGACGAACAAGATGAGCTATGAGTGCTGACACAGAGAGAACGCCAAGACTAATGGTTAGGTGACAACATCAGAGTGCAGAACAATACATACCGTGTGATACCGTTTCTGCTGAAGAAAAAAACATCAGGTACACTAAAAATAAAACCACGTCTTTCCCTATGTTCAGATAAATGCGTGTGTACACTTAGGGGAAAATCAGGCACCGTGCACATCAAAATTATCACTGTGATTCCCCGGGCGGGAAAGGGGAGCGGGCTGGGGAGGGGAGAGGACCCCTTCACGAGGTCTGTACTGCTCGAATGTTTCCAGCAAGAGTGCTTTCCTAAATTATGTGTAATTAAAAAGAAATGAAAATGTTTCAAAGGAGAAAAAGGGAGAGCCTGGCAGTATATCCACCAAAATACCAAAATATTAACAGGGTTTATCTCCGAGTGCTGGGATTAGGGTGTTTTTAATTTTCTCCTGTTTGCTTATCTGTATTTTTAAATTTCCTACAAAGAGCATGCATGTTTTTGTAATGAGAGGGAAAAAAACTAAAGTAATTTTTAATTAAATACCCAGTACACAGGCCCCCGGTGGGG
This sequence comes from Plecotus auritus, assembly GCF_963455305.1. Classification (NCBI taxonomy): domain Eukaryota; kingdom Metazoa; phylum Chordata; class Mammalia; order Chiroptera; family Vespertilionidae; genus Plecotus; species Plecotus auritus. The sequence continues at coordinate 51,430,142 of NC_137783.1, read as the reverse complement.
AGCGGTCCCCTCCCCTGAGCGGGCTGGTGCCCACTTCTTCCTCGCACTCCTCCAGGGCGGATTTGGACTTGGATTCCAGGCTCCCCGGCATGGCGTGCTGTGCTGCACACCCCAGCGACCGAGGGACTGCTCTCCAAGGCTCAGCTCTGCTCTTCTCTCTCCTTGCAATCTCGGCCCTACGATGCCCGCCCGCTCTGGGTCTCAGCCTCATCTCCTGCCCCTGGGGAAGCCTGACACTCCCTACCCCCGCCTTCCCCTCATGCTGCTGAGAGGCCCAGCAGGTGACAGCCTTGCTTGTCCTCAGGCCACCATTATGGTGGTCAGCAGACAGGAGAAGAGACTGACCAGGAGCCGTGGTCGCCAGCAGAGTCCCAGGACCCGGGACCGCGTGGAAGAGTTCCTGGAATTGGAAGTCAGGCCGCTCACAGAAACGTGGAAGATGCAGATCAGACACGTGAGCAGCGGCCAGCTGCAGGCGCTGTGTCTCCCTCCTCAGAGTGGGGCCTAAGTGTCAGATTTTCCACTCTATTTCTCTGTGGCATGTTCTGCACATCCCAGAGCTAAAAATAACTGCAGCACGTGAGTGGGGAGCAGCCCAGGGTGGCTCCAGGAGCCGTGGGGCTGGTTGGCTCAGCAGCCTCCCTTCTCTGGGCAGGACAGGCCCCGGCCACGCAAACCCCGCTCCGCTCTCCTCTCCTCTCCTCTCCCACCTCATGCCTTCCTCCCCTGTCCCCAGGAGCTGACAGCCTGGGAACTATAAGAATGGAAAATCCCAAGAAAGGTCATCACTTCCCTCCCCTGGGAGGGGTACAGTCACCCCTAAGTCCTTAGGGACCACAGAGAAGTTCCCGTAAATCTAAGACTCCTCCTATTTAACCTGTCCCGTGGCCCACAGTCCCTGCACTTGGAAAGCCATTTCTGAGTGTAGCTGGCACCCTGCTGCCCAGCCACGCCCGTTCTATTGTTCTCCCTGTAGGAGAACAGAGGGAAGCGCTGCTTCCTAGCTTAAATCTAACTGGACCTGGGGCAGATGCGTGGCCCAGTGACATCTACTGTCCTGAGAACCTGGGACTCCGCCCCCAGCCAGGAAGGGATCTTCCCCACTCAGGGCGAAACTCCAGCACCTTCTGCCACTGCAAGGTATCAAATACCTTTCCTGCTCAGCATTCCCTGGCGCCCACTGTCCCTGGTGCAGCCACGAGCATGAATTGTGTGTGCACCTGTGCCAGGCCAGGAGGCGTCAGGAGGCTGGGGGCATAAGAGGACCCTGTGCCCTCAAAGAGCTTATGTTCAGTTCAGGCTCAAACCCTGCAAGAAAAGGCAGCTCCCACTGCATCCACCCCATCAAGGGGGAGGCATGGTCGGCAGAGCACGCTGAAAGAGCGGCCTGCGCTTGGGGGGGCCCTAGAGGAGCAAATGGAATTGGTGTCACCCATCCCACCAGCTCACAGGCAATATGGCCTTGTTCTCCTCCATAAAGAAGTGGGTTCGCTTTCTCTACCCTCTTGAATGTGGGTGGGCTCATGACTGCTTTGTCCATAGGATATGGGAACGTGGCGCTGCTGGTTCAAGGCATAGCCCTTAGCGCAATGACCCCCACTTTATGCCCCTGGAGCCAGCTGCCATGTAAACCTGCAGCTACCCTGAGCTCAACTTGCTGGCGAGGCCCAGGTCCTGCGGAGGCCCTGGAAGAGGGCACACTGCCAGAGAGAGGCCAAGGATGCTGAGAGGTCAGGGCAGGACATGAGCAGCCTTCCTGGGTGGCCTCCAGCCCAGCCCACAGCATGAGACCCTCAGGAGAGAACAGCTCAGCTGAGCCCAGTCAACACAGAATTGGGCACCATAATAATAAATTGTTCCAAGCCACTAAGTTTAGGAGTGGTTTTTAAACTCAGTAGCTAACCAGAACAGGTGTCTCTCCTGCCCTCCACTTGCAGCTTTCGGGGAAAAGGTGGTCACAGAGAGATGAAGAAGAGGAGGGGAGGGAGGCAAGGGGGTGCGGTCAGGGTTCCAGGAGCCTCAGACACTGGCCTGCACATTAGGAGCCTGCATGCCGGGCCCTGGCTTGGCCTGGCCTGCACTGCTCTCTCCCCTACCAGGAAGTGAGGAACTGGACTGCTGAGGCCCGCTCCAGCTCTTACATTTGGATCTCCACCATGCAGCTCATTCCAGCTCTGATTCTGTCCAGCAAAGCCAGGACACTCTGGCAATGGGCAGACCCCGGACCCTCAGGATGCCCCGCCGCACCCTGGGCTGCTGCGCCGCTGGAGAGCCCAGCACTGCAAACCTTTGAGCCCAGCAAGTCCGGCCCGGCCTGCCCTGCCGACCCTCACACTGATGACTGGCAGCTCTGAGCCTGTGGGCTAAGCCCATGCCAGCTGCTGAGCCCGTGTCCGGAGCTGTGCCAGGCCGTTAACACGAATGATCCTATTTCTGCTCCCAGCCATCCAAAGAGGAAGATATTGCTATTATTTCAATTTTTAGATGAAGAAGCTGTGGCTCAAAGATGCTAAGTGACTAGGTCAAAATCACACAGCTGTCAATGCACAGCCAGAATTTAAACCTGGAGGCCTGACCCATGGTCTCCCTCTCATCACTGTACTAAACTGCTGCCAGTGCACATGCGTGAAGACACAAATGCTTCCTCCCATGCTCCCCACACAACACTCCCTGCACCTGCGCACACACACTCTCAACCACACAAATGCACAGGCACAGACCCATGGCCCAACACAGTAAACACACCACACACTGGCACACACTGGTCCACTTGAAAACCCACATTCACATGCTCACACACAAACACTCCTGCCACACACGTCTACATCATTCTTACACACAGACACAGACACTCATGGCCTTGGCACGTGCTCACACACACCTACACTCCCAACCCCACAAAAACATACTCACAAGCAGGCATCTGCATTCATACATCTTCATCACACACACACACACACACACACACACACACACACACACACACACACACACTGCACCTTTTGTAATGACGCCTAGGAAATGAGAGAGTCGTTATTTTTATTTTTATTTTTAAAAGAAGGCTCTCACATGCCAATAGACTCCAGTGTGTTTTTTTCAGAGCTAAAAGGTTTCACAAGCAAAAGTCGCCCAACAGTGCCACCTGCTGAAGACTGACTGTTCTAGTGCTCTCCCCTCTTGCTCCTCCCACCCTCAGCAGAGACCCTTCCTCAGTTTCCCCAAAATTTCTCAGGAATTGGGAGTTGGGTAGGGGGTGGGAGAATAGTAGATGCAGACGGGGAGAGGAGGTGCTGCAGTGGGGAGCAGGGAAGAGGGGCTTAGCCTTCCATACCTGGGCAAGGAGAATAAGATGGGGGGGGGGGGTGCCACAGGGAAGCAGGGAAGCAGGCAGAAGCAGGGGGAGGACAGTGGGACCCAGAGAATTCAAGAGAGCACATAGAAAGAACCAGAGCTGGAGGACACATCAGGAGTACCCGGAAAGCAGGGAGGGAGGAGATCGGGGAGAGATAAGGAGGCATCAGGAAGAAGGCAGAGGGGCAGGACATGCCCAACAGGTTGTGAGCCACCCCACACGTGGCCCACAGGACCCACAGATGCAGCCAGCCTGGTCCTGACCATCCTCCCTCCAGGGGAAGGCAGGGATCTAAGGCTTTAGTACCATCCTGGAGGCTGGGACACCCATGCCATCAGCCCTCCAATCTGTCTGCCGAATGGACTCAGGTCAGGATGGGCTGACTCTCAGCAGGGGAAGGTTCTGCTTTGAAATATTTGGTCTGCCTTCCAAGGTGCAGAGAAATATGCAGAGGGAGCTTGCTCAAGGCTGCACAGCAAGTTAGAAAGAGTCAGCCCTGGAAGCTTCCAGGGCCCAGGCACCACCCTCCCCCCACTGTCCTTGATAAACTCCCTGATGAAAGAGAGCTGTGGAAAGACAACTGCGAGCTGCACCCCCAGTTTACCTCTCTGCTCTCAGGAAGCCGGGCCCACGGCAGCTCCTCGGCATAGCCCGGGGGTAGGTGGGCAGGGGACAATCCCAAGTCTCGTGTGAGGACAAAGAGCCCACATCACCATCACATCTGAGTAATCCCTCCCTGGGCTCAGGCGCTGTCAGAGCTGGACAACCAGTGGAATGCAGATCCATGACTCACGGCCATTACCTCTGACACTGTAGGTCCCACTAACCCTTCCCGAGGGACACTGAGCGCGGAGGAGCCGGCGTGCAGCAGCGGGATGAGAACCCGGACTCCAGGCCAGCCTCCCATGCCACCTCTTGGCATCTTTAGAAACTGAACCCTCTAAATCCTGAGGCCTGGGCTCCCTGCAGGTGGCAAACTTGGGGACTTCATCTTGCTCTTTGGGGCCTAAACTCTGGTCCTTCCCTCGCCCAGTGGGACACTCCCTCCAACAGAGAGGCCTCTGGCAGAGAAAGCTTAATGCAGCCCCAAGAGGTGTCCCACAGCTCGGCCAGGGTCAAGAGGAGACATCTCACGCACCTTTGTTGACGTGAACGGACCCTCCTGCTACAGAAAGTGGCTGACAACACAATACAGAGCAGGTGCTGGCTCGCATCTAATTTGCATGTGGTTTGCATATGCTTCCTGACTTCTCCAAATCCCAGCAAACCATCCCCCATCCTACAACATCTTGGAGTTCATGGTCCCTCTTGACTTACAAGGGTCATTTCAGTGCTGTGACTCCCATCTGCTTAGCTAAACAAGAGGTTCAACTGTAAAGCAGGAAGGACCTAAACTTCTTAAAGAGGCATCCTGGCTCCAACCTCCCTTTCAAATAGAACTGTCACTCACACACTTCTGCTGCCCCATCCCTGCCCAGCCAGACCATGCTCCCCTCCCCTCCCTGAAATTACCCTGCTCTTCTGTGCCCACAAGCGTTGGCTAATGCTGTTCCCTCTACCTGGATGCCCTTTCCTCTGCTTCTCTACCTGAAAGACTCCTACTTACCCTTCAAGACCCAGTTCAAATGGCACCTCTGCAAAGCTCCTGCATGTCATCTCGCCCACCCCGGTACAACTGAGCAGATGAGTGCCTCTCCTCAGATACTTCCCGGCCCCAGCATTTTAGCTCATTAGCGGCCAACAATTAAAGCGACGAGTGATTGTATCACAGAGTGCTGTCATCCAGCATGTCCCTCCTATCAGACGGTGAGCACGTTGAGGGCAGGGACTGTAGGCGCTGCATCTGTTGCTGCACAGCCACAGCTCCTCTATCACTGCTGGTCAGCTGTCTGATGAATGAATTAACAAGAAAAAGAGTTCTTCGTCATCTCCAAGAGCCCTCCTGCTTGAACTCTGATTTTCCCTCCTAGTGCCTCACCCAGGTTGGGACCGTTAAACAGTAGTGATACTCCACTCAGTATTTTACAACAGGAAACAGCACGGAGCAGAGGTGCTCGGAGACCCAGCTCCGCATAGACCCCTGTCTACTTCTGAGCACCCAACTCTTCACAGACAAAACCCCAAATCAGGGTCTGCAATCCCTGGAAGGGCCATAGGGGAGTGAGGCAATGGCACCCAGGATGCTGTGTAAAGCAAATAAGGAGGCAGGAAAATTTACAGCCAGATAATTGGCAGCTCTGGTGCACAGTCAAATGCAGTAAATTAAGTGTTTTCCTGTAAATCAAGTTTATGATTTGCACTGGAGATGTAATTGTTAAAACTGTTCATTTTACCCGCAAATAGCAGTTGAAAGAAACCAATTTAGGAGTGACAGATTGGTTTTGATTTTAAATGTAGCGCTAAAACAGTTAATTTTAATAAGATCCATTGGACAGGAGTCGGCTTGTTACTTAATGTCACAGTCAACAGTTTGAAAACTGCACGTTCAGCCACTGCTGCTTCCGCTGAAAATTAATCCCATTTTTCCACTGAATGGAGGCATTTCTCAGCAGGAAGCAGCACAACCACGCAGGAGGGCTTTCCTGCACGAGGTTATGGCCTTCCCACATGGGGAAGGGAGGCCGCAAGAAGGTCAGCTGTCGTCTGGAACAACAGGCACAGGACCGATGTATCAGGGCCGAGGTGCCCTGCGCCCTGTGGGAGCACCCTGCCTGCACAGCTCTGGGGACAGAGCACTCACTCTCCCTCCTCCTCCTATCTCCCCGGGGCTTCTCTGAAACTGCCTGGACATCAACTCCACGAGCCATGGCCCAGCCCTCCAGGACCTGCCAGGTGGTCCCCAGGTTGCTGTCTCTCTGGCCCGGCTTCTTGTCTTCTGCCAGTTACCCATGTCCAGGCGCAGGGCCATGGCAGTGTGGTGTGTGGCCGGGCCTCGGGTGCCCTTAGTATCTAGTGCAGGGGTGGGCAAACTTTTTGACTCGAGGGCCACAATGGGTTCTTAAACTGGACTGGAGGGCCGGAACAAAAGCATGGATGGAGTGTTTGTGTGAACTAATATAAATTCAAAGTAAAGGAGCGGAGGGGAGAGCAAGAGAACCGGATAGAACAGCCGGATCCGGCCCGCGGGCCGTAGTTTGCCCACGGCTGATAGTGGGTAACTCTGAATGAACAGGACTGTCTTCTCTTCCAGACTTGTCCATCCTCCTTGCCATCTCAGCACACACTCCCGTCTACCAATATCCAGCCTCAGTTTGTGGTGTTCATTTTTGGTGTCCTGGTTCTCACCACTTTTGTCACAAGCCAGCTTGGGTCCTAAGCACACAGTAGGCCTACAGCTTTCCAGAACAGGAAGCCGTTTGGCTCAGGGAGCCCATGGACTCTCTCGGGCTCTTGTAACTCTTGCAGGCTCGTCCTGATGTTTCACAGGGCACCAGCCCTGTTTCCCAAGAAGCCAGAGCTTCTCATATTTTCGAGTGCATCAGAATCGCCTGGAGGGCTGATAAAACAGACTGCTGGGCCTGAGCCCAGAGACCCCGATTCAGCAGGAGTGGGCAGAGCCAGGGAACCTGCGTGTCTAGCAAGCTCCGGGGACGCTGATGCTGCCAGCCCACAAACCACCCTGGGTAGCACTGATGAAGGGCATCCATCCATGTTATTGTCACCACTACCCTCTCACAGATGAGTAACTCGGGCCCACAGCAGCCAGACACAGGAGGGAGGACAAGCAGCCCCCTGGATATCAACGCAGCAGGGACGCCACACCTGCTGGGCCTTCCCTCCTGCTGTGGGGGAACCCTAACCCAGTGGTCAGCAAACTCATTAGTCAACAGAGCGGCAAACCGCGGCTCGCAAGCCGCATGTGGCTTTTGAGCCGTAGTTTGCCGACCAGTGCCCTAACCCCTTCTTAAGACATTCCTGGTAGCTCCAGATTCTCAGCAAGGAAGGCGCACAAATCAGCCCATTTACCCAGTTTTTGTTCAATAATTTCAAGAGGTATTAAAGAGGAAAACTTTCAAAAAGCCTGTTTGTTTTCATGGCCAACACTTGGAGGACCGGTTCTTCCGGAGCCGAGGCAATCGCTTGTAAGAGTCTATTATAAGGGGACGCCTAAATCACGTTTATGGCTCAGACTGTAAGGCAAATGTAGGTATTAAAATTGTTCCTTTTAAATGATAAACACCCGCTGAAATAGCGCAATAGAGCTGCATCAGAGACTGTTTCCACCAAAAACAAACTGATTCAGGAAAGGCAGTAAATAGTGAATGTGACTGCAGTCCCATAACTGCTGTTGAGATGAGGAGTGGGAGGGAGCTGGCGTGGGAGGAATTAGCACATGGAGACCATGTTTGTTTTAGCAACGTCCACCACCTTGCCTGGCCCAGTCTTCTCAAGGCCTGCGAGGTGGGATTTCTCCCCAAAAAGGACACTGGCTCCTTGGTTTCTCGCCTGGTTTTAGACAGTGGGGCCTCCGTTTTACTGTGCGCATCGCAATTGTTGTTTTGATTTTGAGAGTGAAGTAATGGAAAAAACAGTTAATCACCCATTCATAATCTCTTAAACATCATTTTTAAGCTGATAGTTGCAAAACAAAATGCAATCTTTCTAGCATCTTCAAGCAATTACTTGCCATTTTCCCAGTTTCCATAATAAAAGGAAATTAGAGTGGGGGTGGAGTGAGCAAACTCCTGACTTTGAATTTTGGAAAGATGAAGGGCAGACTTAAAAAATTCTATCTGGTTTATTTTCAAAAATAAGGAGGAAGAGGAGGAGGAGGGGGGAGACGAGAAGGAAGAAGAGGAGGAGGAGGGGGGAGACGAGAAGGAGGAAGAGGAGGAGGAGGGGGGAGACGAGAAGGAAGAAGAGGAGGAGGAGGGGGGAGACGAGAAGGAGGAAGAGGAGGAGGAGGAGGAGGAGGAGGAGGAGGAGGAGGAGGAGGAGGAGGAGGAGGAGGAGGAGGAGGAGTAGGACAGTGCCAAGTAAGGACAAGTGATGTGAATAAGAATTGGGGGTGAGCTTCTCCTGACCCAGCCCAGCAGACCTCCAAATATAATATAATGTGGGGCTGATTACCTGAGCTTTGTTAAGCAAACTTGCCTCTGCCCACCCCCTGAAGGAATTGGGGGGACATACCTATCTCTCTCCCCTGCCTCCATAAATGAGGAATCACATCCAGGAGCCAACTTTAGCCCCTCTGATCATCATAGTGAGGGCTTACTTCATCATGATGGATGGATGGATGGATGGATGGATGGATGGATGGATGGATGGACTAATGAAAGAAAATAGACACTGTTTTCTGAGAATTCTTCCATACTAAGGCAAGCCATCTCCAACTCTCAACGTGAAAAGACTACTTTTTCCATTTCCAGTCAATTCATTTTCTGATCTGTTCATGATACTTTTGTAAAAAGAAGTTTAACATGTCATGGTAACGTCAAGTTGCTGTACAAATTTGGTCTGTGCTGACCAGGGGCAGGCTTAGAGCAGAATGGCCCTCAGGACCACCACTAAGCAAGTCGCACATACAAACACCCATTCTCCCTGCTCCTCTCTGACATGGAGGCTTTCATTCCTACTGTCTGGGTGAGGAGCCCGGGCCCATGGAGGTGAGGGTGTTGCCCAAGTCCCCAAGTCCAATGGTTTGAAAGCTCAGCTTTACACCCAGGTCTCTGGACTCCAGAGGTGCCTTAAAGGGTGTGGAGGGGAGCGATGCTCAGCCAGTTGGGTTACCAGGAAAGGCTCCTCCAAAGACATGGGTCAGGAGTTAGGAGAGGCTTCATGTCAGACAGGGCACCAAGGAACCCAGCACTCTGGATGGGGGGCAGAGTGACTGGAGAGAGGGCCGAGGAGCCTGGTGGTTCTCTCCCTGGGCAGCGGGGCGCCAGGGCCCTTGGCCAGAGCTGGGAGTGAGAAGTCAGCCCCAGAGTCTCTCCCTGCACCTTGATCCTCCCCTTGGAGCCTGGGTTTCCCATTTTAAAACCCATGAAGCACCGAAACCGGTTTGGCTCAGTGGTAGAGCGTCAGCCTGCGGACTGAAGGGTCCCAGGTTCAATTCCGGTCAAGGGCATGTACCTCGGTTGCGGGCATGTCCCCAGTAGGGGGTGTGCAGGAGGCAGCTGATCGATATTTCTCTCTCATCAATGTTTCTAACTCTCTATCCCTCTCCCTTCCTCTCTGTAAAAAATCAATAAAATATATTTAAAAAAATAAAAAACATGAAGCGGTAGTAGGCATTTAAAAAAAAATCTGACAGAAGACACTCCACCAGGGTATTTCTCCTTTACAGGAGTTTTAAGAGACTAGAGGGGTCAGAGGGACGCTCGCTCCCCGCAGAGCAGCCTCTGTGAAGCTTTGAGTGTGAGGACCGAGGGCACAGGGCGGATGTTCAGAGAAGCCTGGAATGAAAGGGAAGATCACAGGTCTGTGCCAGCCGCCTTGCTTGGTTGGTTGAGCTGTGCTCCCTCGAGCCCCCAGGGATGGAGCAGGGCTCCTCTCGGGGGACTGAGCCGAGCCATGGCCTATGAACTAAATCAGGCCTGGGAAATGCAAGTTAAACTCTCACTACCCTGCGGGGGAGGTTTCTCCCTCTTCTCCTGGACCCCCGCCCAGCTCTATCATTAAAAGGTTCTTCAGAGAGGGGCTCCCCAGTCCCTGAAGGCAGCAACTTCCACTCCCCCCTGCTCCCCAAGAAATTTCCCTGATGTGAAAGTACAGCGTTTCCTCCCATTGAGGAAGCTAAGGCCAGTTCAGCTAATTGAGTGAGGGCCCCTCTGCTCAGGTCCTGTGCAAGGGGTGGATGAGGGCCCCTCTGATCAGACTCTGTACTAGGGATAGACTTTCAAGATGCAGGACACCTGGTGCTCCCAGTCTGGGACTGAACCAGGTACGCCATAGAGAAGCAGGTGCCTTGATAGAGGGAAGCCCAGGGTTATGGGTCCCAGAAGAAGGGCCTTAGTCTAGCCAGGAAGTTGGTCTGGGAAGGCTTCCTGGAGGAAGAAGGCATACCTGAAGTGAGCCCCAAGCAAAGGAGGGAATGTGACATTCTAGGCAAACACACACATAGCAACAATAACCTCAACAATAACTCAATGAAATTCAGTTGCCTTTTCCTGGTGAAGTGGAGGAGAATTTTCAGTTTCTTGAAGCAGGAGTTCAAGTCCTTTGCTTCCCAGATGAGGAAACTGGAGCTCAGAGAGGTGAAGCACTGCATCCGAGGTCACACAGCAAGCTGGGGGCAAGGGTCAGAGGCTCCTCCAGCTCCCAGGCCAGCTCCTCTATGCCACCCCTGCTGTGACTTGCTCTGTGCTGGCCAGGCATTAACATTCAGAAAGAGGGCCTCTGGGGGAGCAGGGACACTCACCCTCCCTCCGCTGCTCCCAGGAACTCTCCAGAGAGGAGGGAGCCAGCCCATCCTTTCTGATCTCTGGGGAGTGGTGAGACTCAGGGCAGCAGCACAGAAGCAAGTCATAATATTAAGATCCCTAACGGGAACTGGAGACCATGTTCAATGTCACCTGCCACTCGCCTGCCTCCCTTCTCCAGAGCCATCCCTGCAGGAGAGAAGGCCACAGCCAACTCCCACTGGGGTCTCCTTTCCCCTTGGGAAATCTAAGAGCTGCTTGGCCTGCCTCAGAGGTCGGAGGAAGATCAGGAGGGGCAAACTGGCTGGACTTGGGCCTCAGGTGACCCATTCCAGCCAGGGCACCCCACTTCCCTGTGACGCCTCGGTAGAGTTGATAACCACAGCAACAACATAACAACACCAGCAGCTCACTCAGCCCTTAAGAGAAGTCACCTGCAGAGAGCAACTCCCACGACCCCCATAGCCATCGGCCAGGCAGATGCCATTGGCTTCCCCAGTGCCCACGGAGGACATGGAGGCTCAGAGGCACGAGGTCACTGCCCCAGGCACAGAGGTGGCGAGTGGCAGAGCTGGGGTTCAGCCCAGGCATTTTGTTCCTCTTAGTCCCTCTCTCCCTGAAGAATTGGGCGGGTTGCCTCACGGGCCGGGGGAGGTTAAGAGCCTGGTCTAGGCATCCAGTGCCCTCTCAGGAACTGAAGCCAAGGACAGACATGTGTAGCTGTATGGTTTGAGGGGCAGAGGGAGAGGGTATGGCAGAGAGAGCAATCCAGAAGGGATTGGGCGGTGCCCCCCACAGCGAGGGGCTGCGCCATCGGGCACAAGGCCCTCCATGGGCACCCAGTGGCCAGAGAACTCAAGAAACAGAAAAGGTCAGTGGAGCTGAGCCTTGAAGGGTGCTCAGGTGGGTCCAGTGCAGAGAGGCAGCGGGAGGGCACTGCCGGCCATGGGACAGCACGTGCAAAGGCCAGGAGGTAGCATGTTCCAGCTGCACAAAGTGCTTCTTCTTGGAGCTCCTGGTGCCAGGATGGGAGCAATGACTGGAAAGGAAGGGAAGCCAAGGCCATACTGCAGAACATGTACTTGCTAAGTGCTGTGCCAGGTTCTTGACATGCACACCGTCACCACGTCCTCATTGTAGACCAGAGGAACTCTGTTCACTTGGCCCATCTGACAGGGGAGGAGCCCGAGGCTCGGACAGGTGAGTGGCCTGCCCCTAGGTCACACAGCTGGCCAGGCTGGAGCAGGACTTGGACCAGACAGTCAGGCTCCCATCCTGCTCTCTCCACCATCACTGTCCCACCTGCCACTCCAAAAGCAGCGCTGAAGCAGAGAGGGCGGAGAGGCAGAAACCAAGGCACAGAAAAGAGATGCTACTGACCCAGGGGCACATGGCCAGCGTGGGCATCATTGGGATTCAAGCCTGGGGAAGAGGAACAGAAGTTCCTAGAGGCCCTGTCCTGGCCCACGTGCCATGGGAGGATACAGTGAAGGTTCCAGCAAGCTGGCTGCAAGCAGCTGAGGACACATCCATGTCATCTGTGGGAGCCACAGTGAGTGGCGTAACCAACCCAGGTGGTGGCTTGAAAAGATGACCTCATCCCTGCAAAACCGTCCAGTGACATGCTGCAGCTCTCTCCAGCCCCTCCACCCCAGCCAGCCCCTCAGTCTGGTAGGGAGGGAACGGTCCCATCCCAAGGAGGCTGCTGGCCCAGAGCGCCGAGTCACGCAAGGAACTGCATCACTCATCCCGCTGACATTTTCTGAGGCCCTGTCATGAGCTGGCCCTGGGCTCACCAGCTGTGCAGCCTTGTCCAAGCTCATGCCCTTTCTGGTATTGATAAAAGGGCTGGACCAGATCATCTCATTAATACATGCATTCATTCATTCACTCATTCATTCATGCACCAAGCGCAACACACTCCACAGAGCCGGGCCCTGCTCTCAGATACCTGGATAGCTTTCTGGGGCTGCCATATAAACTGGGGGGTTCAAAACAACAGAAATGTGTCTTTTCACAGGTCTGGAGGCCAGAAGTCTGAACTACAGGTGTCAGCCGAGCTGTGCTCCCTCCACAGTCTCTAAGGAAGAATCCTTCTTTGCCTCTTCTAGCTTTTGCTGTTGAGCAACAATCCTTCGCATTCCTTGGTTTGTGGCAGCCTAACTTCGATCTCTGCCTCTGTCTTCCATGGAGTTATTCCCTGTGTCTTCAAATCTCTCCTTATAAAGACACAGTTTAGGGGCCATCCTAATCCAGTATGGCCTCATCTCAACTTGATTAAATATTCAAGACCCTATTTCCAAGTCACAACAAGTACTAGAGGTAGATATATATATATATATGTATATATATATATATATATATATATATATATATATATATATATAAAATTTGAGGCCCAATGCATGAAATTCATGCAGAGTAGGCCTTCCTTCCCCCAGCTGCCAGCACCGGTTTCCCTCTGCCACCCGGGACCCAGGCTTCCCTCTGGCCCCATCTGGAATGACATCCGGTCTAATTAGCATATTACCCTTTTATTATAGATATACATATTTTTTTGAGATGGTGAGAAATTCAGCCCACAGCAATGCTCAGGCTCCCTCCCAGCCCCAGGAGTCTAGGCTTCCTGTTCTTATTGCCTCTGACTTCCCACAAAACCTTATTTTTTCATGTATTCAGCACCATTCACTGTGTGCCTACTGTGTACCACACCTGTCCTGGGCCCTGGGGCACGCATTAGTCCACAAAACAGTCATGTTCCTGCCTTCCTAAGGAGCTAATGGTCATGTGAGGATTCTATAGAAACATAAGCTTTACAGATCACATAAAATTTACAGATTATATAGAAATTAATAAATAAATCTTACCCCCTGAACCTCAGTTTCCCAAACCTTATACGGAGAAAGGATCTGGTGGGCTGATGAAACATGTACTTCACAGCAGAATAGAACATCAGAAGTCCAGAGAGCCTCTGTGCCCCTAACCTGATGTGTGACCTTGGGCATTCACTTCACTGCTTTGTGCCTCAGTTTTATTACCTGGGAAATGGGAATGTTGCATTGCCATATCCCACTGAAAAGTACATCATCTATTCTCCATCACCTGAGAACATAACAAGCACTTTTTAAAATAAATTTTTAATTGATTTTGAGAGAGAGAGAGAAACATCAGCGCGAGATGGTAATACCCATTGACTGCCTCTTGAATGGCCCGCCCCCTACGGGGGATCAAGCCCGAAACGCAGGCATATGCCCTCACTGGGAATTGAACTGGCAGCCTTTAGGTGCATGGGATAATGCCCACCCAATTGAGCCACACCATCCAGGGCCCATCCACCAGCACTTTTCATGGCCCTGGCCCCTCCAGTCTCATCCCCAGCTGCTCTGCTGTGACCCTGAAACCTGACCCCTCACTGCTCTGAATGAATGACCTTTCCAACCTTAGGACATTTGCACAGACCAGTTCTTCCACAAGAAATGCCCATCTCCTGGCTCTTTTCTTTGCCCGGATGATCCCTTCAGGTCCAGCTCCAATATGGCCTCTTCAGCCAGTTAAATTCCCCAGGTCTTGTTTTACTCCAGAAAGAAATAGCGTTCTCCCCTGTTGTGAGTGTGTGTGTGTTTTAACTAATTTTGAAATAAAAGTAAAAACTGACTCATTAACATTTTGAACTGTTCATGAAGATACAAAATAAAAAGGAAGTCTCACCTCCCACACAGACCTCCCTCAATACCCAAACTAGCCCCTGCTAACATGTTGTGTTTTCTTCAAAAAAAAATTTATATGAGTATATACAGTAATAATAATAGCTAATAGCTAATAGGGCCCATCCCAATTCAGGCTTCACGTGTATTAACACACTGAATCCTCACATCTACTCTCTGATCAGATGCTATTATTAGCTCCATCTTACACTTCAAGTAACTAAACCCAGAGAGGCCACGCAGCATTCCCAAGTCACACAGCTGGTAGGTGGCAGAGCAGGAGCGCACATCCAGGTAGGCTGTGCCAAAGGCCATACTTGCAAACGTTCTTTTTCATACACACAAATGTGTTCATATACACACTGCTTTGCCCCTTGCTTTATCTGCTGAAAATGCATCTCTGAATCTCTCCACATCAGCACGAAAACAGCTTCTCCATTCTCTGCTGCAGCCGCTTGGCATGGAAGCACCGCCTCTTATCTACTCGGCCCCCAACGAGCACTGGTGGTTTCTAGTTGCTGTCCCAAACAGTTATGTAATGCTCGGGCTTGTGCCTATACCTCGAGGCACTTTTGCAAACACATCTGTGGAATGTGGCCCTGGAATGGCTGGGCTAAAAAGCATCGGCTTTTCACATTTTCATACAAGTGGCCAAATCACCCTCCCAACAGTTAAGCATGATTGCATTATCAGAAAGCTTGGGCCCATAGAGCTGTGTGCCCATTTCTCCTAGGATGCCTGAGGTGGGTGTCACATCGGCTCACCGGGGTCCCTCCCTGATCTGGGGTCCCTGGGAGGAACTTGTTCTCCGGAGCCCAGAGCACTTGGACTGAGCTGTGCAAATGTTTGAAGGAAATCCAGGACCTTTTAAGGAGAACCAGAGTCAGTTTCATGCAACAAACACAAGAATTTCTTTGGCATCTACTGCATCCTCTGTTTGTGTACAGGAAGTGGAGACAAGGTCAGGGTTCTCAAAGTCAAGTGGCTGCAGAGACCGGGAAGGCTGCCTCGAGGAGTCCCATGAACCAGACAAGGTGATGCTAGGGAGGATGGCCACAGCCCAGCACCTACCAGAGGCTGCAGGAATGCGGCCAGGAGCCAGACCTTACAATGTTCCAAGAAAGCCAGAAGCCTGGATTTCTAGGTGAATTTATCCCGAATCTGAGCATAACGTTGGGCACTTGGAGACTCCACACTCACTGACTAAACAAAGGAAGGAAAGCATGTCTCCAAAGCTCAAGTTCTTTCCTCTGCAGCTCAGTCTGGAGGGACCTACCGCTCCAGCAGGAGGTGCAAAGCCCTGGTCTTACCCTAAACAGGTGGGCAGGGCAAGGCCAGGCTCCTGCCAGTGCCCAGCTGCAGCAGCTCCAGGTAGGGAGGGCGCTCTGGAAACCATTCCCACCACCCATCACACACACACCACCATCAAGCACGTTTCCTGGGAGCTGTAGGGGAGAAGACACTTCCCTGTTTGGCAAGGTAACCTCTGGGCTTAAAATCAGCTTTATTTAGCAAATTCCACACTCTGACCAGCCGTGCTCATGCTCAGCCCTCCTCCTTTCTGAATTCCTCCACCACCCACCAGTAATTGCACAAGGACGTAAATAAATATAAAATAATCGGCCTCTAACTGCTAAGAGGCATTAAGCATCTCCCATCCTACCTTCAGCAAGCTTCAAGAATTATGAATTGATTATCAAAACAAATGAGTGATCAGTCTGTGTCCCTGATTTCCACAGTTACATGTTAAGGATGATTAAGACTGCTGGGGGTAGCCCTGGCCGGTGTTACTCAGTGGTTAGAACATCGGTCCGTGCACTCAAGGGTCTTGGGTTCGATTCCAGGTCAAGGTCACATACCTGTGTTGCAGGTTTGATCCCTGCCCCCTGGTCAGGATGTGGGAGGCAATCAATCCATGTGCCTCTCTCACATCCATGTTCTCTCTCTCTCTCTCTCTCTCTCTCTCTCTCTCTCTCTCTCTCTCTCTTCCCCTTCCTTACCCCCTTCCTTTCACTTTCTCTAAAAATCAATAGGGAAAAAAATATCCTCAAGAGAGGATTAACAAAAAAAATAATAATAAAGTAAAAAATAAAATTTATTAATATTTTTAAATCCTAGCTGGTTTGTTCAGTGGTTAGAGCATAGGCCTGAGGGCTGAAAAGTCACAGTCTGGTCAAGGGCATGTACCTCGGTTGCAGGCTCAGTCCCCGCCCCATCAGGCCACGAGTGGGAGGCAGCCAATTGATGTCTCTCTCACATTGATGTTTCTCTCTCTATGTCTTTCCCCCTCCCTTCCACTCTCTCTAAAAATCAATGGAGGAAATATCCTCGGATGAGGATTAACAAAACAAAAAAAAGACTGCTGGGTGGCACCATGACCAGGGCGGGCATGGGTTTATTGACCCTTCCTCAGGAGTCAGCACCCCAGGAAGCCGGGACGGAAAGAAGGGGTGCCTTTGATATTTGCCTTTCAAAGGGGCAGCAAGAGGCCTGTGGGCTGAAGGCAGCAGAGGAGGCGGGAGGTGGACAGACTGGCTGAGAGGGGACAGGTATGGCTTGGGCACTTGCCAAGCGAGAACCACTGGGCTAGAGGCAGAGCACGAAGCACCCAGGAGCGTGGAACCTGGCCTCTATGGAGCTCGGCAGCAAGGCCCCTCAGCCCTCTGGGCCTCAGTTCTCCCCTCCCCACCGCCCTGAAGAGTAAAGGGCATATTTAGCACAAGATCTCATTTATCACACAAACCAGGAAACTCTTCTATGTTTAGCTTAAACCATCTGAAATTGCTTTCTTGTAGGTCCCAAATAGTCAGATATTGGCAATCCCACTTGATGCAATTTCAGAACAATTACTCCAGGACTTGGCCCCTCAGAGGCTCCCCAGGAACTGTCCAGAGCACATCGGGGCATGTGGTCACCCCCTGGCTCATAAGAACTTGGACTGCTTCTACCCCCCACTTGCTTGTAATACGAAGGCCCCTCCTGCTCCCTGGCCCCTGTCATTAGGCTGAGGTATAAAGATTAAGTTAATGGCGGGCAAAGAAAATCAGCTTTGTTGGCAAATTGTCTCTGATATTTATTTTGAACATTAAAACGAATCATTCTGACTAAAGAGGGCTGCAGTGCGCGGCCCATTAAAATGCATGCATTATGTATAACGCTCCGGCTTCACCTCCAAGTATTACCAGCCTAAAAAGCAAACATGGTTTTTAAAGCCCCTTGTTTACGACATCCCGTGACAGCTGATTAATGGCCACAGTTTCCAGATCTGAAAGCTTGGTAACCCAAGCTAGAAAATTCAATCTTATTCTAATATGGGTGGGGGGTGGGGGTAGGGTGAGCGAAGCAAAATAGGAACAGAGCAAAGCCCTTCAAAGAGAGGCCAGCTGAGGGTTGCCACCACTGGAGCAATGTCGGCTAGGGTTCTCATTGGGCTTTGTAATTTTCCTGCTGCAACAAATTACCACCAACTCGGTGGCTTAAAACAACAGAAATGTGTTCCCCCACAGCCCTGCAGGCCAGAAGTTGGACCAAGGTGTCGGTGGGGCCACGCTCCCTCCAGAGGCTCTAGGAGAGACGCTCCCCTGCTTCCTCCATCTCCTGGTGGCTCCTGGTGTTCACTGGCTCGTGGCCACATCCCTTCAATCTCTGCCTCTGTCTTCACATTGCTTCCTTCTCCATGTCTCTGGATCTTTTCTGGCTCTCATGAAGATACTTGTCATTGAATTTAGGGTCCAGCCCAATTCAGAATGCTCTCCCCCTGAGATCCTTACTTTATTTACATCCACAAAGACCCGAATTCCAAATAAGGCCACATTCTGTGGTTCCAGGTGGGCATGTCTTTTGTGGCAGGAGCACCATCCAACCACGACAGGTCTCCTTCCCTCTCTGAGAGTGTCCCCTTTTTCCTAAGAAGGTCTTGGGACTAACCAGACCTACAGATCCTACGAGATCCTAGGAAGCTTTCTGATCTGTCCACATTTGTGCATTTTCACTCCATCCCCTGGCTCTGGACTCCAGGGTCCTCCTGACTAGCCTCCCTGCTCCCACACCTACTCTGTCCAATGGGTTTCCCACCAGCAGCCAGAGAAGTCCCTCTAAAGGGCCCATCTGATCCTGTCCCTCTCCCCTGTGACCCCCCAAAGGCTTCCCAGGGCCAGTCGCCCTCCGAATCATGGCCAAGAGGCCCTGCGCATCTGCCTTCTGACCATCCTGCCAGCCTTTCTCGCAGGACACACCTCTTACTGGGCTGGTTTCAGCCAGGATTTCAATTCACTGCTTGTTCCCTAAGCACCTACTCCCACCAGGCCTTGTGCCAGGTCTGAGGTCACAGCAATGACGTGGTCTTTAAGACAGAGGTGCCCACAGTCTGCAAAGGACACAGACACACTAGCAAACACACACACACACATACCCTGTGCAGAGGTGCAAGCAGCAAGGTGGCACATGGAGACGTCAAGACCTTCCCGGAGGAGCTGGGCCTTAAAGAAGCTACCTTCTTGGCTGAGTGGGAACATTGGCTTAATATGTGCGTCCTGGGAAGGTTCCTGGGGATTTGCCTTCCTGCTGGCCTCTAACATCGGTCTATAAGTCTTAAGTCCTGATTTATAATGACTTCTTAAATGGCAACAGCTGACTTTTGGTGGTTCTGTTCCCAGTCCTTGATCATATAATTAAAGATCTATAAACCAATACTCAAATGGGGTGGGGCCAGAGGCTGTCTATTTCAGGGACTCTGATGTAGGGAGGAGGATTGCCAGCATCAGTCACCCCCACCTTATTATGATGTCTACAATAGACATCCTTTTTCCATTTGTTAGAGAGGAAGCTGAGGCTCAGGAATAACGCTGGGCCCAAGGTGCCTCAGTGAATCAGAGCTGGGCCAGGACTAGAAGCCGGGCTCCCAGGGCCCGGCCAGGATTCCACCCACACCCTTTGGGCCGGGCGCTGCCTAAGGAGCCGAGGTCATTGGTCCTGCTGCTGCTCTAGCAGACAGGTACCACTGGTCAACACAAACTGACAGCGTAGTGGTGGGGCCTCAGCGGGACAGGGCTCAGAGGAGCCACTTCATCTCCTCTAACGCACAGGTGAGTCTAAGGCTGAGAGACCCATGAACAGAAACACACCCACAGTTGGGGCGGGGGCATGGTGAGGAACCCTCTCACACAGGTCGTGTGAACTTCTTGCTGTGCTTTTAATTCTCATTCAATTTTATGTGACCTTTTATGTAACACTAAGGAATGTACCCAATAAGGTAATAGAATAAAGATATTGACCTGTGATCAGATTTAATAAATTATGAAAAGTAACAGTTCAAGTAAACATAGCATGTGTTTTACTTTAAAAAGAAAAGAAACTCCCCTCCCTGGGCCCTTAAGAGAGGTTCTTCTTGCTGTGGACCCTTCTCAACCTCTCTCCTTCCCCCCGTAGAGGGGGGGCGTTCTCCTTCCCACCCATGGGGAGGGCTCCCTCTACCTTCTGAAGGCCAGGGAGGAAGGCCAGGTGGGAGCGAGGGCTGAGAGCTGGGCTCGCAGCAAGGTTTGAGAACTGACAGAGGGTTAGTGTTCTTCACCGCACGAGTGGAGGAGGTCATTTAACTTAATAACTGTGAATTTAGGACTGCCGCCACCATCCAGGGCCCCTGCAGGGAGACTACTGAGCTGAGCGCTCAGCAGGGCTGCCCCTCCCAGGGTGCCCTTTGTGGCAAGAACAGCAATTGCCTGCTTTTGATGTTGCTCTTATCTAGTCACTCAAGCTGTGGTTCTAACAGTCATCTCCTGGCATCTGTCTCGAGTTCGGAGTGTGGGGGCATTTGCACCACCGCCTGCTGGCCCAGGGAGTGCATCATTAGGACATGTCACAGTGCTGGCCAAACACAGTTCACCTCCATTTGCAGGGCCTCACACGCAATGGCCCCACCTGTGGGAGAATACCAGCAGCCAAGTCCTCAGATGGCATGAAATCCAACCTTCCAAGCTGCCACCCCAAGTCGCAATCATTCTCCAATCCCTGGCTTCCTGCAATTCTGTTTCCTTCATCTAAAATCATATATATATAAGTGTGTGTGTGTGTGTGTGTGTGTGTGTGTGTGTGTGTGTGTGTATGTTCAAGCCCTCTGTCAAATTCCAACCCAAAGTCCTCCTCCACCAGGAAGACTTCCAGATTGCTCCAGTCCCCTGAGCCAGTTTTCCTATCTTTCACACTCACTTCACACTTACGACATAACTTTCTTATTCTAATTTAGTTGGTTGTCTCCTCATGTAGGTTCCCTGTGTGTTTCCCTGAGCTATGAACTCCTAGGAAGCAGGGGCTCTGTTATACTTGTTTCCGAGTCCCCAGGGAATAGCACATTGCCCATCACAAAGTGGTTCTCAATATATATTTGGGCAGCAGGTCTTGACAATTTAGACTCAAGGAAGGCAGATGGTCTAAATTAGTGCCACAACTGAATTCTGGGATGTATACTAAAAAGAAATGCAGATTATTCCTTTACATGAGGCCACCAGGAGCTTGGGGAGAGGCATGCAACAGATCCTCTCATGGCCTTCAGAAGGAGACAACCCTGCCAACGACACTCATTCATTCATTCATTCATTCATTTTTTTAATATTTTTATTGTTTAAAGTATTACATATATTAGTACATATATCTCCTTTTTTTCCCCATTGACCTTCCCCAAGCCTCCCCTACCCCCTGTCGCATGCCCTCATCCCACCCCCACCCCCCCAGTGTCTTGTGTCCATTGGTGTGCTCATATGCATGCAAGTCCTTTGGTTGATCTATTTTCCTCCCTCCCCAACACTCCCCAGCCTTCCCGCTGTAATTTGACAGTCTGTTCGGTGCTTTACTGCCTCTGTATCTATCTTTTTATTCATCAGGTTATAATGTTCTTTATTTTCCATAAATGAGTGAGATCATGTGGTATTTTTCTTTCATTGCCTGGCTTATTTCACTTAACATAATGCTCTCCAGGTTCATCCATGCTGCTGCAAATGGTAAGAATTCCTTCTTTCTTATAGCAGCGTAGTATTCCATTGTGTAGATGTACCATAGTTTTCTAATCCACTCATCTGCTGATGGGCAATTAGGCTGTTTCCAAATCTTAGCTATGGTGAATTGTGCTGCTATGAACATAGGGGTGCATATATCCTTTCTGATTCGTGTTTCTAGTTTCTTGGGAAATATTCCTAGAAGTGGGATTACTGGGTCAAATGGGAGCTCCATTTTTAGTTTTTTGAGGAAACTCCATAATGTTTTCCACAGTGGCTGCACCAGTCTGCATTCCCACCAGCAGTGCATGAGGGTTCCTTTTTCTCCGCATCCTCGCCAACACTTGTCGTTTGTTGATTTGTTGATAGTTGCCGTTCTGACAGGTGTGAGATGGTACCGCATTATCCTTTTGATTTACATCTCTCTAATAATTAGTGACTTTGAGCATGTTTTCATATGTCTCTTGGCCTTCCTTCTGTCTTCTTTCAAAAAGATTCTATTTAGGTCCATTGCCCATTTTTTTATTGGATCATGTATCTTCCCTTTATTAAGTTGTATAAGTTCCCTGTAGATGTTGGAGATTAAACCTTTATAGTGATAACATTTGCAAATATGTTCTCCCATGCAGTGGGCTTTCTTGTTGTTTTGTTGATGGTTTCTTTTGCTGTGAAAAAGATTTTTATTTTGATGTAGTCCCATTTGTTTATTTTCTCTTTAGCTTCCATTGCCCTAGGAGCAGTATTGGTGAAGAAATTGCTTCATTATGTCTGAGATTTCTCTGCCTGTGGATTCCTCTAGTATTTTTATGGTTTCCCATCTTATGTTTAAGTCCTGTATCCATTTTGAGTTAATTTTTGTGTATGGTGTAAGTTGGTGGTCTAGTTTCATTTTTTTGCATGTATCTGTCCAATTTTCCCAACACCATTTATTGAAGAGACTGTCTTAACTCCATTGTATGCTCATGCCTCCTTTGTCAAATATTAATTGAGCATAGTGACTTGGGTCGATTTCTGGGTTCTCTGTTCTATTCCATTGGTCTATATGTCTGTTCTTGTGCCAGTACCAGGCTGTTTTGAGAACAGTGGCTTTGTAATACAGCTTGAAATCTGGTATTGAGATCCCACCTACTTTGTTCTTCTTTCTCAGGATTGCTATGGCTATTTGGAGTCTTTTTTTTATTCCAGATGAATTTTTGGAGAGTTCTTTCTAGAGCTGTGAAATATGCCATTGGTATTTTAATGGGGAGTGCATTGAATGTATAGATTGCTTTGGGTAGTATGGACATTTTAATGATGTTGATTCTCCCACTCCATGAACATGCTATGTTCTTCCATCTGTTTACATCTTCCTCTATCTCTTTTTTCAGTGTCCTGTAGTTTTCTGCATATAGGTCTTTTACCTCCTTAGTTAAGTTTATTCCTAGGTATCTTAATTTTTTTGGTGCGATGGTAAATGGGATTGCTTTTTTAGTCTCTCTTTCTGTAAGTTCACTATTGGTGTATAGAAATGCCATAGATTTCTTGGCATTAATTTTGTATCCTGCTACATTGCCAAATTCATTTATTAAGTCTATTAGTTTTTTGATGGAGTCTTTCGCGTTTTTTCTGTACAATATTATGTCATCTGCAAATAAGGACAGCTTTACTTCTTCTTTTCCAATTTGGATGCCTTTTATTTCTTCTTCTTGTCTAATTGCAATGGCTAATACTTCCAGTACTATGTTGAACAGGAGTGGTGAGAGTGGGCATCCCTGTCTTGTTCCTGTTCTTAGGGGAAATGGTTTTAGTTTTTGCCCATTGAGTATGATGTTAGCTGTGGGTTTATCATATATGGCTTTTATTATGTTGACATATGATCCTTCTATTCCCACCTTGTTGAGAGTTTTTATCAAGAAAGGGTGTTGGATTTTGTCAAATGCTTTTTCTGCATCAATTGATATGACTATGTGATTTTTTTAAAAATATTTCTGAAGACTTTATTGTTTTTTTAATATATTTGTTGATTTTTTACAGAAAGGGAGAGGGATAGAGAGTTAGAAACATCGATGAGAGAGAAACATCGATCAGCTGCCTCCTGCACACCCCCTACTGGGGACGTTCCCGCAACCAAGGTACATGCCCTTGACTGGAATCGAACCTGGGACCTTTCAGTCCGCAGGCTGACGCTCTATCCCCTGAGCCAAACCGGTTTTGGCGACTATGTGATTTTTATCTCTCATTTTGTTTATGTGATGTATCACGTTTATTGATTTGCGGATATTGTACCATCCTTGCATTCCTGGGATAAATCCTACTTGGTCATGGTGTGTGATCTTTCTGATGTACTGCTGGATTTGATTTGTTAGAATTTTGTTGAGGATTTTGGTATCTATGCTCATGGGGGATATTGGCCTGTAATTCTCTTTCATTGTGTTGTCTTTATCTGGTTTTGGTATTAGGGTGATGCTGGCTTCATAGAAGGAGTTTGGAAGTGTTCCTTCCTCTTGAATTTTTTGGAATAGTCTGAGGAGGAAAGGTTTTAGTTCTTCCTTGAATGTTTGGTAAAACTCCCCTGTGAAGCCGTCTGGGCCTGGGCTTTTGTTTGCTGGAAGCTTTTTGATGACTGCTTCAATTTCTTCCATAGTTATTGCCCTATTGAGATGTTTAGATTCTTCCTGATTGAGTTTTGGAAGGTTGTATTTTTCTAGGAATATGTCCATTTCCTCCAGGTTGTCCAGTTTGTTGGAATAGAGTTGCTCATAGTATTTTTTAACAATCCTTTGTATTTCGGTGGGGTCTGTTGTTATTTCACCTCTTTCATTTCTGATTTTGTTTATTTGGGTCCTCTCTCTTTGCTTCTTGGTGAGCCTGGCTAGAGGTTCATCAATCTTGTTTATCCTTTCAAAGAACCAGCTCTTGGTTTTGTTGATCTTTTGTATTGTTTTTTTGGTCTCAATGTCATTTATCTCCGCTCTGATCTTTATTATTTCCTTCCTTCTGCTTACACTGGGCTTTTCTTGTTGCTCTCTTTCTAACTCTTTGAGTTGTAGGGTTAGGTAATTTTACCATTGTTTCTTGTTTTTTGCAGTAGGCTTGTAGAGCTATGAACTTCCCTTTCAAGACTGCTTTTGCTGTGTCCCATAGATTTTTGGATTGTTGTGTTTTCATTGTCATTTGTTGCCATGATGTTTTTTTATTTCTTCTTTGATCTCTCTGGTAACCCAGTCATTGTTTAATAGCATGCTGTTTAGTCTCCATGTGTTTGATTTTTTTGGATTGTTTTTATTGTAGTTGATTTCCAGTTTTATGCCACTGTGATCTGAGAAGATGCTTGATATGATTTCTATCTTCTTGAATTTGAAGAGACTTTGCCTATGAACCAACATATGGTCTATCTTTGAAAATGACCCATGTGCACTTGAGAAGAATGGATATTCTGTGGCTTTGGGGTGAAATCTTCTGAAGATGTCAATTAATTCCATCTGGTCTAGTGAGTCATTTAGGATTAATGTTTTTTTGCTGATTTTTTGTTTAGAGGATTTGTCCAATGGTGATAATGGGGTTTTAAAGTCTCCTACTATGATTGTATTGCTGTCAATCTCTCCCTTGATATCCTCCAGGAGTTTTTTTTATATATTTGGGTGCTCCTGTATTATGTGCGTATATGTTTACCAGAGTTATTTCTTCTTGTTGAATTGCTCCCTTTAGTATTATGAAGTGGCCTTCCTTATCTCTTGTTATGTCCTTCACTTTGAGATCTAATTTGTCAGACATAAGTATTGCTACCCCAGCTTTTTATTTTTCATTTTCATTCACCTGAAAAACCTTTTTCCATCCCTTCACCCTCAGTCTGTGTGCATCTTCTTTTCTGAGGTGGATTTCTTGTAGACAACAGATATATGGGTCGTGTTTTCTTACCCAATCCATTACCCTATGTCTTTTGATTGGGGCATTTAATCCATTTACATTTAAAGTTATTATTGATAGGTACTTATTTGTCACCATTTTTATTCTTTACCCCTGTGTTCCTTCTTTACTTCCTATTTCTTTTTTTTTTACAGCAGACCCTTTAGCATTTCTTGCATTGCTGGTTTGGTGGTAATAAATGCCCTTAGTCCTTTTTTGTCTGTGAAGCTCCTGATTTCACCTTCAATTTTGATTGATAGCCTTGCTAGGTACAGTGTTCTTGGATTCATACCCTTCCTTTGCATGACTTTGTATATTTCATTCCATTCCCTTCTGGCCTGATGAGTTTCTGTTGAGAAATCAGTCGCTAGTCTGATGGGGGTTCCTTTGTAGGTAATTTTCTGTCTCTCGCCGCTTTTAATCTTCTTACTTTGTCGTTGGTGTTTGCCAATTTAATTATAATGTGCCTTGGCGTCGGTCTTTTGGGGTTCATTTTGCTTGGGACTCTGTGAGCATCTTAGATTTGTGTGGGTTTTTTCTTCCCTATATCAGGGAAGTTTTCTGTCATTATTTCTTCAAACAGATTTTCTATTCCTTGCTCAGTTTCCTCTCCTTCTGGAACCCCTATTATGCGGATGTTGTTTTGTTTCGTGTTGTCACAAAGTTCTCTTAGGCTCTCCTCCTGCTTTTTAATTTTTTTTTTCTAGAAGCTGCTCTTCTTGGGTATTTTTTCCTTGTCTTTTAGCTCACTGATGTGGTCCTCTGCTTCTTCTAGTCTACTCTTGATGCTTTCTACTGAGTTCTTTACAGCAGCGATGTCATTTTTTATTTCTTCTTGGTTCTTCTTCATTTCCTCTTGGTTCTTACAAATATTGTCGAATTTGTCTTCCATTCTTTTCAGCCACCTTATGACCGTTTCTCTGAATTCTTTCTGACAGGTTGCTTGCCTCCATTTCGTTTACTTCCTTTTCTGGTGATGCCTGCTTTTCTTTCATATGTGGGCTGTTTCTTTGTCTCCCCATTGTCTCTCTTCTCTGGGTGTCTGGTTATGTAGTTCTCTCTCTACTTATCCCAGGCGAAATCTCACCTTTCTGTGGTGGAGTGTAGAGCTCCTCTGAATCCGCGTGTTTGCACCAATTGGGGACCGGTGTTCTGGGGTTCACAGCTGTTCGGTGGGTGCCGTAGTTGTAGATTTTCAGGCTTCCGATAACATCCTCTTTCCCCTTCAAGATGCAGCGGTCTCTGCGTCCGAGCCGGTCGCTCCTCATTCATTATTGATTCATTATTGCTGTCCTCATGTGCTCACCGACCCATGTTGTAATATGATACAATTTACCAACCCCTACATCTCTGTGTGATACTTAAACAACCAACAATTAATAGAAATGCAAAATACTGAATGCAAGGTATGGTTGTGGTATGGGGTGAGGAGGCTACAGGGAGGCTTCGAGGAGGAGGTGACATTATCCCAGCACCTTAGAGAATCCTAACCCCTACTCTTACCTGTTCTCACCTAAGCTTCCCAATATTCCACACATACCATGCACACAGCACCGAAAACATCAGCCCAGCCCCTGTGCCAGGGCCAGGAAAGTCACATGTACTGAGTGCTTCCTAGGGCCCAGCAGACTGGTGGGCCAAACCCAGCCCAAACTGGATTTCATTTGTATCACAGAGTTTTAAAAACTCTGAACTAGCTAATGACAATTAAAAGTCAGAAATCACATATTAAAAATGCAGAATTTTTTTTGCCCAGTTGGTGTGGCTCAGAGGTTGAGCATTGACCTATGAACCAGGAGGTTGAGGTTCGATTCCTGGTCAGGGCACATGCCCAGGTTGTGGGCTCAATTGCCATTGGGGGATATACAGGAGGCAGCCTATCAATGATTCTCTTGCATCCTCTCCCTTCCTCTCTGAAGTCAATAAAAATATTTTTAATACAGAATTTTTGCTTTCTCTGGAAAAAATGGCAAGTCTCTCCAGCAAATAGCCCACAGCCAGGATCTGAGTGATAGTTGCCCCTGTGATGATGCATGCCCTCCAGACCTTGGACCCATTTTGAACTTGGGCCCTGGGGAAAGTTGACTTTAAGACCTCTGGGTCTCTGTCTCAGGGTTCTGTGGAATTTCTGGGAGTGGCTGTAAAATGTCACTAGTCCTTTTATTCCTTCTCAAAAGAACATATCTGAATGAGAGCGAGAGTGCCATTTATAAAGGAGGTCAATCGTTTATCAATGTTGGTGTTTATTACACAATGACTCATGATACACAGGCCACCTGAGTGAGACACCTCCTGTGATGTGACGCCAGGGCTTGTAGCACAGACATTGCCACAAACCCCACTTGGTTCTGCCTCCCACTGGCATCTGGGGGAAGTTAAGTCAGTCCTGGAACCACCCAAATAGGGGAGCATGGGCAACAACAACAACATGTATGCGTTAAGAGCAACCCGGTTCTTTTCCTGCCGGATGAGCACAGCACCCTGGGAATGCTCTACCTAATCCCCGCTCCTGTCTGTCACAGCAGCTAGTTTATCGCAGACGGAGGCCTAGAGTCCTGGCTGGCGAAGGCTGGCGGGAAAGGACTCCGGATCCCTGCATCTGCCTGCAGCTGCTGGCGAGTCACACCTCCTCTCTGGACCCGGGGTTTGCACACTGGCTGCAGGACCTCTTAGACCAGGGTTTCCCCAATTTCCGAGGGCGGAGTGTCTGAATCCTCTGGAGCCTAGTTAAAACAGAGATCACCAGGCCTCTGAGTTCCGATTCAGCACATCTGGGGCAGGACCTACAAATCCTCAATTCTAACAAGTTCCCAGGGGCTGCTGCTGCTGGTCTGGGATGCTCTGAGAACCACTGTCATGGGTCACTCTAGTCGTGAAGTAACGTAACTCACGGCGGAAGTACCATATGTTTGAAGCCTGCCTCGAAGAGGCCAGAAGATCCCCCCAGAGCTGAGAAGTGAAAGGCTTAGCTGAGAATGGGTACGTCCCCTCAGTCCTCTGCTGGAGAAAGGTCACCACTCAGAGAGTCAGAAGTCCTAGCTATTCTTCTTGGCCAGGGGCCGTCCTGTGCACTGGAGGAAGTGCAACAACATCCCTGGCCTCTGCCCACTGGATACGGGGAGCCTCTCCAGATGGAACAATCAAATATGTCTCCAGACATGGTCACAGTCCCTGGGAGCAGAGCTGCCCCAGGCTGAGACCCGCTGCCTGGAGCAGCCGTGCCCCTCTAGCAGCACAGTGGAACCACCTCATGCCCAGTCTCCACAAGACATTGACTTCATTGGTCAAGGGTGAAGCCTGGGCATGGGGATTTGTAGAGCTCCTCACAGGACGCTAAGGGGCAGCCAGGGCAGGGAACCATGTTCTGACTCCCACTGGGATACCAGCTGTTATGTTGATGGCAGAAACTGAGGGGATCGTGATGCAGTGTGCTGGAGAAGGGGGTGAATTCTACCTGCCTGGTGATGACCAAGCCTGGTCACATGTACCCATTAGACCCAGAAAGAAACAGGTTCTAATCTGCCCAGGACGTTGGCCTACATTCGAACATAAATATGCTAAGATGTGTATGCCTGACTGGGCTCTGCCTTCCTCAGTTAACCCAGGTCCCAGGTGAACCAGAATTAACAACAGGACAGGGTTCTGGTTACAGTAACCAGCTCAGCCCTGCTGAACCCATTTCTTCACCTTTAAAACAAGAGGCTAGCCTTAGGTGGCATCTCCAGTCTCTCAGGGCCTGTCCCCCTGAGGCTCTCTGTAGGGAGAGGCACTTTGCCAAGTCACTGGAAACGGGTGCTGAGAGCCTCCCCAGTGGCCTCTATAAGGAGCATCAACTGACAACTCAGGTGAGACTGGTATGGAAGACACTGCCCCGGCCGAAGCTGGCCTGGAGTCAGTGCTTGGCCACCATCTGCCCACTTTATGGACTAACTGGAGGCCTGGTGCACAAATTCGTGCATGGGTGGGGTCCAGCTAGCCCACCCCATCAGGGCGGATAGGGCCAGGTGGGCCAGGGGGAGGGGACGCAGGAGGTTAGCCGGCTGGTCCCACCCCCTAGTCAAACTCCCAGTTGAACTCCCCTTCAAGGGGACAATTTGCATATTAGCCTTTTATTATATAGGATGGCTCCTGAAGGGCTAAGTGTGGCCTGCAGGCAAATGGAGAAAGGGCTGGATTCCCCAGGCCACACCCTTCCCCTGTCCCCATGGAATCACAGCATCTGGAGCCAGACAGATGAGCCTATCCAGGGATTTGTAAATGCAGAGGGTGGAGCCCCAGTTGCTGGCTACTGACATCGTCACCTGGGAGCTTGCTAAGGAGAGTCCCAGGACTCACCCCCAGAGATTCTGATTCTATAGTCCTGAAGTGGTGCCTGGGAATCAGACTTTTCAAACTCCCAGGAGGTTCTGAGGCAAGGTCTAGGAAGAACCAAATCCTAAAGAGAAAATTTTCTGGCCTCAACACTCATAGGGTGTCAGCAGCTTGTGCGTGGGCACCTCGTAGCCTGCCCAGACCTTTGTACTGTGCAGCATATTCTTTTTCCTGCACATAAAAGCCCTCTGTGTTAGTAAGAACCATATTGCCTTTACTTGACTCAGAGAGGGTAAGCGACTTGCCCTGGGTTGCCCAGCAAAGTAGATGCAAAACTAGGACCAGACTGTCCTCCTGCCTCCCAGTTAGCACCATTGCAATTCAGCCAGCAGGGTGGGAGGACCTACTCTGTGCCGGGCCCACGTGGCCTGGCCGGCTCTGAGCTGCAGGAGGCTGTTTACACAAGCTGACAACTCTGATCCGCCAATGGCTCCCTTTTCCAGCTCAGCCTCTAATAATAGCTCTTCCTCGGAATTCCTCCAGTCTTGGTGGGAGCGGAATATTTAGACATATCAAAGATTCTTTCCCCTTCTTTCATGGAGCCAACAGTGATATGAAAGGAGTACAATGAAAAGACGGGTCTCTATGACAAGCTTCAGAGAGCAGCCAATTCCCTGACATCCTTCAAGCCTCCAATTGACTCCACGCTTCTCTGGCGGCAGTCAGGGTGGTTACATAATAACAACACCTTCATTGCTATGTGCTATCATGGGCCTTTCACAAGCATTAGCTTATTGAGCCCACGAAACATCCTGGAGGAGAGCAGGGCAGGGGTCCTTCTTCCCAGTTTACAAATGAGAAAATTACACAGCACAGAGAGGTTAAATGACTTACCTAAGGTCACACAGCAAGCAGGGAGTCTGGAGAGCACGAACTCTAAATGGCCTTCCCTGGAGGGCCTGTGCTGGTGGGTGGGTCTCACCTGTCCCCCCACCTCTCTCTCCCTCATGTTCCCTCTCTACCGTGAGCTCCAGTTAAAGGCCTCATCTCCAAATATAGTCACATTGGGTGTTAGGGGACTGTCTATGTTCTGTCTCCATCTGGCTCACCTCTCTCTCTCATCTGCATGACTAGCTCCTCCTCATCCTTCTACACTTGCCCCCAGCACCACTGCCTCCTCCAGGGAGCCTCCCCTGATGCCCACCTGGCAGAGCCCTGTGCATACCTCCGTTCTGCCCTGTATCATGCTGTGTTATAAACAGCAACTTTAGGGTCTTGCCCACCAAATTGTGAGCCCTGCTGTATTAGTCAGTTCAGGCTGACATTGCAAAGTACCTGAGGCAGAACCAGACAGACTGAGTGACATAAACAAGATAAATTTATCTTCTCACCGCTCTGGAGGCTGGAAGTCCAAGATCAAGGTGCAGGCAGGGGTGGTTTCCGGTGAGATGTCTCTTTCTGACTTGTAGGTGGCCCCCTTCTTCTCAGATGGTCCTTCCTCTGCTCTCTTGGAGGGGAACAGGGGACGATCTGTGGAGCCTCCTCCTCTTTTTACATGAGCATCAGTCCCATCAGATTAGAGTCCCACACTCACAATGAATTACCACCCTAAGGCCCCATCTCCAAATACAGCCCCATTGAGGGTTAAGGCTTCAACATTATGACTTGGGGGGGAATACAGCCCCCGGGGACAACAACAGCTCTGGCTGTTTGTCAAGGAGATGGTGTCGAGCCAGGGCCTGGCCCACAGCAGGGCTGCACGAATGCGCCATATAGGCGTCCCCTTTCACAAGTCCCTGACACGTCACCCAGCATCTGCTTGACACCCCAAGGATGGGGACCTTAGTTTCACTGTTGGTCAATCCACCAGGACTCTGTGGTAAAGCACAGGAAAGAGTAGATATGGAGACAACAGGTTAAAAATCATAACATCTGCCCAGAGCTTCCTACTGAAGTCACCAAAACAGCCCATCCCTTTGAAAATAACATTATTCTTCCTGTGAGTCTTGAGTCTTCTAGGCTCATCATCCCTACACAACCCAGGCCCAGCAAATGTCTCCTGGCCATCCTTACTGCATCCCCTCTCTCTCAGAGGGTGCAAGAGGTTTACACAGAGCACCACCCCTGGGGGCCCTTCTTCCTCACTGACAGGGAAACCAGATTCTCTTTCATTCTTGAAGAGCTGGAGAGATGGTCTGTTCTCTCATTTCAGGAACTGCCTGGAGGTCAGCACAGATGTCGCCTCCTCCAGGAAGCACTCCTGATTTCCTCTTCAGGGCTCCCAGAACACAGAACTCCCTTCTGATGTGTTGCACATACCCCACTCTATTGTACATTTTTCCAGTTGCTGCCCCCACCACTAGAGCCCTTGAGGGCAGAATCTGTGTCATGTTCTCCTCTTTGCCTCTAGTACCCAGCTCAGTTGGGAGGTCTTTGTCCTCGGGCTCTAAGAGCCACAGTTCCCACTGCAAGGGGGCTGCCCCCTTGGCAAGGGTGTGGGGGGACCAGCCTCTGGAGGACTCACATGAGCCATGGAGACTCCCTGCCCAGCCTCCCAACATGGCCACACACAGGGCCTTACCACTTACCCGCTGCTGAATTTTAACAAACACTCCAAGAGATAATGGTTAATTTCACAGAGCCTTGAGTGGAGGCTGTTAAAATGTTAATATTATTTAAATTGTTTTACATTTTCGACAGTTTGAGCCACAAATATAAATGTTTTCTGTGCTTTCCACTGAGCTGAGCTCACAAAAATGATTGATGAGGTGCCAGATATGGAATTTCCCACTTTAAATTAAGAAACGCACCGTGGAGGCAATGAGGAAAGTACTATCGGCCATATGTGGTCCCCTGGTGGCTCCAGAGGCCAGACTCCTCCGCATAGAGCCTGGACCAGGGCATGTGTCCCTCCGGCCCCTGGTGGCTCGGTGGCTCTGGGCTCCTCACCTCACCTCCCAGGGCCTGATGTCCTCGTCAGGACATGGGGCTAATAACACCTACCAGCAAGGCTTTCTAAAGATTCCAGAGTGGCTTGCAGTGGGGGCTCCGGGGTTTCCTCTGCACTGAGTCACCTAAGTGCACCTAACGGTCAAGGGGCACTTATACCTCTTTTACACACGGGGCCTACAGTCACACGCCAGCTTTGGGGGTGCCCGTCTTGACACTAACGCCAGTGCTCTGAGCACCTTGTTACGTAAGATTAAAAGATCCTGTCTCACTCACCATAGTGACAACTAATGAATGGCAGTCTGCTCCCCTCCACTCGTCCCCCTCCCACACATCCACATCCAACATTCCAAGCCCTCCCTCCCTGAGCCTCCACTTCACCAGGTTGGGGAAATCTCAACTTCAGCTACGTCCAAAGGAGGCCCAGACTAAGGGACACAGTCCTGTCAGCAGGCCAGGGGAGGGGCAGCGTGGGGAACCGCCCTGCCTTCTGCTCCCCACCCATCCAGGCCTCACAGCCCTCCTGACTGCAGAGCCCTGCCCCGCCTCCCTCCCCCGCCCCCCCCCCCACCCCCTCAGGCCCCAGCCCCACCTCCAGGCCTCAGAGAAGCTGCAGCCACACCTACCTCTCCTCTTCCGGGCCCAGCACTGAGCTCCGTGCTGCAGGTGCGTCAGCTCCAGGGCTTGTCTCTGGGAAGGAGTATTATCCCGGTGTTGCTTGTGAACAAACTGAGGTGTGGAGATGCAAAACCAAAGGACACACAGGTTGTAAGAAGTGGGGTATGGTTTTAAACCCAGGTGCTCAAACTCCACAACACCGCACCCTAGGTCTGAGGCCGTGACCCCTGCCATACCTTGAGGCCCCATCCTAGTCTTATCAGGCCTCCTTCATTCATCACAGTGGTTCATCACCATGCCCTGCTCTGCCTGGGGGAACAGTGCTGAGGGGACACACTCACACCTCCCCAGATCTGACAGTCAATAGAGAGAACAGTGTGGTCTGTGCCATGGCAGAAGGACGCACATAGGGCCTGGCACATCAGGAGAGGCTCCCTGGGAGACGCCCACCCAGGTTGGGGTCTGAATGATGAACAGGAATAGCCGGACAATAAGTCGCAAGGTGATGCTCCTGCTAAGAGCAAAGCAGGAGCAGAGAGAGCCCAGCGTGAGCCGGAGGCGGCCGGGCAGGCAAGGGCAGGAGAAGATGGAGAGGTACGCGGCCCTGCAAGTCAGGCCAAGTGGGGCATGTGGGCCTCATCCCCAGTGAGGAGTGAGCTTGGTTTTAAGCAGAGGAGCCAGTGAGCAGCCGTGGGCTCCGGACAGTCCTGGCTACAGTGAGGAGAAGAAAGGCTGCCAGCAAGATGAGGCCAGAAGCAAACGGCGGGCTGGGGCAGTCCCCCAAGCGCTGGCCATGAATGGGAGAGGGCTGTGTTATGGATTTGAAGACAGTTAGCAGGGACAGCTGAGAGGCTAGCGACTGACTAAATGAGAACCGAGGAGGCAGGAGGACCAGAAGGAGCCTGGCCCGGTTCTGTCTGGAGTAACAGGTGGAGGGAGGGACAGAGCCTTGCTACCTGTGGACAGCTGCCCTGTTGCCCATCCTTTGCTGGGGTCCTCGGACCTGCCCTGGCCAGTTCCCCACTAGGTGCACTGTGACTCTCGGCTCCCGTTTCCACTGAGAACCTGTCCTCCCGCCCCTCCCAGAGCCCTGCACTCACATATCTGGGCTCCATTGCTCTGACACCTTCAGAGTGACCATAGGCAAGTGATCAGACCTCGAACCTTGAACACGAAGTTACACACCTCTCCGGTGGCAGTGACACTGCGTCTGCTGGTGATCGTGGGGGTCAATGAGATAAAATAGGGAAGGAGCTTAGGTCTGCCCAGGACGCACTAAGCATTCGATAAATGTGTTCTTATTATTATCATGACTCCGCCAACGCTGAACTTATGGGCACATGGCCAGGTGTCACCCCCTCTCCCGCCCTCTGCTCCCCACGCACCAGAGCGAGCAGGCTGAGCCCTCTCTGGGAGCAGGTCGGGAAGGCAGGCGGAGGGGCTGCCGTGATGAATGGCTCTCAGCAGTTCTGCGATGCGTCAAATGTTTAATGGAAGTCAGCCTAGTGAACCAGCCCTTCCCACACTGCGGGGCACGGTGGGGGCCTCCTCTCCTGCCTCGCTGATGTTCCCTGACATTCTGGGAGTGTGGCAGGCACTTAGGGACTTTGCTGAGAGGGAGGGAATACCAAATGAAGCTGAGACCTCCTCTCCTCGCCTCGCCTCTGACAAGGACACATTCCTTCAGGAACGGAGAGGGAACTGGGCCAAGCTCCCTCACGGGCAAGAAGGCAAAGGCACTCCAGTGCCAGGGCCTGGGCTCTCCTCTTCCTCACTGCGTGGCCGCGGCAAGATTTGAAACCACTGCAAGCCTCAGCTTCTTCATCTCCGAAACAGGGATGATAATAGCCCAGCCGTGGGCAAACTATGGCCCGCGGGCCGGATCCGGCTGTTCTATCCGGTTCTCTTGCTCTCCCCTCCGCTCCTTTACTTTGAATTTATATTAGTTCACACAAACACTCCATCCATGCTTTTGTTCCGGCCCTCCGGTCCAGTTTAAGAACCCATTGTGGCCCTCGAGTCAAAAAGTTTGCCCACCCCTGTAATAGCCCCTACTTTACAGGAGGACTGTTGTAGGGTTAAACGTGGAAACACATGCGAAGAGCCAGAATGGCGCCTGGAGCACAGCAGGTGCTCAGTCAGAGCTGGTTTTAACAACAGAGGAAAGAAACTGGGATGCAGTGCGCTGGGAGGCTGTCCTGCCTTACTGCTGAAGTGCCGTGTGACCCGGAGTAGTTCCCTGCCCTCTCTGGGCCTAGGTTTCCTCATTCTGGACTGTGGATTCTGGTCTCCATATGCCCCAGAGCTCCTCTTTGCACACAGTCAGGGCCACACCTGCCCGTGACCAATAGAGACTCACACACCTGGGCTCCGGGTAGCCATGAGTGGAGACAGGGTACTGAACACCACACTATAATACTAGCCATCCTATATGGGGTACAGTCCACCTGCCAGACATTGACTACTTCAGCCCATCTATACAACCCATTTTGCAGATGAGGAAAACTGAGGTTCTGGGTGATAGAAAGTGAGTGGCAGAACCAGGATTCCTACTGAAGGCCATTGACCCCAGGGCCCACACCATTAACCACAATCACAGGCTCTCGGGCCTCCCTGTCAGACAGGTCTGTGGCCAGAATCCACAGGGAGATAAAGGCCGGAAGCTGGTCCTGGTGGCAGCACCTGAGCTCACGCAGGGAAAGCTTCCCTCCCTCCTCCCCTCTGAGCCCCCATTTATTAGGAAAATTTCCTCTACCGGTCTCAGCAACCACTTGGCCTCCGATGATCATGCTAAAGCTAGGAGCTTAGTAGGCACTCAACGAGCCTCCTCTTAGAACATTTTCTTTCCAAACGAAATGCTTCCGACAGAGGGACAGGCAAGATTTGGGCTGACAGGGAGCCCTTGGGTATGGATCGTCCCACCATGCACCCCTTCTCCCCCCACCCACAACCACTGAGCAGAACATCACCCCATCATCTGTAATGCGGGTTTCTGGCTCCCACCTCTCCCCACCCCCCTGTGGAGGACACTGTGGGTGTGCCACCACCTGGATTTCTAACAGACGATTTCAATTCTCTCTCTTGCCTCTCTAGCACCTCTCTCTCTCCCGTAAACAGCCCTAAGCTGGCTGTCCTGATAAACTGGGGGCTTGGGGACTTTCTTCAAGTGCCTGGTAAATGGAAGCATCTCAGACCAACAGCTCTCGGTGTTCAATGAGATTATATTTCTTATTTAAATAGCTGATTGGAGGATTGGTTTCAAAGCACCAGGCTGTGTGCCCGTGGCCCCGGCGGGCTCCTGGGGAGAAGCAATATTGTGTGGCATTGTGCAGCGGCAGGGGCCTCTCCTCCAGCTCCACTCCCATTCAGCTGCCTCCAGGATGCGAGTGGCTGGTGAGGGATAAAAGCTGCCCCCTCCTGGTTTGGGGAGCCGCAGATTACGCCTTTCATTGGGGACCGTCTTCTCCAGGGCTCCCCACCATGCTCTGCACCAGTTGTCGCCCCTCTCAAAGCGCCAGAGATAAAAGGCAATGTGTTCGCCTCATCCACCTCCGGGGAAAGCTCGAATCAGTCTTTTGTCAGCGCCACCATTTTAGGAAGGTTGTTGTGCAGCCTGCTCTGCTGGGAGGTTTCGTGCCGGCTCTCCCCCATTTACGCTGGGGTCTCTGGCTCCATGCTGGGCCCTGGGCGGGCTGGTGCACGCTTTCTTCCTGGGTCCCCACTCCCAGCCCCGAGAGGGGTGGCATCATCGTGGGAGCAGACAACCTTGGGGAAGGGCGAGGTCTGCACAGGACAAATCTGTGCACAGACCCTGCACGGCCCCAGCTCTTTGCTTAGAGCAAATTTGCAGTTAATTGTGTGTCAAAATAACATATTAGTAACAGCAGCGTCTGGGCTCTGAGCAATTCTTCTCCTTTCAAGCCTTTGTCTGCCCGGGGCCGGAGGGGCTTGTCAGGGCATCTTTGAGGCAGGCTGGTGGCCCGTCAAAAGCAGCCCTAGGATCTCGGTGATTGGCCCAGAGCCCTGGACAAGATAAAAGGCCAGTGGTGGCCTTGCAGGATGCCCAGCTCTGTGTGCAGGGCCGGGCGGGGCGGCGATCTTAGTAACTGGCAGCGGCAGCATGGGGGCGGGCGGTTTGGTATGCCAGGCACATCCAGCGCCTCCTGCATCCAGGGACCGCAATCAGGTAGCTGCTGGGGATGCAAGTCACATCGCCTGGACCATTGCCGCAGTGAACTGATTCATGCTGCTACTCTGAGGCGGAGAGAAGGGACAGCGGGGCCGGGAGACGAACGAGCTGGCTTTATTATACAGCTGCTGTTTTCAAGCTGGAATATTCCAGCCCCTCCTGCTCCCTCCCTCCCTCTCTCTCTCTGCCGAGCTGGTGCTGGCTGCCTACCTGCACAGGCAGCGCTCGCTCTGGCCCCTGGCTGCAGCTGAACAATGGCATTATGCGAGGCATAAAGAGTACCCGGGCAACGGAGACAGGCACAGCTTAATTCGCTCAGTGCCCAGTGGCTTTTGAACGCCCCTGCATTCAGCTTTTATCCGGAGCCGCTTTGGGCCTCCCTGCCCTTTATTCCTGTCCCTCCCCATCACATGCTTCCCCGGCTCTCACACAGGGCTGCGATGGAGCTGATGGCATGACATGAGGGACACAAAGGGAAGGAGACAGGAGCCCTCACTAACCGGGAGAGGCTCCTGGCTGTGTGTCAGGAGACCTGGGTTTGGGTCCCAGTTTGGCTCAGCAAGTCCCTTCCCAGCTCTGAGGTCCAGGCATGTGTCTATAAAGAAGAGAGATGGGAACAAGGTCCCTGAGGGCTTTTCCGACTCTGACATCCTATGATTTAGAAAGACACCGCATCGTTCTGGCCTCACTTAAGGATAGTAAAGGGTCCTCCGTGTGCCAGGGATATTGTCCTTGACCGCGACCTAGACAGGCCATGGGTCAGGACAGTAAGTGAGGGGAGCGAGCCAGGTGATACCCACAGCGCCCTGGGGCCCACTTGCCCCGTCTAGAGCAGCAGCCACTGCCCGGCTCTGACGCTCAGCTGCCTTGTGGGAATAAGAAGCCCAGCCTTGGGAGGTCTTCCATTTTTTAAAAAAAGAAACCAGAAATGTGAAATTTTATGCAAAGTCTCACAATTTTAAAATGTCAGCTCCATTTCGTATAAACATGGGAGCTCAAACAAAACCTATCAGGGACCTTACCTGTTTGACCGGCTTCCAGATGAGAAAGTTGGGAACTGACAGGGCTCCTGGGTATCCCAGCTCCGGGGCACCCCCACATAGAGCCCTGAGGTGCACAATGGGCGCTCCTGGACCAGATAAATTACACTTGGCAAAGTGCCCCATTATGTTCTGAGAACAGAGGGGAGGGGAGGGGCCCAGGGAGGAGGTAGGGGAAGTGGGGAGAGAGGAGGAGAGGAGAAGGGAGAAACCAGTACCTTCAGATACCCTGACACCTGCATCCAGGCTAACTGCATGGTCCCCTTCCCGGAAGTGAGGGAAATATGCCCAGGGAGCCTCCTGGTCTCACCTCCTCACTGCCCTGCCACCCAACCAAGTAAGGCCAGACCATGTTCCTAGATTCCCAGCGCCCAGCCCTGCATGGCTGGAGGAATGATTCCACCGCCTAAGTTCCAACCTACCCACCCAGACACTGGGTGGTACTTCAGGGCCTCAGTCTCCAAACCCAGCTTCCTGATGCCAGCCCTTGCAGCAGGGGGCATCTCCAGGTGATGTCACGTGAGGACCCAGGACCTAGGAGGGACTGCAAGAGCTCCCAGCAGATCTCTGCCCCTGGTGTCCCATCCACCCAGCTTTTAAAAATACATCCTACGGAAGAGATGCTACATCTTAATAATATACCCGAAGGTCTCTGAAGCCACGAGTTCATATTATTTCAACGAATATTTGACAGCAGTGAAGAAAAAGTACTCCATGCAAGGAGCTCTTTACGGGCCGGGAGAAAAGACAAACTCGTATGCACGTTCAGTTCCATAACAGCCAGGGAGCAGGCAATTCGGGGCTACACGCAGCCATCTCCTCTACTGACAGAGGGGTCACTGTATATCAGCCCCAGGCCTGCTGTCAAAACCACCCTCTCCAGGCACAGCACTAATATAGGAGGCTGAGGCTGACTCCCCGCTCGTCACTGTAACACAAATCAAAAAGCCTCTACAGGAACACGGATCTGATTGCCATGGGAGGTGAGAGGAGAAAGAGGTGATCTGTTCTCTAAAGATACAGATGGAGGTAGAGAAAGGGTACCCCTCCCCACCAAAAAAAAGGGGGGGAGCATGGGAGAGAGCAAAGATGGGGATGAATGCAGAAACAGAGAAAGCTCAGATGGTCCACTGGGTGAGTGGTCCCAAATCCCAGGGTAGTTCCGGCTGAGTGGAACAGTGAGAACATGGAGGGAGAGAGTTGGAAAAAAGGTGAGGAAGGTTGATTAGGGCCCAATCATGATGAGCCCTAGGCAGACAGAAGAGTTTGAGTTTTACTCTTGAAGCAAGAGGGAGCCATTGAATGTTCACTGTGGGGGTAGGGAGGGGAGATTCATTATAACAGGGTTTCAGAATGAGCCTTTGCTGGCTAAATGGAGAGCAGACTGGAAGCAAGGAGAAGTGCCAGGAGATAAGAACAATCGCCTGGGGAGAGCATAGCACCTGAACCAAAGTAGTGCTGATAAAGTGGAGAAAAGGATAGCATAGAGAGAGCATCCATGCAGCTGGGTAAGTGGTGGCCAGTGGGGTGATGGTAGAAGATGCCTGCAATGTCGGGGAGGAGGATGGTGCCACGCTCAGAGGGAGGAGGGAGAACAGGTTTGGGAGAGAAGAAGCTCAAGCTCTGGGTGAAGATCAATCAAAGATCAATGAGCAACCTCGGGGCTTGGCTGAGGGGTTGGAGGGCCTTGGGAGCTCTTTCATGGGTGACGGGGTCTGGGGGATACTGGGCACCATGGAGGTAGTCAGCAGCTCCATGGAGGAGCCAGCAGCTCCCCAACACTCCCCAAGCCCCTGTCCACGGGGCCTGAGGCTGCACTCTGAGCTCCAGGCTCTAGGACTTGTGAGGCCCTGAACGCCTAATGGGGACCGTAAATATTTGCCTCATTAAGAGTCCCAACTGAAGGCCCAACCCCAGCTCCACACTTGGTGAGTAATCGTGGTAATCGGCACATCTCAAGGAGGGCTGCAGGAGGGGACCTCTCAGTGATGGCACTTCACACTCAGGCACTTGACATTTCCCGGCACTCCACAGGCATTAGCTAATTAATCCTCGAGTCTGTTTAGCCCCCACAAGAACTCCCAGAGGCTCCACTTGTGCCCCCGGGGAGTTTCACACCCTCCTGAGGCTCAGCCGGTGAAGCAGGGGAGACAGGCTTGCAGGTGGCCACTCGCCCGCGCCCTCACCTCCCTCACGTGCAGGTGACTCAGATGGCTGCCAGGCAAAGAGCGAATGAGCCTGAGAGATGATGATGTCTCTGCAGCCATCGGTGCTTCCTGGAAAAGAGATGGGAAGACAGAGAGAGAGGCTGGAGACCCGGAACTGCTCACTGTGCACTTTGTTTTTCGCGGAGCATTTTTAGTGTCTTCTCATTTCCCCTGGAAATGATCCTGTGATAGACACTTGTCTGCAGTGGGAGTCCCCCAGGAGGAGTTCCTGAGGCAAGGATTTAAGTGCAAGCAGTGTATTTAGGTTGCGATCCCAGGAAGCACCAGTTGGACAGAGGGAAAGAGACAAAGAAGGGACCAAAGCCCACAGAGGGTGTGCTGTGGAGACTCTGACTGTGGGCAGCGAGGCTCCATCACTGGGCACACTAGACATTTGCAGAGCGCATCTCAGACGTCCCAGTGAGGGGTCTGGGAACTGGAGGATTCGGCCTCAACACCCACCGCTGCGTGCTGAGGGTGGTTCCCAGGGCATTAACTGCCCACTACCACGTGTGCACTCAGACCAACATGAAAGCCCTTAGACAGTAAGCCCAAGTGCCGGTGTGGGACGCACCAGATGGAGTGCACAGGAATGGGTGAAGGGCCAGCAGCACTTGGTCAAGTACCACCATTCCCATTTTCCTAGTCAAGGACCCTGAGGCTCAGAGATGGGACCCACCTGGCCAAGGTCACACAAGCCGAAAGTGGTGGGGCCTAAGTTTGAACCAAGTCCGTTTGCCTCCAAACTCTTAGTTCTCTCCACTGTGCACTGTCTTCCAGGTCTGGCTTGACCCTTCACACTTCTTCTCCCTCATCCTTGAAACATAAACAAGGCGTCTCCTCGCCCTGAGCCAGTCTCAGACGCCCAACTCTTCCAAGCAGGTTTCCCTGAGATAAAAGCTTGACCACAGACCTGCCTGTGGACAAAGTCTGGAACTGAGCAGGGCAGCCCCTCCTGGGCAGCCGCTGTCCTTCCTTTAGCAAGTCCCCTCTCTCCTTGGCCCTTTCATGCACTTGATAACTATGTGAGACACAGACCTGCAGAGTTTCAAAGGGCTGTACACACCCCAGCTGAGCATCTAGTGCTGGTTGGGGAACTGAATTTGGCAGGAGAGCTTTCTGTGCCTTTGGGGTTAATTTGCCAGCACCTTCCCCAGCACAAATGCTAAGGACAGCAGCCAAGTGTAGA
Source organism: Plecotus auritus (assembly GCF_963455305.1). NCBI lineage: Eukaryota > Metazoa > Chordata > Mammalia > Chiroptera > Vespertilionidae > Plecotus > Plecotus auritus. The sequence goes on along the minus strand of NC_137783.1, from coordinate 51,388,351 downwards.
AGGGTGTGGGCAGCCCAGCAATTTGGATCCAACCCATCTCTTGTGGGCAGTTCCCTCTAACCCTGAGAAGAAACACAGCATTTCTCTGCTTTCACACCCCAGAAGGTGCTGTCTTCTTCTCCCCAGGTAGCATTGTCCCATCAGAGTCCAGCTCAGGAGGGAAGCTGGGGGTCAAGGAGGTGCTGGGAAGGCCAGACAGAAAGGGGAAAGGATCTGGGACCAGGTGTGTCCCCTAGAGTGAAACACATACTTGGTGTGGCTACCAGGAATAGAAAATTCACAGGCAAGCAGGAGTGACCATAAGTGAGGATAGCCAGCAGTGAGCATCAGCAGGAGTAGGGCTGCTGGAAGACAGGGGACCAGAGGCTGCAGGGGGAGGGGCCAGGCCGGGTCACGGAGGATGGGCTGAGACCCGCCCCTGTGCCCACCGCAGCCTCTCGGCTCACAGTTCCTTTCAAGGTGCACGAATTCGTGCACTGGGCCCCTAGTGTGGATATATATGTTCTTTTCACTTAGGTAAACAGCTTGCTTGGATCATATGGTAAGTGTATGACTAACTTTATAAGGAACTGCTAAACTGTTTTCCAAAATGTTGCACCATTTTACTCCCCACGAGCAGTGTTTGAGAGTTCTAGGTCCTCCACATCCTCACCAACACTTGGCATGGTCAGTCTTTTTCACTGTAGCCTCAGAGAGGGTGTGCAGTAGGATCTCATTGTGGCTTTAATTTGCATTTCCCTAAAGACTAATAACATTGAGCATCTTTTCATGTGCTTATTATCTTTGCATGCCTTCTTTAGTGAAATGTCTATTTAACTCTTTTGTCTATTTTTAATTTATCTTATTATTATTGAAAGCTCTTTATATATTATGAATACAAGTCCTTCATCCAATATATGATGTGTACTTATTTCTCTGTGGCTTGCCTTTTTCAATTCTCTTGACAGTATCGTTCAGAGATACAGTCAACAAACTGAGAGGGGGTGAGGGGGTCGGGTGAAAAAGGTGAAGGGAGTAAGAAGTTACAAAATATAGCATAGGGAATGTGGCCAATAATCCTATCTAATAAAAGAGTAATATGCAAATCAACCATCACTCCGCTACACCCACAAGCCATGCCCACAAGCCACGCCCACCAGCCAATCAGGAGCGAATATGCAAATAAGCCCAACCAAGATGGCTACGGCCACAGAGAGCAGGAGGGAGGCTTGGGTTTCCCTGGCAATGGAGGAAGCCAAGCTTTCCGCCTGCCCTTGCTGGCCTAAGCCTCCACTCAAGGCTACAAAGTTTCAATGATAGAAGATACATAAATCCAACAGAAATGGCGGCAGCCACAGAGCTGGAAAGAGCAGGAGGCTAGGGTTGCCCCCGGTGATGGAGGAAGCCAAGCTTTCCACACACCTTGGCCGGCCCAGGCCTCACTTAAGGCTACAAAGTTTCAATTATAGAAGATACATAAATCCCAACAGAAATGGCTGCCACCACGAGCAAGCAGAAGGCTTGGCTCCGCTCCAGGCTACAAAGTTTCAATTGTAGAAGATAAATAAACCCCAGATACCAGGGCCTCCGCTTGGGTCACCAGGGGGCGTGGCCAGCCTGCAAACCACCACAGGCCCCTCGCCCAGGCTGCCCCACGCCCCAAGGGAACCCTCACCCTGATCCGGGACACCCTTCAGGGCAAACCAGCTGGCCCCCACCCGTGCACCAGGCCTCTATCCTATCTAATAAAAGAGTAATATGCAGATTGACCATCACTCCAACACACAAGATGGCTGCCCCCATGTGGTCAAAGATCCTGCCCCCATGTGGACACAAGATGGCCACCACAAGATGGCCAGCAGGGGAGGGCAGTTGGGAGGAACCAGGCCTGCAAGGGAGGGCAGTTGTGGGCGATCAGGCCTGCAGGGGAGGGTAGTTAGGGGTGACCAAGCCGGCAGAGGAGGGAAGTTGGGGGCGACCAGGCCTGCAGGGAAAGGCAGTTGGGAGGGACCCAGGCCTGCAGGGGAGAGCAGTTGGGGTGGACCAGGCCTGCAGGGGAGAGCAGTTGGGGGGGACAAGGCCTGCAGGGGAGGGCAGTTAGGGGTGACCAGGCCTGCAGGGGAGGGCAGTTAGGGGTGACCAGGCCTGCAGGGGAGGGCAGTTAGGGGAAAACAGGCTGGCAGGGGAGCAGTTAGGCATCAATCAGGCTGGCAGGGGAGTGGTTAGGAGGTGATCAGGCTGGCAGGCAGAAGCGATTAGGGGCAATCAGGAAGGCAGGCAGGCGAGCAGTTGGGAGCCAGCAGTCCTGGATTGTGAGAGGGATGTCCGACTGCCCGTTTAGGCCCGATCCCACTGGGATCGGGCCTAAACGGGCAGTCGGACATCCCTCAAGGGGTCCCAGATTGGAGATGGTGCAGGCTGGGCTGAGGGACACACACCCCCGTGCACGAATTCTGTGCATCAGGCCTCTAGTATTGTAATAACTATGTATGGTGCCAGGTGGGTACTAGAATAATCAGGCGGATCACTTCCTAAATTACGTAATTGTCTAACCACTGTACTGTACACCTGAAACAAATATAAAACTTAAGAAAATATTGTTAGTAATACAAAACAGATCGGTGGTTGCTTGGCAGTAGGGTGAGGGCCAGAAGGGGTAGAAGGGATGGGAGGGCAGGATTACAAAAGTCCAGGATGAATCTTTTGGGGCGATGCACATATTCACTATCTTTGCTTGTGATGATGATTTCATGAGTGCATAGATACACTGAAGCTTTTCAACTTATATACTTTAAATATATGCAGTTTGTTGTATGTCAATTATACCTTAATAAAGGTGCTTAAAATTTAAAAAAAAATTTAAAGCAGAAGTTTTTAATTTTTATAAAGTCTAGTGGTTTTCTTTTATGGGTTATGCTTTTGGTGTCATATTTAAGAACACTGCCTAAACAAAGGTCACTAAGATTTTCTTCTGTTTTCTTCTAGAAGTTTTATAGTTTTAGGTGTTACATTTAGATTTATCACCCACTTTGAGCTAATTTTTGTGTAGTGCAAGTTATGAATCAGAGTCCATTTTTCCATGCCCTTTGTTAAAGACACTATCCTTTCTCCTCTGAATTATCTTTGCATCTTTGTCAAAATCAGTTGTCCATATATGTGTGGGTCCATTTCTGTGCTCCCAAGTCCAGCCCACCGATCAGTTAGTCTGTCTTGATGCTCTCACCACACAGTCTTGATCCCTGTAGCTTAATAATAAGCCTGAACATCAGACAGTGTTCGTCCTCCAACTTAGTTCATTTTCAAAATTGTTTTGGATAGTCTAGGTCCTTTTCATTTCCACATGAATTGTTGAATCAGCTTGCCAATTTCTACAATTCCCATGCTGCTACACACCCCTTCTTTCTACTTGGAGCGTTTGACAAGGAAACAAATCGGGAAAATGTGAACTGGGGTTGGTGCCGCAGCTCCCCAAGCACAAGAAGATGGAATAGAATGGAAAGTGCTCTCTCCATCTGCAAAACGGGACAAGGGTGGTTTCAAACAAAGCATCGGGTCGAAGGCAACAGACACGGGCTCTCGGGGAGCCTGTCCCTCGCTCTGGGCACAGAGCACTGCCTCTGGTTCCTCCATTAGAACACTCTCCTCCTCTGGTCTTCCCAGGCCGCAGGGTGTGGTTCCTGTGCCTGAGGACCTTCCAGGTTGTATCTATGTCTTCCACCTTTGGGTAACCACAGAGTCCAGAACAAAAAAAAAAAAAATCAGCCCTCAGTGGACACTGGAAGTGGGGGCTGGAAGGTAGGAGGAAAAGGAAATGGGCATGCACACTGGGAAACCCAATGAGTAACCATTGCTGGGCATCGCTTTAGTAGCTTTAAAGGGTTTGGGGGGTAGGGGTGGTTCTAGAAATAATAATAGCTCCCACATAGAATATGCTAAGGCTCTGTGCTAAGCTCTGTGCTGCATTAATTTTTTCAGTCAGTCTTCAAAAGCATCCAATGAGGGAGGAGTATAAACTTTTAGATGAATCAAGACCTATAGAGGTTGAATAACTTGCCCAAGTCATTGCTAGCACGTGGCAGAGCCAGAGCAAGAATCCAGATCTGTCTGATCCCAAAGGCCACACTCTAGATGGAATCCCTGGAAGGTTCAGCCTTTAGGGATGAGAAATGGAAAAGCCCCATCCATGTGCACAGTGTTAACATGATTTAATGAGCTGCTACTATGAGCCAGGATTGTACCAGGACCATCTGACACAGCCGTGCACAACACATGTACAGAGGGGACGCCTTACTCTCCTCTCGCCAGCCTGGGGACCACGCCCGGCAGAGAAGGGAGGCCTCCAGTGGTGGATTTAGAAACAGAAAGGGGAAACCTGGGGCGCCAGTTTCCTTGCGAAGAGGATCATCTGGCAGAATCATAAACCCTAGAGCTTCTAAAACTGGCTTAAGAACAGAGAGGATTTATGGATTTGGTGCCAGGCAGCCAGAGATGGTGTAGCTTTGGGCACAGCGGGGGCCATTCTCACCAAGTTCTTTCCAGGGGGCAGCTCTGTGACCACCCACACCTCCAGGGTTACACTCACCCTGCTTATAGCCCTCTCTTAAAGAGAGTTCCAACAAAAACCCCAGTCAGACTCACTCCCTCAAGTAGGTCCATTCCAAACCCATCCATGACACTCCATTGGGCCAGGCCTGAGTTTCACATCGCTCCTGGAGAAAGGGTGGAAGCCAGACCCCCGCTGGAGGGCAAGAGAGTGGCAGATCCCTGGAGGATAATGAGATACCATTGCCAGAAGATGGGCGGCTCAGCAGGGGGAAAACAGCTGTCCACTCTGACTTCCTCTGGCAGGGACCTCCAGGGCAGGCCACCCAGCGCCAGGCATGCACTGGTACCGTCGGCTCGCTTTGTGGGGCTCTCCTTCCGGTACTGACCTTCACAGCCTCAGACATATGCCTGCTTCCGACTGCGGCGGATCCTCCTCTCAGTCCTCTGCCAGCCAACGGAGCTCAAGGTCTGGCACCTACACCCTGTATGAGGCCTGGGCTTTTCTGCTTCAACGGCGGCCCTATTTCAGATTTATACACACCTGTCCTTCATCATAGAAACTGTACGCTCTGTGCTGGAATCTGGGCTTGTAATGTGATATATACCGCTAGGGCCAACGATAAGGGCAACTGGGATTTTAAATGTCCCCAAGCACCGAGGCGGCATGCTCACTGTGCCACTGTCCTCTGCCCGGCAGCATGGGGCCAAGGTCAAGACAAGGCAGCTACCCTCATACCTGAGCTCTCGGCCTTAAGCTTGTCCCAGGTCCCAACAGGCCTGAGAGGCTTCTCCAAAAGCTACTGTTGGCTCCAATTAACTGGACAATTTGACCCAGGACTGCTGAGACCAAGTCGACCACCAAGGCATCCAAGGTAAGTGACCAGGCCCCAGACCCCTGAGTTTTCTCTGGCCCAACACTGCCCAGCCTCCGGGGCAAAGGAACCACAAACAGTGTAGGGCGGAGCCTCCATCCCAGGGAGAAACGCGTGTGTGAGATATTTCACATGCAGCAGCAGCAGACACTGCAGCAAGAAAGGCAAGTTCAAAGGTAATTGGACGAGGAGTTTTAAGCACGGCTGTTCCCGTTGCAAACTGCTTCATGAATCCCCAAAGGGATGTGTCCATATGGACAGCAGAAGGGCTCCTGCTGTTCTTTTGCTAATAAAAACTGTTGTGATTACATTTCCAATCCTCTTGGAATGGGGCCGCGGTGGGGCGCAGCAGGGCGTGCGGAGATGCGTCTGCCAGGCTGACGGGCAGCCCGCCTTGCCACGGAGGGTGTGGGACCCGCACCCACTGGATGCGGAAGGAGGGTCCCCCGGGGAGTTCGGGGCCGCACAGGTGTGTGAGTGTATCTGTGACTAGGTAGTCCACGTGCACACACACACAGAGGAAAATCTTAATTAATGAACAACCTTCCATAAGTGGTTCCAGTTACTGGCACTTTCCAGTTAATTAGAGGTTAACTTGCAATCGCTTTTTTATTTCAGCCTCCTTGTTGGAGCACATTAATCTAATTTCACCCCTACCCTCCTGCCTGAGCTCCAGCCATTGCCTTGTTAGAACTGGCCTCCCTTCTCTATCAAAGTCCCACCTGTACTTCCCGCCCGCCCTGTGTCAGCTCAGACGCTGCCTCCTCCATGGTGTACTCTCTGAGTCCTAGCTTTAAGTGGGGACATTTTACCTCCTGGATTTCCCCAGCACTCCGGGTCTCCTCTTATAGAGCATTTACCACTCCCTCTGTTACCTTCTCTCCCCTCTATTGCCTCTCTCCCCTGGGAAGCTGACAGGACCTTGCCTCCGGAGCCCCCTGCCAGCAGCAGAGGGTCTGGGATACAGTAGGTGCACAATAACCGTTCAGTAAACCAAGGGATTAATGCAGCCTAAGGGTTTAGGAGCCTGGGGTCAATCAAAATTCAAGACCCCCAGAAAACTTAGAATTTTATAGTTTTAAAAATAAATTCCTGCTTTTCCTTATTTCTGTTATTCTCATAAAAGGATTAAATATTACAAAGCTCAATTAATTGGGTATGTATTGATCTAAAATGTATCCTTTGGAAATTCAGTCTCTTGCCTTGGAGTGGCACACACACACACACACACACACTCACACACATACACACAGCACACCATAACATACATACTAGTAAACACAGAAAAATATACATTGCAGTACAATTTTTTAAAAATCTCCAACATACAAAAATTCCAGTTTACAAAATATGTTAAAGAGAAAGCCATTGTTCACCTTCTTAAAGAGTTCTTGTTTTACTTAAGAAGTCATCCCAGGGTCACTTTCATTCGAGTGTTTGTTTATTGACATTAATTGCTTGACTCCAAGTGTACAGAAGCTGCCACTGGCTGTGGCTCTTTGAGCTTCGCTTCTGCGTAATCAAAATGATGATGAAACACCTCTGGAGGGCCGAGTAAAGCCAACAGGCAAATGGAATTCTGTTTGCCAAAAAACAACCATTTAATAGGGGCTGTTAAAGCAGAAGTTATAATGTATGATTATGCCACTAAGCCATCGGCCTTAAGCTTGTTACTTACCCTCTCTGGCCCTCCATTTTCCCATCTGTTGAGTGGGTTCAAGAGGGTTGGTAAGGTAGCTGAGGAATTTATTCCTAGAACACAATATAAATGGAACTTGAACAAAAATATTTGACTCAGTATCCTCTCACATCTTTGCCACCAACTTTCGATCATCCCAAATGTTCACTTTGCTGTGGAAACAATCCCCAAATCTCTGTGGCTCAACACAACAAGGGCTTATTGCTGACTTACACGGCCAACACTGGCCCTTGGTTGGGGGACACTGATGTTAGAACCAACTTGAGTCTGAAGAGGACTCAGCTCCACATAGTCACTCGGGGACTCTGGCTGACAGTCCCTCCATCTTAACACTGCACCACCCAACACTCTTGGCCTCCTCACCTCCATGATGAAGCATAGAAGTGACCCCATATTTCTGTTCACAGCCCATTGGTGAGAGTGGTCCCATGGATCTAGGGGAGCAGATGGACCATCAGTGATGTGATTGCCACTGTCTCTACCATAAACTAGGACACTGTCCACTCCCACTATCCCACCTACTGGGTAAACTAAGTCACTCCCCCACTTAGCATAAAGCCGGACTCTTTTCCATAAAACTGGCCTCCATAAGGAGACTAACAGGACATCAGTGTCCCCCCAACCATAGGCCAGTGTCGTCAGACCTTGCCATAAAGCCAACGAACCCTCCGCTGGGGCAAAAACAGTCTGGTTGATGCCACTCCAAAATTAAGTCCCCAGACTTCACAGTAACCCAAACCCCCACTGCGGTGGGACTGACAGGGTTGGTCCCCAGCTGCACACCCACCATATCATCCTACTACAAAGGGCTGCCCCAGCCAGACACCTGCCTCCAGCCCTGCTTGCCCTGCCAGATGCTGGCCTCTGCTCACTGTGGGGCCTGGTGCCTCCCAGCACACACTGGCCATCCGCCTCCTCAGATGGCAGCTTCCTCACCCAGGCCCTCCCTCTTGTCTCAGGCCCAGTCCTCAGCCTACACTCCTGGTGGGGCAGGGAATGGCTGGAGAAGGGGGCATATTCAGAGCCTGTCCGACCTTTGGGGGAGTTTTTGAAATATAGTTTTGTTTTTTGTTGTTGTTGTTTTTAATATATTATTGATTTTAGAGAGGGAGAGGGAGAGAGAGATAGAAACATCAATGATGCAAGAGAATCATTGATTGGCTGCCTCCTGCACACCCCCCACTGGGGACCGAGCCCGCAACCCAGGCATGTGCCCTTGGCTGGAATCGAACCTGGGACCTTCAGTCCGCAGGCCGATGCTCTATCCATTGAGCCAAACCAGCTAGGGCTGAAATATAGTTTTATTTCTCCTACTTCCCTGGTCCATCCGGAGGCCACAGTCTTCAAGTGCACAATAAGGAGAGGCAGAAGGGAAGTGACTGACTCTCCACCAATAAAGCAGAGAAGTGCCCCCTTCTACAGCCAGAGGGCAGCTTTGACCATGAGACAGGGAAGACGTGGGGCGGCTCCCACCCTTTTCTGAGGCCTCCAGGTGAGTCACAGCAACTCTGAATGGCAAGACAGCGAGTGAATGACAGAATGTCACCCGACAGGTGCTTAATGAATACCCATTCGTGCATTCTTTGTAATGTTAGCTGCTGCCACACATCAGCAGAGCCTTTGTCCTGCCAAGAGACTTGGGCAAGATTACTGAATAAAGAGCAAGCATCTCCTCAGCCAACTGTGCTCAGCCCTCCTCACGCACCAGGGTATGTAATACACCTGGTCTTTATTTGCGTTCACTCCTTTGATCCTGATAACAGCCTCACGAGATAGGCTATCCCTACCTTATGGTGATTTCTATGACCATTCTTCCTATGATCATTATTCCTATGATTATTCCTACATTACAGACTGAGCAAACTAGGGCCTAAGCCTTGGTCTTCCAGGCAGCAAAGGCAGAGCCAGGGCAGGAGCTCAAGGATCTATGGGATTCCAAACCCTGCTCGGGCTCTGGGCAATGTCCAGTTACAGACTCTGGTTGGAATTCAATCCAGTCAGACCCTCTTGGGCACCTGCTCTGCACTTGTGCAGTCTACACTAGGTGATGTGGAGAATATGGAAATGACGAGTCATGATTCCTGCCCTAAAGGAACCTGTGATCCAGCAGAGGCGGCAAGGTGGGCCGTAAGAGCTGTGCTAACCCACGTCCCATCCCTTGGCATTCCGCACTGGGCTGTGAAACGCCCATGAATTCACATCCATCTGGAAGAATCAGGGAGGGCTTCCCAGAGAAGGTGGCACTTGAGCAACTGCTGGGCCTCAAAAGAAAAATAGGATTGGTACCAGCAGATAAGAGGCAGGACAGACTCGGGGCCACAAGACTGTAAAATTAGTATAACAATGACAATTTAACAGGAAAAAAAAACTGGGAATCCGATAGCCTGGCGTCACATATTAGCTCACATGGTGACTTTCAGGAAGTCCCTGTATTCCTGCAGTCCCAGTTTCCCTACCCAGAACATTGGGAGAGTGACAACAATGTCATGCCCCAGACCCTTCTGGAGGATGCAGTAGGTGACAGTTGAAAAAGCACTGGATAAATGGGAAATGCTGAACAAAAGTGGAGCATTGTGGTTGCTATGACTACACACAGGGCACCGAGTGGAGCCACAGTCCCAGCTGCACACTTCATGATGAGGCAGAAACCACTGCTGCTCAGAGCAAGGCAGATTGTCCCCCTCCTGCTGCCCTCATCTCAGGGAGCTTGAGACAGAGGTGAGTAAGGGTGCCTGCCGCTCCTGGGGACCCGCAGGTAACAAACACAGCTTAGGCAGAAATGACACGTGCCCTGCCAACACCACCATGACTAAGACCCAGTGATGTAGGAAGCATCGTGGGTGCAGCTGTGCCTCGTAAACACAGCCTGACTCCAGCTCCCCCAGAGCGGGGAGCCTGAGCCTTCTTCCAGGGCAGCTGTAAAAATAAAGCTACAAACACGCCTGCCACACACCTCGGGTGCTTGGGGCCCACAGGCGCGGTGTCTGCACCCCAGGGCTTGGCAGGACAAGGTAGAAATGAGGCAGTGAGCCACGGGCTGACTTCACAGTCCCTGGGATCCTTCTGAGGACACTTGGAACTCAGTGGTCCTCTCTAAAGAGTACAGCTAAATGAACCAATGTCACTGACCAGTACATTTACTAAGCATCTGGATTTGCCTAAGTGCTCATAAGATATTCATTATTCCCACTTTGCAGATGAAGAAACTGAGGCACTGAGACAGAGAAGGGACGTGACATGGACAAGGTCATAATAATGGTAAATAGCAGAGTCGGGATGTCATTGCATATTTCTAGACCAGATGCACTGATTTTTACACTGCATGGCCTGTCTTCACCCCCTGTTCCCTCTCTTCACTGCCTCCATTAACTGAAAGTGCCCCCTCCTTCACCTCTCCTCCCACCCCCATGATAGCCCCATACCACCCCATCTTCCCCAAACAGGCATAGGAGAAACATGGACAGTTAACTCCGCAAGGGAAGGCATCATATCTAGACTATGCTTCACTATCCCCTCAGCCTCCTCAACATGCCAGGATGGAGACCGCATGCAATATTTGTTGAATAAAAAACTCCTTTCGCCCAGCTGGCGTGGCTCAGTGGTTGAACCAGGAGGTCACCGTTCAATTCCCAGTCGGGGTATATGAGTTTCAGGCTTGATCCCCAGTGTGGGGCATGCAGGAGGCAGCCAATCAATGATTCTCTCTCATCATTGATGTTTCTATCTCTCTCTCCCTCTCCCTTCCTCTCTGAAATCAATAAAAATATTTTTTAAACTTCTTTCCTTTCTCCTATCTAATTCATTAAAATTTCCATCGGCTCTACCTTTAAAATACACCCAGAACATTAATTAGAACCACTAAATTAGAAGGACTGACCATACCAAGTGAGGATGTAGGGAACTGAAACTCACACACTGCTGGTGGGAAGGCAAGATGGTACAGTCATTTTGGAAACAGTTGAGCAGTTACTTACAATGTTAAATATGCACCTAACATGTGACCCTGCCAATCCACAGCCAGCTATTTCCCCAAGAGAAAGAAAGCGCCTGTCCATATGAAGACTTGTACACAAATGTTCAAAGCAGCTCTAATGGTAATAGCCCCAAACTAGAAACAGCCCAAATGTCCATCAGCAGGTGAATGGATATACAAACTGTGGTATAGCCATACAATGGCATGTTACTCAGCAATAGAAAAGGAATGAACATGCAACAACATGAATAAATCTCAAAATAATTATGCTGCGTGAAAGAAGTAAAATAAGAGGAAAAGAGCACATATTTTTGTAAGATTTCACCTTATCAAAACTCTAGAAAATGCAAACTAACCTATAGTGACAAAAGTCAGAAATCCTCTGGGACATGAGGGATGGGAAGCAAGATGAGAACAAGCAAGAGAGTTACAAAGGAACACAAGGAAACTTCTGGGAATTATGAGCATGTTCCTTATCTTGATTATTGTAATGATTTTATAGATGCATACATATGCTAAGACATATCAAAGTGTGCACTATATGTGTAGTTTATTATGTTAATTATATCTCAATGAAGCTGGGGTGTTTTTCTAAATATATAGACGATAACAAGTAAAATGCAAGTGCCCAAGAGAATCAGAAGCCCACCACAGTCATTGTTTTCAGAAGTTCCATGGTCTTAGGGATGCTGGGGTAGCCCTTCCAAAATAAAGAGCAAGTTCTTATGCCTTATATTCTGAGAAAGAAGCACAATGCTTGGGAGGCAGGGAATAATGCTCTAAACCATTTGTCAGGCGATGCAGAAGGCTGCTAGTTTTGAGTGAGGTCCAGAGTAAGAATGTACCCTGCAACTGATTCAGGCCCACAGCTATTCTATGTGGGCCATATGATATAGCAGACCTCCTGGTACCAGAGGTATGTGTGGTGGAAGGATGTCTTGTGGAATCTCTGTCAAATCCTAACAGGAGACTCACAGACAGACCTCTGAAAGTCTACCATAAAACCTGGCCATTTGCAGCAGAGAACCATACACCATTCCAGAAATAGCTCCTAGCATGCTAGTAGGCCCTGCTAGAGACACGAGTATTTGATCTTGGGACATCAAGTGGCCCTGAGACCAAAATTGCCCATCATGATATTGTCAGCCCCACTAAGTCATGAGGTCAGCAATCCATCAGAAGACAGAAGTGATATATCCAGGATCAGGTTCAAACAGGTCTGGAAGACAGAAGTAACTGAACAAGCAAATGCCCAATACTCCAGGTCACAAAACATATACACACCAATGTCTCTTCCACAGCTCACACCTATGGTCCTATGAGAGGGTCTTCATGGCCATGTGGTGGAGGAAGGAAAAGCCCAAGTTTGGGTCATAGATGTTGGTACACACAGAAGAGGGATGCTGCTGCACTGCAGCCCCACTCAGGGGACCCTGAAAGACAGCAGTGAGGGGTCATCCTCCCAATGGACAAAACATCAGCTAGGGCACCTGGTCATCCACTTTGCACGGAAAGAGAGGTAACCTGAGGTAAGGATGTACACAGACTGATGAGGAGTAGTGATCAGCATGGCTTACTAGTCAAGAGTCTGCAAGGAACAAGATTGAAGTTCAGGGACAAGGACGTCTGAAGTAGAGCCATGTGAATGGGCTTATTGGAGTGGACACCAAGTGCGAAGATCTTTGTGTCATACGTTAACACACTCCAGGGACCCTCCACTGTAAAAACCAGACAGAAGGACTTAGCCAGGCAATGTTAGCTAGCTTCCGTTCTTGGCCACCACTGGTTTGCACAATAGCTCATAAAAGAAGTGACCACAGTGGCAGACTGAGTTATGCATGAACTATCAACTCAGGCTTCTTGTCACCAAGGCTGATCTTGTTACTCTCACTGCTTCTTGGGTTACTAGATCAGCAACCACAGGAAGTTTCTATACTATCAAGGGTCATTGGCCCTTATCATCATAAGGAAGTGTGGCTTGTTGACATATAACAGACGCATGGAGAGATGTGTTTGGAATTCATGAGATCCGCTGGAGTGTCTCTTGGCACTCCATGACTAGGGTTATCTATAAATAGCGAGTACACCAACCACATGAGGAAGGCATGGTAGGTAACCAGGTGCTCAGAACCTTTAGAGGTGAGTGACTGGGTCACCCTACCAGGCAAGCCACACAAACCAGAAAACATGCTAGCCAAGGATAAGTAAAGCCTAAACCAAATAGTATAGGAGGAAGATAATTATGATCAATCTAGGCCTCAAGATCAGCTACTACAATAGGGCTGTAGTTCAGCCCACTTACCTTCTTCTTATAAGTTTCCCCAGGTATTGTCACTAGAATTCTAGAGAAGCTGGGACCAGGCTGAGTGAACTGAATGTGAGAATCAAGAGGATTTGAGTGGTGCAAGTGGTGGGCTGTGGTAAACGTTATCAGTGGCCCACGCAGATCCCTTTACCTGGCCAGGGTACCCATCTCCAAACTGCTGAGTGTTGGCTACTCATAGCTCCAGTCGCCCCCTCTTTATCCAGAGAATTGTCCTTGCCTGGTGGGAGCTGCTTTGTCCAGATGTTATACACCCCCAGAGGGCAGTCCAGAGCCAATGGAAATATAAAACGTTGCCTGAAGTGGGGAGACTTTGCAGTGTGGCTTACACTTCAGGGCCCATCACCACCTCCGGGATCAGATGTGGCAAGAATTGACCTTTAATTATTTCTCCTTTCCTGTCCTGCTTCACTCCCTCCATTAAAGGTATTTTCTGAGAGCACTCCAACAATAAATTGTATGCACCGAAGCCCCAGTCTCAGGCTCTGCTCCTAGACAGCAGGACCAAGACCTTCCTTTGGCTGTGTCTTACCCATCGCTGAAGCCTCATCTTCTAGTGCCATGATGCCTAGCCCAACAATAAAAGCATGAATGAATGCATGCATGAATGACTAGAATTGGGGAAGCTCAGAAGTAAAGGCTTGGCCAAGATCCTCCATATCACAAGCAGCCAAGCCTTGAACTTGCACAGTGGTGTCCCAATAAATAGCAGAGGGACTCATACTTAAATAAAGTTTGTCCTCTGGGAAGAGCCCTTCCAGGTGCCTATGACTGACCAACTAATACAAATGACTCCAAGTCTTGAAAGCTTTAAAAGGAAATCAGAAACCAATATTTTTTTTTACTCAAGCCATGTGCTAAGCACTTTACGGCATTACGTTATTTCATCTTAATAGTGATTCCTTTAGGTAGATATTGTTACCATCCCCATTGTATAGATGTTTAAGGGGTTGCCAGTAAAGCAGGGATCCCAAACTCAGGTGCCTACAAGAACCAGGTAGGTATGAAATTAGCAAAAGGGCCCCAGTTACAGGCAGCTGAGAGGGGTGGGAACTGTGACCAACTGGAGTGTGTGTCCCATCCAAATGAAGCATCTCTGCTCGGCTCCAGAGAGCTGATGTGCAAATTGCTCCTGCTGACTGTTCAAAAGGAGCTGAAATCACAGCTGTTTTGTGAGGTCTCCTAAATGGTAACTGCTAACAACTAATTCAACAAATTACAAAACCCTGTGAGGATCAAACAAAACATGTCCGGGCCATATCTTACCCAGGTCATCAGCCTTCAACCTAGGCAGTCAAGGATCAAGCATCAGGAGGTAGTAGACTAAACGTCTTAAGGGCCCAATACCCTGCCATCCTGTGCCTGCCATCCCTTCATCGCTCTGATCACCAGGAGCCGGGAGGCTTTCTCCTCTCCTGCCCCAGGCAGGACCCCATGTCCCATAAGTTTGTGTCCACAAGCCTGGAGACATCCTTGAGGGTTTGCTGGAGGTTGTGTTTCTCAGAGCTTCTAGAAACCAGTTTTGCTCTCTCCAAGGAAGGAGTGAGCAGAGCATTCCAGGGCAAAAAAAGAAAGGTCTTAACCCCAGACATTGTCATCATTCTGATGCCTCTCAAACTTCCATATACCCTGATCCCTTTTGTGCCTCGGCTTGGCAAGGTGTCTGACTGGTACAGAAGCCGAGGCTGGGGAAAGTCAGTGATTTGCCCAAGGTAGCACAACAGTGTTTTGGGGGCCAGACTGGAGTTTCCCAAGATTTCATCTAGGGCTCTTTTCACAAAGCCACACCATCCAAGACAACAGCTGCTCCAGTACATTGCTGGAGAGCTACACACAGCCCTCCTGCCCAAGGGCGTCCAGCCAGCATCATGCCACGTGTGCCTGGGAGTCAGGGAGGTCCTGTGGGCCCTGCTGCCCTCACTGTGGGTTCTCTGGGGCGCTCCCCGCCAAATATAGCACTGGAGGTGTCAGCTTCCTCTGTGCCCTGTTTTCTGTCCCCAGCCCCTGGTGTGCACTGAGAGGTTCATCTGCCTACGGAAACCTTGGGCATTGAAATGGCAAGGAGGATTTTGTAACCACTGCCTGCTGCTGTTGCTAAGAAACAGGTCCTTTAAATTCAATTTACAAAAAAGATAGAACGAGCGAGCAAGTGAGCGAGAGCAGGAAAGAGATGTTTGAACATCTGGTTATCTTCCCTGCCTGTCTCCGGTGACTATGAAAATGAGATAAGTACATTCCAAGACGGATGCTGGCCCTCTTCAAGCCATTTTCTAACTTTCCTCTGAGCTAATATTTCAGAGCAGCAGTGGGTTTGATGGGCGTGGGGAGGGGGAGTGCCCTTGCCAGAAACTTGGTGGGTTTGAAAGAATACCAGTCACCCTTCCTCCTCCAGTAATGAGTCAGACACCGCCCCCTCCCCCCAGACAGTAACCTCCCTGGTTCTTGAGTCAAGGGCCCCCTACCCCCACTTCCACTGTCAGGATAATTACTCAGTTTATCTGTATAACCATCCCCAGCTTACTCGGGATTTTCACGTGAGTTACATTAGCTCTTATGCAGTCACTGTTATTTTCGGCATCTCACAGACGAGGATGCGGGGTAGGGTGGTTAGAAAATTCACCTGTGTCTGGGGTGCAGGAGGAGTGAGTCCTGACACAGCCCTGCCAACAACAGGCTTAGCCCTGACTTCCCTCTTGGGGCCTCAGACGACTCAGCCATAAGCTGCAAGGCAGGGTTAGATCATGATTTCCCACAGTGTGTGCTGCAGACCGGCGTTCCATGGGCGGTTCCTACGCGCTTGGTGAAAGAGGATTCTCTGGTCAAACAAGCTTGCCATACACTTGGTTAAAGTTAAATAGGTCTCTTGGAATCCAAGAATTAAGATGTCTAGCAGGGGTCCTCAAACTACGGCCCGCGGGCCACATGTGGCCCGCCGAGGACATTTATCCGGCCCGCCGGGTGCCGCTGCCTGTCCTGCTTAGCAGCCGACTCATCCCGGGCCCGCAGTGTGCGTAGGAATTTGTTCATAGTTTTTTTAAAACTATAGTCCGGCCCTCCAATGGTCTGAGGGACAGTGAACTGGCCCCCTGTTTAAAAAGTTTGAGGACCCCTGTGAGCCTTCAGTGCTTTCACGCGCTATAGGAATCTCCGAGGGCAGCTATCTCGGCCCAAAGGATGAGTTAGCAAGCAAGTGGCCTCTGTGGGCACAGGGTTTTCATCTCAGTGGGGCTCTCAGAGCGATGATGTGGGATCATGCCTCGGAGTTATCCCTCCCGCAAGCAGGGGAGCTGGGATAGGGATACACCAACTGTGGCTGGTCATCGGCTGAGGGCTCCTCTTGCTGGGGTGGGGACGGGTGTCAGTAACTGTCACTCACTGTCAGCACTTGCTGGGTTTTCTAGGCACAAGCAAACGACTCCAGGCAGAGCAGCAGATACCGCAGTTAGAAGTCCAGCCCAGTGCACCGGCCGGCATGGCCTGGAGAGACAGCCAGGGTGCTAACAGCGCCTGCTACAGGGCATAGAGCTGCCGTCTCCAAGACTGATTCGATCACTAGCCGACTTCCATAGCTCATGTTCCACGGAAGAGTCCGTGGAAACCTCTGCCAGGGGCTCGTCCAAGGCCGGAGGGCTCGACAAGTCTCAGGCAATAGCCTCATAATGGCAAAGACTCACATACCTCCAAAGCTGGGAGAGCAATCCTCACAGGCATCGGCATGTTTGCCTCTGCCCTGCTCTCCGCTCGTGTATCAGAACACCCACCCATTCCTGAGACCCTGGCCCCTGACTGGTTCTGGCTGGCATCATCCCAGCCAGACCTCACACCTGTGCAGTAAATTCCAGCTAGGGCAGGGTTCTACTCCCACCCCCGGGGTTTCTAGGCTGGCTGAAAACAGGAAAACCATTCTAGAATGCCTCCTCCATTCACACCTCTGCTCCCACTGGCCAGCTGGCCCTGCAGTCTTGTTTTTGAAAACTAAATAACAATATTAATCCCAGGAGTGTAGGGTGGTTAATAGCATAGGTACCTGAAATGGAATTGTACCTCCTCTACTCACTGGGAGGCCTAAACAACTTAATCTCCCTGAGCCTTAGGTTTATAAAAAAAAAAAAAAAAAAAAAAAAATAGGGACCCTAGCTGGTTTGGTTCAGTGGATAGAGCGTCGGCCAGCAGACTAAAGGATCCCAGGTTTGATTCCAGTCAAGGGCACATGCTGGGGTTGTGGGCTCAGTTCCCAGTAGTGGGCATGCAGGAAGCAGCCAATCAATGATTCTCTCTCATCATTGATGTTTCAATCTCTCTCTCCCTCTCCCTTCCTCTCTGAAATCAATAAAACATATGTTTTTTAAAAAATAGAGATAACAACAGTACTTTCCTCATAGAGTTATAACAATGTGTTAGTTATTGGAATGCAATGCACAGTGCTGGAGACAGTAACTACTCAGGAATGATGTCACTAGAATAGCTCATGTTCACTGAGCTCTTATCGGGTGTCAGACAATGTGCTAAGCACTTGAATGATTAAATTCCAACTATCAACCCACCTACCTCTCTATGCTTTACCCCCATTTTATTGAGGTAGTGATGAGGTTCAGAGCAGCCAGGCTGCTGGCCCGAAGTCGCTATGGAGTAAGCAACCAGGAAAAATATCAAGTCTCCAGGAAAGGTTGCCTGGTGGGGAATCTCAGTGTGAAACAGGTTTGGTGCTACCCAAAGGCGACTGTGGCTGCCTTTTAGGTGATCTGGCTATGCCCAGTCCTTTCTCTTCCATCATCCCAGAAATCTACAGAAAATCCTCGGGCCCCCATATAAATACCCGATCTTTGGAAGTAGAAGCTTCCCACTACTGTCCTCTCTGTTTGTCAAAGCTTGACCCATGTCAAAAGGCCCCCTTCCTCCAGGAAGACTTCCATGATTCTTTCCACACCCAGGCACACAGAGGACTGCGTCCCTCCCTCCCCCACCCCTACCCCCACTAGAGTACTACCTGCATGTGACACTCTTTTAGCATGTTAACCTTCTGACATCTTCACATTGGTCTCTTTGCCATTTGATCTCATGAGCAGGTATGGCTGCCCCACAAAGGCAGAGGCATTGCCTTAAACCCAAAGCTACAATGCCTAGCCCAAGTATGTCTGTCACAGATACTCAATAAAGAGTCAAGCATCTTAACACTGAGCTGGACCTGAGAAGTCATCAAGCACCTTCATCCCTTCCTTGCATTTTACAGACAGGGGTACCAACCTATTCCAGTCACCAAGGCAGGCAATGGAGGAGCCAGACTTGAATCCATCCAGGACCCCTGGTTCCCAGAGTGCTGTCTCTAGCATGATTTATAACATTGAATTAATAGATAATATATCTAGCAAAGTGTTCATGAACACCCACCTCCCCACCACCACCACGCATCCGTCTATCTCTCATCTCCCTGACCCACTAGTAATTCCTCTCCTGTGACTTCTCTGCAGTGGCTGCAGATTTATGTTCCACCGTGAGACACTGGAATGTCAGCCATTAGTCTCTATTCCCCCATACTTTCAAATGAGAGGGCCAAGATTAATGAAGCATTTTCTCTCAATCAAAAAGCCATTTCAGGCTGTGCTTTTAGCCCAGTGAATTGTGCAGATGAATTAAAACCACTTGACCTTTTTATTTTCCACGGAAGATTTGTGGTGCTCTCCCACCCTGTCTAAGAAACAAGCTTGCTCCCAGCCACTTGTGTTGAGTAGGGTGGGCCCAGGAGGGCATCCTCTCTCAGCGCTGGGGTTGGATTACTCCTAGGAGTGGCTGGGTGAGGGGGATGTGGGTGTAACTCCACAACTCAACACACCACACCTAACAAAACACAAGAGATCCTCCTCCCTCAACAGGCAGACAGAGCCTGGAAAGGGGCCCCAAAATCCAAGTCCTTGATATGCACTGGGGAACCCCAAACTGAGTCTGGAGTTAAGCTAAGGAAATATTCAAAACAGCTAACAACCAAGTATTGCCTTAAACCCAGGACTACAATGGCAAATCCCAATGAGATGGGATTTGGGCATGAGCACCAACCAATCAAAGCAGATGCCCACCATAAACCACCAAAAGGCCAGTGGGGTGCATCCCAGGGCTGTCAGCTACCCCAGAGCATTTGCTCTTCCCAAGAAATGGAAAGGGCTGGGGTATTGAGACAGAGAGAGCAAAGAGAGGAGGACCGAGTAACATGGTAGGAGGCTAGAAACCAAGTCTTGTAAATAGTCAAGGGACATTTTAAAAAAGAAAGAAACATCTAACCTAGTTGTTTGTGTTTTTGCATTATAAATCACTCCTTTATACACCCCTTCAGTGAAGCCTTCTTCCACACACACAAATGCCTTCAAAGAATGGTGTGTGTGTGTCTCAGTCTGTCTGTCTGTATCTATGTATGTGTCTCTCTGTGTGTCTGTTTGTATCTATGTATGTGTATGTGTGTGTGTGTGTGCCTGAGTGTCTACATATGTTTTTGTGTGTGCATGTATGTCTGTCTACATGTGCGTCTCTGTGTGTGTGCATGTGCATCTGTGTGTGTCTGTGTGTTATATAGCGGGGGTAGAGCAGCAAAGAAAGGGCTGAATTCTCCATCTGCTCCCCATGTTTCTGGACAGGAACAGCACGCTCGGGGTCCCTAAGTCATCACTAGACTAAACTAATTCAGCAGAAGCTCATAGCTAGAGGTGGCCATGAGCCAGCCAGGAATTTTTAGAACTCTTGGGTCACATTTGCTTTTAACACATCCATTCAAGGTTCAAGGAGCCTGGAGTCCAAGGAAATCTTATCCAGATCTTAACAGTCAGAGTAAATCAAGGTGACATCTGAGTTACATGTGCAATACTGAAGTCACCCTCTCTACCCCAGCACCCACCCATGCCTCCATCATGTGACTGAAAGTCACCCCAGCCAGAAGGGCTGCAATCTGGAGTCAGCCTTGACCTCTGCTCTTACTGCTAGTGGTCAACATGGTGAGATGCTTTCTCAGTGTCCACTGCCCATTTCTTCCCAGCTAACTGAGCCCTCATTTGGTTTGGGGAACACAGAGAAGGAAAGGAGGAAGTGACATTTTAGCGGAGCCTGGAAAGAGAGATGGGATTTGAGCAGAAAGAGGAGCAAGAGGGCCCCCTTAGCAGAGTACTGCTTTTATAGCTTGTTAATAAATACTTTCCTGCTCTAAAAAAAAAAAGTAAATAGCATTTAGATCCTGGAGCAAGTTACAAAAGCTGTAGTGACCGATGAACCCCTAAAGAGGGTGCCCTGGGAAGGGGGCTGTGCCTGCGGTTTGCAATGCCTGTTAAGGAATTTGGACTTTCTTCAGCATGAAGCCATGGAGGGTTTCTGAGCCTGCTGACAAGGGAACGGAGGCCGGAGGCCAGAGGCTGTGGAGACAGCCACCTGTTTCCAAGACAGCTCTGGTCTACCATTATTTCCAGGACACCCGAGCACCGCCCCTGTGAGGACGTGGTGCTTAGGCTGTACGAGGGCCAGGAGACATTTCACTCGCATAAAATCTCCCTTCTCCTCACCATTTCCCATCGCCAATAGGAAAAAAATGCCTCTGACCTCTGCCCGCAGTTGTGCTGCACACACAGGTCCTCCCTGGTGAAACCTAGGCACACTGGAGGGTCTCCACAGGCGGAGGGGCAGAGCCATCTGAGCCCCGCACCTACCTGGGCCAGCTCCCCATTTCCCAGCAGAACATGGCCGTCTGAGCTCATCGCCGGGGTGGATCCGCTCAGGAAAACCTCCTGCACTGAAAACAGAATCAGAAAATCAACCAACAGCAAGTGAAACCCATTATAGAGCCCAGCCGCCCGCCACACCCCTCCAGTTCATTCACCAGTGAAACACCCAATCTAAACCTCGCCCTGTTTGGGACCTCTTCTATAGCTTGTCAATATCACTTTTCTCGTTTAAAAAAAGTGTGACTTCCTTATGGGAACTCTCCTGATATCAAGAAATTTAGAGCTTCATGAGCAAATTGTTTAGCAAACTGATAGAAATCCAAAGGGGAAATATATCCTGTAATATACAAAAACAAGTCTCTCCCTGTCCACACACACACACACACACACACACACACACACACACACACACGCAAACCGGCACCCAGGCACTCCCAGCCCATTCTCCAGGCCCCAGAAACCTCCTTGCCCTTGGCAGCGGGGCTGTGAAGAGCCTCTCCCCCAAATCCCCACCATCTGGCATTTTTGTCTGCAAAGCATAGGCCCTTCTACCCGGGCTGCCTGCCCACCCTGCAGATGGAGGCCAAGCGGTGGCAAGGGCTGCCTGGGGTTTGCCTCCCTGCCGTGGTAACCACACACACACACACACACACACACACACACACACACACTCACACTCACACTCACACTCTCAGCCCTGCCTGCCTCCTGGCCCTGCCACAGTGGGCTCAGGCCAAGCCTGCCTCATCTGCTAGATCTGTCCTTCCCCCACCTACCCTCTCCAACAGCCAAGGGAAGCAAATGTCAGAGGGAGCGAGGGAGGGCAGAAGCAGCCACAGGGCCAGCAGCAGGACTGGAGAAAGGAAACCAGGGGGTAGGCACAAGCAGGCAGGTGGCAGGGAGGGCTTCATTTGCTGGGCCATCTGTCAGGAGCAAAGTAGAGGCACCCAGGTCCACAGCCCAGGAGCCCACTGAACACACACACAGAGACACATGCACACACATACAGACAACCATACGTGCACCACATATCCACAGGATTCCACACACATATACACTCATACCCACATCCTCTCCCACATGTGCACACATAAATGTATACAAATAGGCACATGTACACATATACGCTAACATGCATATCTACCTACATAAAGTCATAAATACACTCATACACATGCACACAGATATACGCAACAATATGGACTCATGCTTAAACTAACACCCATATGTAGTCAAATATATATGCACATATTAACACTCATAATCACATACTCCCACACTCGTACATTCTCTCTCACATGCACCCATACACACCCATGCAAATACAAAAGCAAGTGTGTACATACGCCTACTCGCAAATATACAGCACAAATGCACCAATGCATACGTGTATATATACTCCTACCTACACTCTCACACATACAGACACAAATATATGTACTCTCTCACATGCACACCCCTGCACACATTTATACATGTATATAAATGCTTGCCTACATGCATACATAAATACACAACTATGTTGTCATAGCTCAAATACCATATAGACAGGCTGCTTGAACAAGCTATTGTTTCTCACAGTTCTGGCGGCACCTGCAAATTCAGTGTCTGGTGAGAACCGTCTTCCTGGCTTGTAAACAGCCGCCTTCTAGCTCCATCTGCATAGGGCAGAGAGACAGCTCTCCCGTCTCTTCCCTTTTTATAAGGGCACTAATTCCATCATGAGCACCCCACCCTCATGGCTTCTACCCTCCCAATTATGTCACCTCTAATTACCATCACATTGGGGGGTTAGGGCTTCAATATATTAATGTGTGGGGACACAAACATTCAATCCATAGCAAATGTGCATATACAGAAACATACATGCATACCTATATATAGTCATACATACATGCACAGACCCACCTACATGTACACAACCATATACATACACATGTTTATACTAAAATAAACACTCATGCCCCGGCCAGTGTGGCCCAGTTGGTTGAGCATCATCCTGTGCACTGAAAGGTGTCTGGTTTGGTTCCCAGTCAGGCCACATGCCCATGTTGCAGATTCAGTCCCCAGTCAAGGCACTTACAAGAGGCAACCAATGGATGTTTCTCTCTCTCTCCCTATCCCTTTCTCTCTCCCTAAAATCAATAAAAACATATAAAAATAAATAAAAATTTTAAAAACACTCATATATATGGTCAAAACACATGCACATTTCCTAATCCCATACCCCCATATATACACTAACATTCATACATACCCGCACATAAATAAACACATAAAGAAATGTGCACATACATTTGCATATACACAAATACACAGGCATATATACTCATCCAAACAGATTCATACAATCATACACACAGAGAGATACACACATATACATACATACTTCCTCACATGCACATACATGTCCAAACACATATTTCCACAATTACATAAGTGCATATACATGATCATGCAAATACTCAATCACATGCACACACAGATATATATGTCCATTCTCTCTCCCCCACTCTCTCTCTCAAACACATGCAAACACACACACACACACACACACACACAGGCTCATCCTGCTGGCTATTTTTCTTCGCCTTAAAGAAAGATAATGCTGCTTCCAATGCTCAGGAGCCTCCAATGGGCCTCACCATTGCATCTGCCGCCCAACTCCTTGCCATCCCCACATGTCATCCTCCCCTGCCTCTACCACCTCGACATCATCTGCTGCCCACCAGAGAGACACCTGGTCCAGCCATTCTCAAGCCTGGCCACACATCAGAATCCCTCAGGCACTGTCCACCTAATCTGACCCTGGAACCCTGCCCCAGAGTTTCTGATTGCATTGATCTGATGTGGGACTTAGGTACTGTGTTTGGTTTTTAAGTTCTACAGCTTCTCTGACATAAATTCCCACTCCCAGCTCCATAACCTCAAGTCAATAAAACAGAATATGTAGCCAATAACAGATGCTGGTGTGCATGCAAGACCTTCCTATCAAATCAAGGATGCTTCCCAAACCAGTGAAAATGGAATGAGCGATTCAATAAACAGAGTTGGAAAAATTGGATACCTGGGAAAAAATCCTGTTAGAGCCTTGCCTCACAGCATTACATCCAAAGAAAAAATAAAAACTATAAGAAAATGTCGCTGAATCTTTATCTGGCTTCTCTCTAAACACAAACACGAACACTGGAAGGAACCACAATGGAAGAGATCAAGATGGAACTACCAGGATGTACACGTCTGAAAGTCAAAAATCAATATATCCCCATGCCTGAAGCTGGATGACAGGGATGGGGTGGGGAGTTCATTATGCTACTGCTCTGCTTTTGTATATGTTTGAAAATGTCCATGGTTAACAATAAAAGTTTTTCAAAGTTTTAAAAATCAACATAAATGTAAAAGGCAAACACCCGAAGGGAAATACTCCTTTACCACAATGTGGCATTTGAACCAGGCTTATCTTACAGTGTAAGAGCTCCTTCAGATGACTAGCATTCTTTAGAGCACCAGGAGGTAGGAAGTGACTTTTGTGGGTCACCCTCTCAGCATCCAATCCCCCTTCCTTCTTCTTCAAGGCCCTTGATTTCCATCAAAAGATCCACATGGTTCTGACTCCATCTCCCACCCCACAGAGATCATGTGACATAGCTACCCCAATCAGTGCATTGAATTCCCAGCCATTGTGATTGGCTAGGAAGGGGCATGTGGCCAAGGCAGCCCCCTCAGAATGAATCTCAGGCTTCTAGTGGGTCAGGGACAAAGAAGCTTTCTTTCCTGGAGGACTTTAACAGAGCCCCAGGAGCTGCTGGGAGAACCCTGGAACCAGGAAGCCTCCACCCTGCAGAATAAAGCCAACACTAGAAAGTAGCGCCAAGAAGTCAAGAGAGAAAGAGGGTTCTGTGACATTTTTTTTAAATCCTGTACCAGCCTGGCCACTGTGCTTCAGTGTTTGAGCATCAACCTATGAACTGGGAAGTCACAGTTAGATTCCCAGTCAGGGCACATGCCCAGGTTTCTGGCTCATTCCCTGCTAGGGAGTATATAGGAAGCATACTATCAATGATTCTCTCTCATCATTGATGTTTCTATCTCTCCCTCTCCCTTCCTCTCTGAAATCAATAAAAATATTTTTTAAAAAATAAAATAAAAATCCTGGACCAAGTTATACCCAAAGCTAAACCTGCTCCTGTTTAAATGCACTGGACACCATGGGCACAGACAATAGTGGGGTGAAGGCCTGGGGAGGGAATGGGAGGAAGGGAGGAGGTCAATGAGGGGGAAAGAGGGACATCTGTAATACTTTCAACAATAAAGATAAATTTTTTAAAAATAAAAATAATACATGTGCTCGACAAAAATTCCATTTTTTTCCTGGGCTTCTGTTACTTGCAACCAAACTAAAATAAGCTAAATGGGCCTGAATGTGTAGTAATTTCCAAGCATGCCCCCCACAGGGGGCAGAGGGCAAATTTTGCATGTGCCCCACAGGTGAGCAGGGAGGCTCAGGGAGTGTTGGCTCAGGCAGGCCTCCCTCCCTCAGGGGTTGGGTGGGTCTCACTGGTGGACTGAATTCTGCTCTGACTCCTCTCCAGGCTCCTCCCAGGCCCCTTCTCTCTCCCTCCCTCTGAGAACATGGACTAGGACACCACTGGGGCCGCTGCCCACGGCAAGGCAGGCCTCCCTCAGTGACAGCATTGCTCTGCCCAGGAAGGTGGAAACAGCTGGGGCAGCTGCTCTCTGTTACTTTGACAGAAACTGAGAAGCTTCCACCTGAAGCTTCCCTCTCCTGCCCTGAGATGGGAAAGCAGGTCAGGGAACCTTCCAGCAGAATGCAACCTCACTGGGAGTGATCAGCGTTGCAGGGGGTGGTCAGGAGAGGCCAACTTCACTAGCCATCTGATGTGGCCTCTACCACTTGACGAGGCCAAAACAGAGCCTTCTTCATACAGCCAGAAAGGACCAAACTCTCAATGACAGTTCAATCAGAACCCCTGTTGGACAAACCCAGCAGCCCCTGAGTTCAGCCCCAGTGGCAGCTTTCTCTATGTAGACCCGGAATACTCATACTCCCATGCAGGGTCCCTTCAGGCAGCTCAGCCCCTGAAGAGTCCTAATGAGCATGATGTTGGGGCCAATGAGGACGCATCCCCCTCAGGGGTGAGGAGGCCTGATGACCTGAGCTGCCCCCTGCACAGGCCTGTCCTGAGGGGCCAGAACACTCAACATCCCACCTGCTTGTCCAGGCCCCTGAACTCTGCTCCAAAATGTATTTTCCCAATTTTCTCCTAGGAATCCTGGCTCTTCTAAGACAGCTTTTTTCCATAATCACTTTTGTCTGCTTTTAGTTATTTCTTTTCCCAGTTGTTATCTTTGCATTCTTTCTAAATATATTTTGAATGTAATATCTGCTAGACAATATAAAAAATAAATGTAAAAAAAATTAAGTTAAAATGTGTAACATTAAAATGACCCCCCTTACTCCACCCCCCAACTTCAAACCTAGAACATTAGCAGTAAATTCTCTCTACCTATCCCATCCCCATACTCTCCTCCCCCACAAAGTGGCCACATCTTGAATTCGGGGTATATCATTCCTTTATGTTTACTGCAGTGTTTTCACATACAAATGAATTATAAAATGAATCATACTCTATGTAGTTCTGTACACTTGCTTAGTACACTTAATATTATGTTTCTAGGATACATCCATTTTCCCAAATAGCTGAGGTGTGTTCATTTTAATTGCTGCATATTATTCCTTTGTGTAAATGTGTCCTCATTTATCTATCACCCACCTGTCCACAGACACTCAAATTGTTTGAGTTGCTGGGGTTTTCGCTCTATCCTAAATATGTTGCTAGCAACATTTCTGCACACATTTGCATACATGTGGTGCCCACATGCAAGGGGCTCTCTGGGGCCCACTCCTAGGAGCAGCATTGCTGGGTCAGGGGATGCTCCCATGTTCACTTTCAGGAAACGGTCTAATTGGGTACCCACATTCTCTAAGTACGTGGTTGCCTTATTATTCGCTCCCCAATTTATAAGGGAATTGATTCTAAATGTCTACCCAGGCCTGTGGTGTGCAGTGTCTTGCTGTGGATGGAGCACACGTCCCTGCCATGTGACTGGCGTTGACCAAAGGAACAAGAAATGACAAGTGCCTTATATCTAAGCAGAGACTTTAAGAACCATCACAAGGTTCCACCTGTGCTCTTTCTCCCTCTTCCATGAGATCGTCACATCCCAGATGTGGGCTATTCCACCTGCCTGGATCCTAAGATAAAGGTGCATGGAGCAGAGCAGCAGCAAACACGGGTGACAAAGGACATGACTGAAAAACAAACCTTTGTTGTTATAAGCCATCGCGTTTGGGGACTGTTTGTTGCTGCCTCCTAATACAGTAAAACTTGCCAGGTGCAAAATGTTGGACTAGTATATTTGAGCATCTCCCACATACCGGGCATGGTGCAAGGTTCTGTGAAAGCCATGATGGCCAATATAAGTCCATTCACACTCGAGATAAGCAGCAGGTCCCAAAGGCCCTAGAGATTTTCTGGTACAACTGCCAGGGACAAACTCATGAGTTAGGATTCTTTCTGTCAGAAATGACATGCTTGATTTAAAAACATGGGAATTAAGCTTGAAGCAGGATAGACATGGGGGGCAACAGTATTATCAGGGCCCATTCTCTCTCTCTCTCTCTCTCTTGGCTGAGTTTTCCTCTGTGTTTGTCTCCCCTCCCTGACAGTTCTCAGTTCTTTTTATGGTGGCCAGTTGGCCACCAGCAAGTGCAGGCTGCTCCTTCACATCCGCAAGACCCCCAATTCAGACAAGCCCTTGGCCCGACTCCCATAGCCCAATGGGGCCCCTAGCCCATCCCTGAACCAGTCAATGTCCAGGGAAATGGGATACACTGATTGGACCAGG